>NW_026778946.1:0-307078 GCF_030144855.1 Hypanus sabinus | reverse complement strand
GAGGACGTGTGGAGGAGGGTGATGGAAATGGATAGGGGCTGATGGAGAGGGAGATGGTGATGGAAAGGGGAAGGGGCTGATGGAGAGGGAGATGGTGATGGAAAGGGGAAGGGGCTGATGGAGAGGGAGATGGTGATGGAAAGGAGAAGGGGCTGATCTAGAGGGAGATGGTGATGGAAAGATGAAGGGGCTGATGGAGAGGGAGATCGTGATGGAAAGGGGAAGGGGCTGATGGAGAGGGAGATGGTGAAGGAAAGGGGAAGGGGCTGATGGAGAGGGAGATGGTGATGGAAAGGAGAAGGGGCTGATGTAGAGGGAGATGGTGATGGAAAGGTGAAGGGGCTGATGGAGAGGGAGATGGTGATGGAAAGGGGAATGGGCTGAAGGAGAGGGAGATGGTGATGGAAAGGAGAAGGGGCTGATGTAGAGGGAGATGGTGATGGAAAGGGGAATGGGCTGATGGAGAGGGAGATGGTGATGGAAAGGGGAAGGGTCTGATGGACAGGGAGATGGTGATGGAATGGGGAAGGGGCTGATGGAGAGGGAGATGGTGATGGAAAGGCGAAGGGGCTGATGGAGAGGGAGATGGTGAATGAAACGGAAAAGGGCTGTGGGAGAGGGAGATGGTAATGGAAAGGGGAAGGGGATGGAGAGGGAGATGGTGATGAAAAGCAGATGGGGCTGATGGAGAGGGAGATGGTGATGCAAAGTGGAAGGCTCTGATGGAGAGGGAGGAGGACGTGTGGAGGGAGGGTGATGGAAATGGATAGGGGCTGATGGAGAGGGAAATGTTGATGGAAAGGTGAAGGGGCTGAGGGAGAGGGAGATGGTGATGGAAAGGGGAAGGGGGCTGATCGAGAGGGAGATGGTGATGGAAAGGTGAAGGGGCTGATGGAGAGGGAGATGGTGATGGAAAGGTGAAGGGGCTGATGGAGAGGGAGATGGTGATGGAAAGGTGAAGGGGCTGATGGAGAGGGAGATGGTGATGGAAAGGGGAATGGGCTGATGGAGAGGGAGATGGTGAAGGAAACGGAAAAGGGCTGTTGGAGGGTGAGATGGTGATGGAAAGGGGAAGGGGATGTAGAGGGAGATGGTGATGAAACACGGATGGGGCTGATGGAGAGGGAGATGGTGATGGAAAGGGGAAGGGGATGATGGAGAGGGAGGAGGAAGATCTGAGGGAGATGGTGATGGAAAGGGGAAGGGGCTGATGGAGAGGGAGATGGTGATGGAAAGGAGAAGGTGCTGATGGAGAGGGAGATGGTGATGGAAAGGAGAAGGGGATGATGGAGAGGGAGATGGTGATGGAAAGGGGAAGGGACATGGAGAGGGAGATGGTGATTTAAAGGGGAAGGGGCTGATGGAGAGGGAGATGGTGAAGGAAACGGAAAGGGGCTGTTGGAGAGGGAGATGGTAATGGAAAGGGGAAGGGGATTGAGAGGGAGATGGTGATGAAAAGCAGATGGGGCTGATGGAGAGGGAGATGGTGATGCAAAGCGGAAGGCTCTGATGGAGAGGGAGATGGTGATGGAAAGGAGAAGGGGATGATGGAGAGGGAGATGGTGATGGAAAGGGGAAGGGGATTGAGAGGGAGATAGTGATGAAAAGAGGATGGGGCTGATGGAGAGGGAGATGGTGATGGAAAGGGAAGGGGATGATGGAGAGGGGAGATGGTGATGGAAAGTGGAAGGTGCTGATGGAGACGGAGGAGGACGTGTGGAGGGAGATGGTGATGGAAAGGGAAAGGGGCTGATGGAGAGGGAGATGGTGAAGGAATCGGAAATGGGCTGTTGGAGGGGGAGATGGTAATGGAAAGGGGAAGGGGATGGAGAGGGAGATGGTGATGGAAAGGGGAAGGGGCTGATGGAGAGGGAGGAGGAAGATTTGAGGGAGATGGTGATGCAAAGGGGAAGGGGCTGATGGAGAGGTAGGAGTACGTGTGGAGAGAGATGGTGATGGAAAAGGAAAGGGGCTGATGAAGACGGAGATGTTGATGGAAAGGGGAAGAGCCTGTTGGAGATGGAGATGGTGATGCAATATGGAAGGGGCTGATGGAGAGAGAGGAGGATGATTTGAGGGAGATGGTGATGGAAAGGGAAAGGGGCTGATGGAGAGGGAGATGGTGATGGAAAGGTGAAGGGGCTGATGGAGAGGGAGATGGTGATGGAAAGGTGAAGGGGCTGATGGAGAGGGAGATGGTGATGGAAAGGTGAAGGGGCTGATGGAGATGGAGTTGGTGATGGAAAGGGGAAGGTGCTGATGGAGAGGGAGATGGTGATGGAAAGGTGAAGGGGCTGAGGGAGAGGGAGATGGTGATGGAAAGGGGAAGGGGCTGATCGAGAGGGAGATGGTGATGGAAAGGTGAAGGGGCTGATGGAGAGGGAGATGGTGATGGAAAGGTGAAGGGGGCTGATGGAGAGGGAGATGGTGATGGAAAGGTGAAGGGGCTGATGGAGAGGGAGATGGTGATGGAAAGGGGAATGGGCTGATGGAGAGGGAGATGGTGAAGGAAACGGAAAAGGGCTGTTGGAGGGTGAGATGGTGATGGAAAGGGGAAGGGGATGTAGAGGGAGATGGTGATGAAACACGGATGGGGCTGATGGAGAGGGAGATGGTGATGGAAAGGGGAAGGGGATGATGGAGAGGGAGGAGGAAGATCTGAGGGAGATTGTGATGGAAAGGGGAAGGGGCTGATGGAGAGGGAGATGGTGATGGAAAGGAGAAGGTGCTGATGGAGAGGGAGATGGTGATGGAAAGGAGAAGGGGATGATGGAGAGGGAGATGGTGATGGAAAGGGGAAGGGACATGGAGAGGGAGATGGTGATTTAAAGGGGAAGGGGCTGATGGAGAGGGAGATGGTGAAGGAAACGAAAAGGGGCTGTTGGAGAGGGAGATGGTAATGGAAAGGGGAAGGGGATTGAGAGGGAGATGGTGATGAAAAGCAGATGGGGCTGATGGAGAGGGAGATGGTGATGCAAAGCAGAAGGCTCTGATGGAGAGGGAGATGGTGATGGAAAGGAGAAGGGGATGATGGAGAGGGAGATGGTGATGGAAAGGGGAAGGGGATTGAGAGGGAGATAGTGATGAAAAGAGGATGGGGCTGATGGAGAGGGAGATGGTGATGGAAAGGGAAGGGGATGATGGAGAGGGAGATGGTGATGGAAAGTGGAAGGTGCTGATGGAGACGGAGGAGGACGTGTGGAGGGAGATGGTGATGGAAAGGGAAAGGGGCTGATGGAGAGGGAGATGGTGAAGGAATCGGAAATGGGCTGTTGGAGGGGGAGATGGTAATGGAAAGGGGAAGGGGATGGAGAGGGAGATGGTGATGGAAAGGGGAAGGGGCTGATGGAGAGGGAAGAGGAAGATTTGAGGGAGATGGTGATGCAAAGGGGAAGGGGCTGATGGAGAGGTAGGAGTACGTGTGGAGAGAGATGGTGATGGAAAAGGAAAGGGGCTGATGAAGACGGAGATGTTGATGGAAAGGGGAAGAGCCTGTTGGAGATGGAGATGGTGATGCAATATGGAAGGGGCTGATGGAGAGAGAGGAGGATGATTTGAGGGAGATGGTGATGGAAAGGGAAAGGGGCTGATGGAGAGGGAGATGGTGATGGAAAGGTGAAGGGGCTGATGGAGAGGGAGATGGTGATGGAAAGGTGAAGGGGCTGATGGAGAGGGAGATGGTGATGGAAAGGTGAAGGGGCTGATGGAGATGGAGTTGGTGATGGAAAGGGGAAGGTGCTGATGGAGAGGGAGATGGTGATGGAAAGGGGAAGGGCTGATGGAGAGGGAGGAGGATGATTTGAGGGAGATCGTGATGGAAAGGGGAAGGGGCTAATGGAGAAGAATATGGTGATGGATAGGGGAAGGGGCTGCTGCAGAGGGAGATTGTAATGGAAAGGGGATGATGGAGAGGGAGATGGTGATGATAAGCAGAAGGGGCTGATAGAGAGGGATATGGTGATGGAAAGGGGAAAGGGCTGATGGTGACTGAGTAGGAAGATTTGAAGGAGATGGTGATGGAAAGGGGAAGAGAGTATTGGAGATTGATTTGGTGATGGAAAGGGGAAGGTGCTGATGGAGAGGGAGAAGGTGATGGAAAGGTGAAGGGGCTGAAGGAGAGGGAGATGGTGATGGAAAAGAGAAGGGGCTGATGTAGAGGGAGATGGTGATGGAAAGGGGAAGGGGCTGATGGAGAGGGAGATGGTGTAGGAAACGGAAAGGGGCTGTTGTAGAGGGAAATGGTAATGGAAAGGGGAAGGGGATGGAGAGGGAGATGGTGATGAAAAGCGGATGGGGCTGATGGAGTGGGTGCTGGTGATGGAAAGGGGAATGGGCTGGGAGCGGGAAGAGGAAGATTTGAGGGAGGATGATGCAAAGGAGAAGGGGCTGATGGAGAGGGTGGAGGACGTGTGGAGGGAGATAGTGATGGAAAGGGAAAGGGGCTGTTGGAGAGGGAGATGGTGATGGAAAGGGGATGGGGCTGATGGAGTGGGAGATGGTGATGGAAAGGGGAATGGGCTGATGGAGAGGGAGATGGTGATGGAAACGGGAATGGGCTGATGGAGAGGGAAGAGGAAGATTTGACGTAGGGTGATGCAAAGGGGAAGGGGCTGATGGAGAGGAAGGAGGACGTGTGGAGGGAGATGGCGATGGAAAAGGGAAGGGGCTGATGGAGAGGGAGATGGTGATGGAAAGGGGAAGGGGCTGATGGAGAGGGAGATGGTGAAGGAAAGGGGAAGGGGCTGGAGAGGGAGATGGTGATGAAAAGCAGATGGGGCTGATGGAGAGGGAGATGGTGATGGAAAGGGGAAGGGGCTGATGGAGAGGGAGATGGTAATGGAAAGGGGAAGGGGCTGGAGAGGGAGATGGTGATGAAAAGCAGATGGGGCTGATGGAGAGGGAGATGGTGATGGAAAGGGGACGGGGCTTATGGAGAGGGAGTAGGAAGATTGGAGGGAGATGCTAATGGAGAGATTGTGATGGAAAGAGGAGGGGGCTGATGGAGAGGGATATGGTGATGGAAAGGGGAAGGGTCTGATGGACAGGGAGATGGTGATGAAATGGGGAAGGGGCTGATGGAGAGGGAGATGGTGATGGAAAGGGGAAGGGGCTGATGGAGAGGGAGATGGTGATGGAAAGGGGAAGGGGCTGATGGAGAGGGAGATGGTGAATGAAACGGAAAAGGGCTGTGGGAGAGGGAGATGGTAATGGAAAGGGGAAGGGGATGGAGAGGGAGATGGTGATGAAAAGCAGATGGGGCTAATGGAGAGGGAGATGGTGATGGAAAGGGGAAGGGGCTGACGGTGAGGGAGGAGGAAGATTTGAGGGAGATGGTGATGCAAAGCGGAAGGCTCTGATGGATAGGGGCTGATGGAGAGGGAGATGGTGATGGAAAGGAGAAGGGGCTGATCTAGAGGGAGATGGTGATGGAAAGGTGAAGGGGCTGATGGAGAGGGAGATGGTGATGGAAAGGGGAAGGGGCTGATGGAGAGGAAGATGGTGAAGGAAAGGGGAAGGGGCTGATGGAGAGGGAGATGGTGATGGAAAGGAGAAGGGGCTGATGTAGAGGGAGATGGTGATGGAAAGGGGAATGGGCTGAAGGAGAGGGAGATGGTGATGGAAAGGAGAAGGGGCTGATGTAGAGGGAGATGGTGATAGAAAGGTGAAGGGGCTGATGGAGAGGGAGATGGTGATGGAAAGGGGAAGGGGCTGATGGAGAGGGAGATTTTGAAGGAAACGGAAAGGGGCTGTTGGAGGGGGAGATGGTAATGGAAAGGGGAAGGGGATGGAGAGGGAGATGGTGATGAAACACGGATGGGGCTGATGGAGAGGGAGATGGTGATGGAAAGGGGAAGGGGATGATGGAGAGGGAGGAGGAAGATTTGAGGGAGATGGTGATGGAAAGGGGAAGGGGCTAATGGAGAGGGAGATGGTGATGGAAAGGAGAAGGTGCTGATGGAGAGGGAGATGGTGATGGAAAGGGGAAGGGGCTGATGTAGAGGGAGATGGTGATGGAAAGGAGAAGGGTATGATGGAGAGGGAGATGGTGATGGAAAGGGGAAGGGACTGATGGCGAGGGAGATGGTGATTTAAAGGGGAAGGGGCTGATGGAGAGGGAGATGGTGAAGGAAACGGAAAGGGGCTGTTGGAGAGGGAGATGGTAATGGAAAGGGGAAGGGGATGGAGAGCGAGATAGTGATGAAACGTGGATGGGGATGATGGAGAGGGAGATGGTGATGGAAAGTGGAAGGTGCTGATGGAGACGGAGGAGGACGTGTGGAGGGAGATGGTGATGGAAAGGGAAAGGGGCTGATGGAGAGGGAGGGTGAAGGAAACGGAAATGGGCTGTTGGAGGGGGAGATGGTAATGGAATGGGGAAGGGGATGGAGAGGGAAATGGTAATGGAAAGGTGAAGGGGCTGATGGAGAGGGAGATGGTGATGGAAAGGGGAAGGGGCTGATGGAGAGGGAGATAGTGATGAAACGCGACAGGGGCTGATGGAGAGGGAGATGGTGATGGAAAGGGGAAGGGGCTGATGGAGAGGGAGGAGCAAGATTTGAGGGAGATGGTGATGCAAGGAGGAAGGGGCTGATGGAGAGGTAGGAGTACGTGTGGAGAGAGATGGTGATGGAAAAGGAAAGGGGCTGATGGAGAGGGAGATGTTGATGGAAAAGGGAAGAGCCTGTTGGAGATGGAGATGGTGATGGAATACGGAAGGGGCTGATGGAGAGAGAGGAGGATGATTTGAGGGAGATGGTGATGGAAAAGGGAAGGGGCTGATGGAGAGGGAGATGGTGATGGAAAGGGAAAGGGGCTGATGGAGAGGGAGGAGGACGATTTGAGGGAGATGGTGATGGAAAGTTGAAGGGGCTGATGGAGAGGGAGGAGGACGACTTGAGGGAGTTCGAGATGGGAAGGGGAATGGGCTGATGGAGAGGGAGGAGGAAGATTTGAGGAAGGTGTTGGAAAGGGAAAGGGGCTGATGGAGAGGGAGATGGTGATGGAAAGGGAAGGGGATGATGGAGAGGGAGGTGGCGATGGAAAGGGGAAGGGGCTGATGGAGAGGGAGTAGGAAGATTTCAGGGAGATGGTGATGGAAAGGGGAAGAGGCTAATGGAGAGGGAGGAGGACAATTTGCGGGAGATGGTGATGGAAAGGGGAATGGGCTGATGGAGAGGGAGGAGGATGATTTGTGGAAGGTGTTGGAAAGGGAAAGGGGCTAATGGGGAGGGAGATGGTGATGGAAAGGGAAGGGGATGATGGAGAGGGAGGTGGTGATGAAGCATGGATGGGGCTGATGGAGAGGGAGATGGTGATGGAAAGGGTAAGGGGCTGTTGGAGAGGGAAATGGTAATGGAAAGGGGAACGGGATGATGGAGAGGGAGATGGTGATGAAAAGCGGAAGGGGCTGATGGAGAGGGATATGGTGATGGAAAGGGTACGGGGCTGATGGAGAGGGAGTAGGAAGATTTGTGGGAGATGCTAATGGAGAGATTGTGATGGAAAGAGGAGGGGGCTGATGGAGCGGGAAGAGGATGACTTGAGGGAGATGGTGATGGAAAGGGGAAGGGGCTGATGGAGAGGGGGACGCTGAAGGAAAGGGGAAGTGGCTGATGGACAGGGATATGGTGATAGAAAGGTGAATGGGCTGAAGGAGAGGGAGATGGTGATGGAAAGGGGAAGGGGCTGATGGAGAGGGAGATTTTGATGGAAACGGAAAGGGGCTGTTGGAGGGGGAGATGGTAATGGAAAGGGGAAGGGGATGGAGAGGGAGATGGTGATGAAACACGGATGGGGCTGATGGAGAGGGAGATGGTGATGGAAAGGGGAAGGGGCTGATGGAGGGAGATGGTGATGGAAAGGAGAAGGGGCTGATGTAGAGGGAGATGGTGATGGAAAAGGGAAGGGGCTGATGGAGAGGGAGATTGTGATGGAAAAGGGAAGGGGCTGATGGAGAGGGAGATGGTGAAGGAAACGGAAAGGGGCTGTTGGAGGAGGAGATGGTAATGGAAAGGGGAAGGGGATGGAGAGGGAGGTGGTGATGAAACATGGATGGGGCTGATGGAGAGGGAGATGGTGATGGAAAGGGGAAGGGGCTGATGGAGAGGGAGGAGGAAGATTTGAGGAAGGGTGTTGGAAAGGGAAAGGGGCTGATGGAGAGGGAGATGGTGATGGAAAGGGGAAGGGGCTGTTGGAGAGGGAAATGGTAATGGAAAGGGGAACGGGATGATGGAGAGGGAGATGGTGATGAAAAGCGGAAGGGGCTGACGGAGAGGGATATGGTGATGGAAAGGGTACGGGGCTGATGGAGAGGGAGTAGGAAGATTTGTGGGAGATGCTAATGGAGAGATTGTGATGGAAAGAGGAGGGGGCTGATGGAGCGGGAGGAGGATGATTTGAGGGAGATGGTGATGGAAAGGGGAAGGGGCTGATGGTGAGGGAGATGCTGACGGAAAGGGAAAAAGGCTGATGGAGAGGGAGGAGGACAATTTGAGGGAGATGGTGATGGAAAGGGGAAGGGGCTGATGGAGAGGGAGATGCTGAAGGAAAGGGGAAGGGGCTGATGGACAGGGAGATGGTGATGGAAAGGGGAAGGGGATGATGGACCGGGAGATGGTGATGGAAAGGGGAAAGGGCTGATGGAGAGGTAAGAGGACGATTTGAGGGAGATGGTGATGGAAAGGGAAATGGGCTGATGGAGAGGGAGGAGGACGATTTGAGGGAGATTTTGATGGAAGGGGAAGGTGCTGATGGAGAGGGAGATGGTCATGGATAGGGGAAGGGGCTGCTGGTGAGGGAGATGTTAATGGAAAGGGGAAGGGGATGATGGAGAGGGAGATGGTGATGGAAAGGGGAAGGGGCTGATGGAGAGGGAGCAGGAAGATTTGAGGGGTATGGTGATGGAAAGGGGAAGGGGCTGATGGAGAGGGAGATGGTGATGCGAAGGGGAAGAGGCTGATGGAGAGGGAGATGGTGATGGAAAGGAGAAGGGGCTGATGTAGAGGGAGATGGTGATGGAAAGGCGAAGGGGCTGTTGGAGAGGGAGGAGGAAGATTTGAGGGAGATGGTGATGGAAAGGGGAAGGGGCTGATGGAGAGGGAGGAGGAAGATTTGAGGAAGATGGTACTGCAAAGGGGAAGGGGCATGGAGAGGGAGGAGGACGTGTGGAGGGAGATGGTGATGGAAAGAGGAAGGGGCTGATGGAGAGGGAGATGGTGATGGAAAGGGGAATGGGATGGAGAGGGAGATGGTGATGAAAAGCAGATGGGGCTGATTTGAGGGAGATGGTGATGCAAAAAGGGGAGGGGCTGATGGAGAGGAAGGAGGACGTGTGGAGGGAGATGGTGATGGAAAGGGAAAGGGGCTGATGGAGAGGGAGATGGTGATGGAAAGGGGAAGGGGCTGATGGACAGGGAGATGGTGAAGGAAAGGGGAAGGGGCTGATGGAGAGGGAGATGGTGATGGAAAGGGAGATGGTGATGGAAAGGGGAAGGGGCTGATGGACAGGGAGATGGTGAAGGAAAGGGGAAGGGGCTGATGGAGAGGGAGATGGTGAAGGAAACGGAAAGGGGCTGTTGGAGGGGGAGATAGTAATGGAAAGGG
This sequence comes from Hypanus sabinus, assembly GCF_030144855.1. Classification (NCBI taxonomy): domain Eukaryota; kingdom Metazoa; phylum Chordata; class Chondrichthyes; order Myliobatiformes; family Dasyatidae; genus Hypanus; species Hypanus sabinus. The sequence continues at coordinate 297,475 of NW_026778946.1, read as the reverse complement.
GAAGGGGCTGATGGACTGGGAGATGGTGAAGGAAAGGGGAAGGGGCTGATGGAGAGGGAGATGGTGATGGAAAGGGAGATGGTGAAGGAAAGGGGAAGGGGCTGATGGAGAGGGAGATGGTGAAGGAAAGGGGAAGGGGCTGTTGGAGAGGGAAGTGGTAATGGAAAGGGGAAGGGGATGATGGAGAGGGATATGGTGATGGAAAAGCGGAAGGGGCTGATGGAGAGGGAAATGGTAATGGAAAGGGGACGGGGCTGATGAGGAAGATTGGAGGGAGATGCTAATGGAGAGATTGTGATGGAAAGAGGAGGGGGCTGATGGAGAGGGAGATTGTGATGGAAAGGGGAAGGGGCTGATGGAGAGGGAGATGTTGAAGGAAACGGAAAGGGGCTGTTGGAGAGGGAGATGGTAATGGAAAGGGGAAGGGGCTGGAGAGGGAGATGGTGATGAAAAGCAGATGGGGCTGATGGAGAGGGAGATGGTGATGGAAAGGGGACGGGGCTTATGGAGAGGGAGTAGGAAGATTGGAGGGAGATGCTAATGGAGAGATTGTGATGGAAAGAGGAGGGGGCTGATGGAGAGGGATATGGTGATGGAAAGGGGAAGGGTCTGATGGACAGGGAGATGGTGATGAAATGGGGAAGGGGCTGATGGAGAGGGAGATGGTGATGGAAAGGGGAAGGGGCTGATGGAGAGGGAGATGGTGATGGAAAGGGGAAGGGGCTGATGGAGAGGGAGATGGTGAATGAAACGGAAAAGGGCTGTGGGAGAGGGAGATGGTAATGGAAAGGGGAAGGGGATGGAGAGGGAGATGGTGATGAAAAGCAGATGGGGCTGATGGAGAGGGAGATGGTGATGGAAAGGGGAAGGGGCTGACGGAGAGGGAGGAGGAAGATTTGAGGGAGATGGTGATGCAAAGCGGAAGGCTCTGATGGATAGGGGCTGATGGAGAGGGAGATGGTGATGGAAAGGAGAAGGGGCTGATCTAGAGGGAGATGGTGATGGAAAGGTGAAGGGGCTGATGGAGAGGGAGATGGTGATGGAAAGGGGAAGGGGCTGATGGAGAGGGAGATGGTGAAGGAAAGGGGAAGGGGCTGATGGAGAGGGAGATGGTGATGGAAAGGAGAAGGGGCTGATGTAGAGGGAGATGGTGATGGAAAGGGGAATGGGCTGAAGGAGAGGGAGATGGTGATGGAAAGGAGAAGGGGCTGATGTAAAGGGAGATGGTGATAGAAAGGTGAAGGGGCTGATGGAGAGGGAAATGGTGATGGAAAGGGGAAGGGGCTGATGGAGAGGGAGATTTTGAAGGAAACGGAAAGGGGCTGTTGGAGGGGGAGATGGTAATGGAAAGGGGAAGGGGATGGAGAGGGAGATGGTGATGAAACACGGATGGGGCTGATGGAGAGGGAGATGGTGATGGAAAGGGGAAGGGGATGATGGAGAGGGAGGAGGAAGATTTGAGGGAGATGGTGATGGAAAGGGGAAGGGGCTAATGGAGAGGGAGATGGTGATGGAAAGGAGAAGGTGCTGATGGAGAGGGAGATGGTGATGGAAAGGGGAAGGGGCTGATGTAGAGGGAGATGGTGATGGAAAGGAGAAGGGGATGATGGAGAGGGAGATGGTGATGGAAAGGGGAAGGGACTGATGGAGAGGGAGATGCTGATTTAAAGGGGAAGGGGCTGATGGAGAGGGAGATGGTGAAGGAAACGGAAAGGGGCTGTTGGAGAGGGAGATGGTAATGGAAAGGGGAAGGGGATGGAGAGCGAGATGATGAAACGTGGATGGGGCTGATGGAGAGGGAGATGGTGATGGAAAGGGAAGGGGATGATGGAGAGGGAGATGGTGATGGAAAGTGGAAGGTGCTGATGGAAACGGAGGAGGACGTGTGGAGGGAGTTGGTGATGGAAAGGGAAAGGGGCTGATGGAGAGGGAGGGTGAAGGAAACGGAAATGGGCTGTTGGAGGGGGAGGGTAATGGAATGGGGAAGGGGATGGAGAGGGAGATAGTGATGAAACGCTACAGGGGCTGATGGAGAGGGAGATGGTGATGGAAAGGGGAAGGGGCTGATGGAGAGGGAGGAGGAAGATTTGAGGGAGATGGTGATGCAAAGGGGAAGGGGCTGATGGAGAGGTAGGAGTACGTGTGGAGAGAGATGGTGATGGAAAAGGAAAGGGGCTGATGGAGAGGGAGATGTTGATGGAAAGGGGAAGAGCCTGTTGGAGATGGAGATGGTGATGGAATACGGAAGGGGCTGATGGAGAGAGAGGAGGATGATTTGAGGGAGATGGTGATGGAAAGGGGAAGGGGCTGATGGAGAGGGAGATGGTGATGGAAAGGGAAAGGGGCTGATGGAGAGGGAGGAGGACGATTTGAGGGAGATGGTGATGGAAAGTTGAAGGGGCTGATGGAGAGGGAGGAGGACGACTTGAGGGAGTTCGAGATGGAAAGGGGAATGGGCTGATGGAGAGGGAGGAGGAAGATTTGAGGAAGGTGTTGGAAAGGGAAAGGGGCTGATGGAGAGGGAGATGGTGATGGAAAGGGAAGGGGATGATGGAGAGGGAGGTGGTGATGGAAAGGGGAAGAGGCTAATGGAGAGGGAGGAGGACAATTTGCGGGAGATGGTGATGGAAAGGGGAATGGGCTGATGGAGAGGGAGGAGGAAGATTTGTGGAAGGTGTTGGAAAGGGAAAGGGGCTAATGGGGAGGGAGATGGTGATGGAAAGGGAAGGGGATGATGGAGAGGGAGGTGGTGATGAAGCATGGATGGGGCTGATGGAGAGGGAGATGGTGATGGAAAGGGGAAGGGGCTGATGGAGAGGGAGGGTGAAGGAAAAGGAAATGGGCTGTTGGAGGGGGAGATGGTAATGGAATGGGGAAGGGGATGGAGAGGGAGATAGTGATGAAATGCGACAGGGGCTGATGGAGAGGGAGATGGTGATGGAAAGTGGAAGGGGCTGATGGAGAGGGAGGAGGAAGATTTGAGGGAGATGGTGATGCAAAGGGGAAGGGGCTGATGGAGAGGTAGGAGTACGTGTGGAGAGAGATGGTGATGGAAAAGGAAAGGGGCTGATGGAGAGGGAGATGTTGATGGAAAGTGGAAGAGCCTGTTGGAGATGGAGATGGTGATGGAATACGGAAGGGGCTGATGGAGAGAGAGGAGGATGATTTGAGGGAGATGGTGATGGAAAAGGGAAGGGGCTGATGGAGAGGGAGATGGTGATGGAAAGGGGAAGGGGCTGATGGAGAGGGAGGAGGACGATTTGAGGGAGATGGTGATGGAAAGTTGAAGGGGCTGATGGAGAGGGAGGAGGACGACTTGAGGGTGTTCGAGATGGAAAGGGGAATGTGCTGATGGAGAGGGAGGAGGAAGATTTGAGGAAGGTGTTGGAAAGGGAAAGGGGCTGATGGAGAGGGAGATGGTGATGGAAAGGGAAGGGGATGATGGAGAGGGAGGTGGTGATGGAAAGGGGAAGGGGCTGATGGAGAGGGAGTAGGAAGATTTCAGGGAGATGGTGATGGAAAGGGGAAGAGGCTAATGGAGAGGGAGGAGGACAATTTGAGGGAGATGGTGATGGAAAGGGGAATGGGCTGATGGAGAGGGAGGAGGAAGATTTGTGGAAGGTGTTGGAAAGGGAAAGGGGCTGATGGGGAGGGAGATGGTGATGGAAAGGGAAGGGGATGATGGAGAGGGAGGTGGTGATGAAGCATGGATGGGGCTGATGGAGAGGGAGATGGTGATGGAAAGGGGAAGGGGCTGTTGGAGAGGGAAATGGTAATGGAAAGGGGAACGGGATGATGGAGAGGGAGATGGTGATGAAAAGCGAAAGGGGCTGATGGAGAGGGATATGGTGATGGAAAGGGTACGGGGCTGATGGAGAGGGAGTAGGAAGATTTGTGGGAGATGCTAATGGAGAGATTGTGATGGAAAGAGGAGGGGGCTGATGGAGCGGGAGGAGGATGACTTGAGGGAGATGGTGATGGAAAGGGGAAGGGGCTGATGGAGAGGGGGACACTGAAGGAAAGGGGAAGTGGCTGATGGACAGGTATATGGTGATAGAAAGGTGAAGGGGCTGAAGGAGAGGGAGATGGTGATGGAAAGGGGAAGGGGCTGATGGAGAGGGAGATTTTGATGGAAACGGAAAGGGGCTGTTGGAGGGGGAGATGGTAATGGAAAGGGGAAGGGGATGGAGAGGGAGATGGTGATGAAACACGGATGGGGCTGATGGAGAGGGAGATGGTGATGGAAAGGGGAAGGGGCTGATGGAGAGGGAGATGGTGATGGAAAGGAGAAGGTGCTGATGGAGAGGGAGATGGTGATGGAAAGGGGAAAGGGCTGATGTAGAGGGAGATGGTGATGGAAAGGAGAAGGGGATGATGGAGAGGGAGATGGTGATGGAAAGGGGAAGGGACTGATGGAGAGGGAGATGGTGATTTAAAGGGGAAGGGGCTGATGGAGAGGGAGATGGTGAAGGAAACGGAAAGGGGCTGTTGGAGAGGGAGATGGTGATGGAAAGGGAAGGGGATGATGGAGAGGGAGGTGGTGATGGAAAGGGGAAGGGGCTGATGGAGAGGGAGGAGGAAGATTTGAGGGAGATGGTGATGCAAAGCGGAAGGCTCTGATGGATAGGGGCTGATGGAGAGGGAGATGGTGATGGAAAGGAGAAGGGGCTGATCTAGAGGGAGATGGTGATGGAAAGGTGAAGGGGCTGATGGAGAGGGAGATGGTGATGGAATGGGGAAGGGGATGGAGAGGGAGATAGTGATGAAACGCGACAGGGGCTGATGGAGAGGGAGATGGTGATGGAAAGTGGAAGGGGCTGATGGAGAGGGAGGAGGAAGATTTGAGGGAGATGGTGATGCAAAGGGGAAGGGGCTGATGGAGAGGTAGGAGTACGTGTGGAGAGAGATGGTGATGGAAAAGGAAAGGGGCTGATGGAGAGGGAGATGTTGATGGAAAGTGGAAGAGCCTGTTGGAGATGGAGATGGTGATGGAATACGGAAGGGGCTGATGGAGAGAGAGGAGGATGATTTGAGGGAGATGGTGATGGAAAAGGGAAGGGGCTGATGGAGAGGGAGATGGTGATGGAAAGGGGAAGGGGCTGATGGAGAGGGAGGAGGACGATTTGAGGGAGATGGTGATGGAAAGTTGAAGGGGCTGATGGAGAGGGAGGAGGACGACTTGAGGGTGTTCGAGATGGAAAGGGGAATGTGCTGATGGAGAGGGAGGAGGAAGATTTGAGGAAGGTGTTGGAAAGGGAAAGGGGCTGATGGAGAGGGAGATGGTGATGGAAAGGGAAGGGGATGATGGAGAGGGAGGTGGTGATGGAAAGGGGAAGGGGCTGATGGAGAGGGAGTAGGAAGATTTCAGGGAGATGGTGATGGAAAGGGGAAGAGGCTAATGGAGAGGGAGGAGGACAATTTGAGGGAGATGGTGATGGAAAGGGGAATGGGCTGATGGAGAGGGAGGAGGAAGATTTGTGGAAGGTGTTGGAAAGGGAAAGGGGCTGATGGGGAGGGAGATGGTGATGGAAAGGGAAGGGGATGATGGAGAGGGAGGTGGTGATGAAGCATGGATGGGGCTGATGGAGAGGGAGATGGTGATGGAAAGGGGAAGGGGCTGTTGGAGAGGGAAATGGTAATGGAAAGGGGAACGGGATGATGGAGAGGGAGATGGTGATGAAAAGCGAAAGGGGCTGATGGAGAGGGATATGGTGATGGAAAGGGTACGGGGCTGATGGAGAGGGAGTAGGAAGATTTGTGGGAGATGCTAATGGAGAGATTGTGATGGAAAGAGGAGGGGGCTGATGGAGCGGGAGGAGGATGACTTGAGGGAGATGGTGATGGAAAGGGGAAGGGGCTGATGGAGAGGGGGACACTGAAGGAAAGGGGAAGTGGCTGATGGACAGGTATATGGTGATAGAAAGGTGAAGGGGCTGAAGGAGAGGGAGATGGTGATGGAAAGGGGAAGGGGCTGATGGAGAGGGAGATTTTGATGGAAACGGAAAGGGGCTGTTGGAGGGGGAGATGGTAATGGAAAGGGGAAGGGGATGGAGAGGGAGATGGTGATGAAACACGGATGGGGCTGATGGAGAGGGAGATGGTGATGGAAAGGGGAAGGGGCTGATGGAGAGGGAGATGGTGATGGAAAGGAGAAGGTGCTGATGGAGAGGGAGATGGTGATGGAAAGGGGAAAGGGCTGATGTAGAGGGAGATGGTGATGGAAAGGAGAAGGGGATGATGGAGAGGGAGATGGTGATGGAAAGGGGAAGGGACTGATGGAGAGGGAGATGGTGATTTAAAGGGGAAGGGGCTGATGGAGAGGGAGATGGTGAAGGAAACGGAAAGGGGCTGTTGGAGAGGGAGATGGTGATGGAAAGGGAAGGGGATGATGGAGAGGGAGGTGGTGATGGAAAGGGGAAGGGGCTGATGGAGAGGGAGGAGGAAGATTTGAGGGAGATGGTGATGCAAAGCGGAAGGCTCTGATGGATAGGGGCTGATGGAGAGGGAGATGGTGATGGAAAGGAGAAGGGGCTGATCTAGAGGGAGATGGTGATGGAAAGGTGAAGGGGCTGATGGAGAGGGAGATGGTGATGGAAAGGGGAAGGGGCTGATGGAGAGGGAGATGGTGATGGAAAGGAGAAGGGGATGATGGAGAGGGAGATGGTGATGGAAAGGGGAAGGGACTGATGGAGAGGGAGATGGTGATTTAAAGGGGAAGGGGCTGATGGAGAGGGAGATGGTGAAGGAAACGGAAAGGGGCTGTTGGAGAGGGAGATGGTAATGGAAAGGGGAAGGGGATGGAGAGCGAGATGATGAAACGTGGATGGGGCTGATGGAGAGGGAGATGGTGATGGAAAGGGGAAGGGGCTGTTGGAGAGGGAAATGGTAATGGAAAGGGGAACGGGATGATGGAGAGGGAGATGGTGATGAAAAGCGGAAGGGGCTGATGGAGAGGGATATGGTGATGGAAAGGGTACGGGGCTGATGGAGAGGGAGGAGGAAGATTTGAGGAAGGTGTTGGAAAGGGAAAGGGGCTGATGGAGAGGGAGATGGTGATGGAAAGGGAAGGGGATGATGGAGAGGGAGGTGGTGATGGAAAGGGGAAGGGGCTGATGGAGAGGGAGTAGGAAGATTTCAGGGAGATGGTGATGGAAAGGGGAAGAGGCTAATGGAGAGGGAGGAGGACAATTTGAGGGAGATGGTGATGGAAAGGGGAATGGGCTGATGGAGAGGGAGGAGGAAGATTTGTGGAAGGTGTTGGAAAGGGAAAGGGGCTGATGGGGAGGGAGATGGTGATGGAAAGGGAAGGGGATGATGGAGAGGGAGGTGGTGATGAAGCATGGATGGGGCTGATGGAGAGGGAGATGGTGATGGAAAGGGGAAGGGGCTGTTGGAGAGGGAAATGGTAATGGAAAGGGGAACGGGATGATGGAGAGGGAGATGGTGATGAAAAGCGGAAGGGGCTGATGGAGAGGGAGATGGTGATGGAAAGGGGAAGGGGCTGACGGAGAGGGAGGAGGAAGATTTGAGGGAGATGGTGATGCAAAGCGGAAGGCTCTGATGGATAGGGGCTGATGGAGAGGGAGATGGTGATGGAAAGGAGAAGGGGCTGATCTAGAGGGAGATGGTGATGGAAAGGTGAAGGGGCTGATGGAGAGGGAGATGGTGATGGAAAGGGGAAGGGGCTGATGGAGAGGGAGATGGTGATGGAAAGGAGAAGGGGATGATGGAGAGGGAGATGGTGATGGAAAGGGGAAGGGACTGATGGAGAGGGAGATGGTGATTTAAAGGGGAAGGGGCTGATGGAGAGGGAGATGGTGAAGGAAACGGAAAGGGGCTGTTGGAGAGGGAGATGGTAATGGAAAGGGGAAGGGGATGGAGAGCGAGATGATGAAACGTGGATGGGGCTGATGGAGAGGGAGATGGTGATGGAAATGGGAAGGGGCTGTTGGAGAGCGAAATGGTAATGGAAAGGGGAACGGGATGATGGAGAGGGAGATGGTGATGAAAAGCGGAAGGGGCTGATGGAGAGGGATATGGTGATGGAAAGGGTACGGGGCTGATGGAGAGGGAGGAGGAAGATTTGAGGAAGGTGTTGGAAAGGGAAAGGGGCTGATGGAGAGGGAGATGGTGATGGAAAGGGGAAGGGGCTGATGGAGAGGGAGTAGGAAGATTTCAGGGAGATGGTGATGGAAAGGGGAAGAGGCTAATGGAGAGGGAGGAGGACAATTTGAGGGAGATGGTGATGGAAAGGGGAATGGGCTGATGGAGAGGGAGGAGGAAGATTTGTGGAAGGTGTTGGAAAGGGAAAGGGGCTGATGGGGAGGGAGATGGTGATGGAAAGGGAAGGGGATGATGGAGAGGGAGGTGGTGATGAAGCATGGATGGGGCTGATGGAGAGGGAGATGGTGATGGAAAGGGGAAGGGGCTGTTGGAGAGGGAAATGGTAATGGAAAGGGGAACGGGATGATGGAGAGGGAGATGGTGATGAAAAGCGGAAGGGGCTGATGGAGAGGGATATGGTGATGGAAAGGGTACGGGGCTGATGGAGAGGGAGTAGGAAGATTTGTGGGAGATGCTAATGGAGAGATTGTGATGGAAAGAGGAGGGGGCTGATGGAGCGGGAGGAGGATGACTTGAGGGAGATGGTGATGGAAAGGGGAAGGGGCTGATGGAGAGGGGGACACTGAAGGAAAGGGGAAGTGGCTGATGGACAGGGATATGGTGATAGAAAGGTGAAGGGGCTGAAGGAGAGGGAGATGGTGATGGAAAGGGGAAGGGGCTGATGGAGAGGGAGATTTTGATGGAAACGGAAAGGGGCTGTTGGAGGGGGAGATGGTAATGGAAAGGGGAAGGGGATGGAGAGGGAGATGGTGATGAAACACGGATGGGGCTGATGGAGAGGGAGATGGTGATGGAAAGGGGAAGGGGCTGATGGAGAGGGAGATGGTGATGGAAAGGAGAAGGTGCTGATGGAGAGGGAGATGGTGATGGAAAGGGGAAGGGGCTGATGTAGAGGGAGATGGTGATGGAAAGGAGAAGGGGATGATGGAGAGGGAGATGGTGATGGAAAGGGGAAGGGACTGATGGAGAGGGAGATGGTGATTTAAAGGGGAAGGGGCTGATGGAGAGGGAGATGGTGAAGGAAACGGAAAGGGGCTGTTGGAGAGGGAGATGGTAATGGAAAGGGGAAGGGGATGGAGAGCGAGATGATGAAACGTGGATGGGGCTGATGGAGAGGGAGATGGTGATGGAAAGGGAAGGGGATGATGGAGAGGGAGATGGTGATGGAAAGTGGAAGGTGCTGATGGAGACGGAGGAGGACGTGTGGAGGTAGTTGGTGATGGAAAGGGAAAGGGGCTGATGGAGAGGGAGGGTGAAGGAAACGGAAATGGGCTGTTGGAGGGGGAGATGGTAATGGAATGGGGAAGGGGATGGAGAGGGAGATAGTGATGAAACGCGACAGGGGCTGATGGAGAGGGAGATGGTGATGGAAAGGGGAAGGGGCTGATGGAGAGGGAGGAGGAAGATTTGAGGGAGATGGTGATGCAAAGGGGAAGGGGCTGATGGAGAGGTAGGAGTACGTGTAGAGAGAGATGGTGATGGAAAAGGAAAGGGGCTGATGGAGAGGGAGATGTTGATGGAAAGGGGAAGAGCCTGTTGGAGATGGAGATGGTGATGGAATACGGAAGGGGCTGATGGAGAGAGAGGAGGATGATTTGAGGGAGATGGTGATGGAATACGGAAGGGGCTGATGGAGAGAGAGGAGGATGATTTGCTGGAGATGGTGATGGAAAAGGGAAAGGGGCTGATGGAGAGGGAGGAGGACGATTTGAGGGAGATGGTGATGGAAAGTTGAAGGGGCTGATGGAGAGGGAGGAGGACGACTTGAGGGAGTTCGAGATGGAAAGGGGAATGGGCTGATGGAGAGGGAGGAGGATGATTTGAGGAAGGTGTTGGAAAGGGAAAGGGGCCGATGGAGAGGGAGATGGTGATGGAAAGGGAAGGGGATGATGGAGAGGGAGGTGGTGATGGAAAGGGGAAGGGGCTGATGGAGAGGGAGTAGGAAGATTTCAGGGAGATGGTGATGCAAAGGGGAATGGGCTGATGGAGAGGGAGGAGGAAGATTTGTGGAAGGTGTTGGAAAGGGAAAGGGGCTGATGGGGAGGGAGATGGTGATGGAAAGGGAAGGGGATGATGGAGAGGGAGGTGGTGATGAAGCATGGATGGGGCTGATGGAGAGGGAGATGGTGATGGAAAGGGGAAGGGGCTGTTGGAGAGGGAAATGGTAATGGAAAGGGGAACGGGATGATGGAGAGGGAGATGGTGATGAAAAGCGGAAGGGGCTGATGGAGAGGGATATGGTGATGGAAAGGGTACGGGGCTGATGGAGAGGGAGTAGGAAGTTTTGTGGGAGATGCTAATGGAGAGATTGTGATGGAAAGAGGAGGGGGCTGATGGAGCGGGAGGAGGATGACTTGAGGGAGATGGTGATGGAAAGGAGAAGGGGATGATGGAGAGGGAGATGGTGATGGAAAGGGGAAGGGACTGATGGAGAGGGAGATGGTGATTTAAAGGGGAAGGGGCTGATGGAGACGGAGATTTTGATGGAAACGGAAAGGGGCTGTTGGAGAGGGAGATGGTAATGGAAAGGGGAAGGGGATGGAGAGCGAGATAGTGATGAAACGTGGATGGGGCTGATGGAGAGGGAGATGGTGATGGAAAGGGAAGGGGATGATGGAGAGGGAGATGGTGATGGAAAGTGGAAGGTGCTGATGGAGACGGAGGAGGACGTGTGGAGGGAGATGGTGATGGAAAGGGAAAGGGGCTGATGGACAGGGAGGGTGAAGGAAACGGAAATGGGCTGTTGGAAGGGGAGATGGTAATGGAAAGGGGAAGGGGATGGAGAGGGAGATAGTGATGAAACGCGACAGGGGCTGATGGAGAGAGAGATGGTGATGCAAAGGGGAAGGGGCTGATGGAGAGGTAGGAGTACGTGTGGAGAGAGATGGTGATGGAAAAGGAAAGGGGCTGATGGAGAGGGAGATGTTGATGGAAAGGGGAAGAGCCTGTTGGAGATGGAGATGGTGATGGAATACGGAAGGGGCTGATGGAGAGAGAGGAGGATGATTTGAGGGAGATGGTGATGGAAAAGGGAAGAAGCTGATGGAGAGGGAGATGGTGATGGAAAGGGAAAGGGGCTGATGGAGAGGGAGGAGGACGATTTGAGGGAGATGGTGATGGAAAGTTGAAGGGGCTGATGGAGAGGGAGGAGGACGACGAGGGAGTTCGAGATGGAAAGGGGAATGGGCTGATGGAGAGGGAGGAGGAAGATTTGAGGAAGGTGTTGGAAAGGGAAAGGGGCTGATGGAGAGGGAGATGGTGATGGAAAGGGAAGGGGATGATGGAGAGGGATGTGGTGATGGAAAGGGGAAGGGGCTGATGGAGAGGGAGTAGGAAGATTTCAGGGAGATGGTGATGGAAAGGGGAAGAGGCTAATGGAGAGGGAGGAGGACAATTTGAGGGAGATGGTGATGGAAAGGGGAATGGGCTGATGGAGAGGGAGGAGGAAGATTTGAGGGAGATGGTGATGCAAAGGGGAAGGGGCTGATGGAGAGGTAGGAGTACGTGTAGAGAGAGATGGTGATGGAAAAGGAAAGGGGCTGATGGAGAGGGAGATGTTGATGGAAAGGGGAAGAGCCTGTTGGAGATGGAGATGGTGATGGAATACGGAAGGGGCTGATGGAGAGAGAGGAGGATGATTTGAGGGAGATGGTGATGGAATACGGAAGGGGCTGATGGAGAGAGAGGAGGATGATTTGCTGGAGATGGTGATGGAAAAGGGAAAGGGGCTGATGGAGAGGGAGGAGGACGATTTGAGGGAGATGGTGATGGAAAGTTGAAGGGGCTGATGGAGAGGGAGGAGGACGACTTGAGGGAGTTCGAGATGGAAAGGGGAATGGGCTGATGGAGAGGGAGGAGGATGATTTGAGGAAGGTGTTGGAAAGGGAAAGGGGCCGATGGAGAGGGAGATGGTGATGGAAAGGGAAGGGGATGATGGAGAGGGAGGTGGTGATGGAAAGGGGAAGGGGCTGATGGAGAGGGAGTAGGAAGATTTCAGGGAGATGGTGATGCAAAGGGGAATGGGCTGATGGAGAGGGAGGAGGAAGATTTGTGGAAGGTGTTGGAAAGGGAAAGGGGCTGATGGGGAGGGAGATGGTGATGGAAAGGGAAGGGGATGATGGAGAGGGAGGTGGTGATGAAGCATGGATGGGGCTGATGGAGAGGGAGATGGTGATGGAAAGGGGAAGGGGCTGTTGGAGAGGGAAATGGTAATGGAAAGGGGAACGGGATGATGGAGAGGGAGATGGTGATGAAAAGCGGAAGGGGCTGATGGAGAGGGATATGGTGATGGAAAGGGTACGGGGCTGATGGAGAGGGAGTAGGAAGTTTTGTGGGAGATGCTAATGGAGAGATTGTGATGGAAAGAGGAGGGGGCTGATGGAGCGGGAGGAGGATGACTTGAGGGAGATGGTGATGGAAAGGAGAAGGGGATGATGGAGAGGGAGATGGTGATGGAAAGGGGAAGGGACTGATGGAGAGGGAGATGGTGATTTAAAGGGGAAGGGGCTGATGGAGACGGAGATTTTGATGGAAACGGAAAGGGGCTGTTGGAGAGGGAGATGGTAATGGAAAGGGGAAGGGGATGGAGAGCGAGATAGTGATGAAACGTGGATGGGGCTGATGGAGAGGGAGATGGTGATGGAAAGGGAAGGGGATGATGGAGAGGGAGATGGTGATGGAAAGTGGAAGGTGCTGATGGAGACGGAGGAGGACGTGTGGAGGGAGATGGTGATGGAAAGGGAAAGGGGCTGATGGAGAGGGAGGGTGAAGGAAACGGAAATGGGCTGTTGGAAGGGGAGATGGTAATGGAAAGGGGAAGGGGATGGAGAGGGAGATAGTGATGAAACGCGACAGGGGCTGATGGAGAGAGAGATGGTGATGCAAAGGGGAAGGGGCTGATGGAGAGGTAGGAGTACGTGTGGAGAGAGATGGTGATGGAAAAGGAAAGGGGCTGATGGAGAGGGAGATGTTGATGGAAAGGGGAAGAGCCTGTTGGAGATGGAGATGGTGATGGAATACGGAAGGGGCTGATGGAGAGAGAGGAGGATGATTTGAGGGAGATGGTGATGGAAAAGGGAAGAAGCTGATGGAGAGGGAGATGGTGATGGAAAGGGAAAGGGGCTGATGGAGAGGGAGGAGGACGATTTGAGGGAGATGGTGATGGAAAGTTGAAGGGGCTGATGGAGAGGGAGGAGGACGACGAGGGAGTTCGAGATGGAAAGGGGAATGGGCTGATGGAGAGGGAGGAGGAAGATTTGAGGAAGGTGTTGGAAAGGGAAAGGGGCTGATGGAGAGGGAGATGGTTATGGAAAGGGAAGGGGATGATGGAGAGGGATGTGGTGATGGAAAGGGGAAGGGGCTGATGGAGAGGGAGTAGGAAGATTTCAGGGAGATGGTGATGGAAAGGGGAAGAGGCTAATGGAGAGGGAGGAGGACAATTTGAGGGAGATGGTGATGGAAAGGGGAATGGGCTGATGGAGAGGGAGGAGGAAGATTTGAGGAAGGTGTTGGAAAGGGAAAGGGGCTGATGGGGAGGGAGATGGTGATGGAAAGGGAAGGGGATGATGGAGAGGGAGGTGGTGATGAAGCATGGATGGGGCTGATGGAGAGGGAGATGGTGATGGAAAGGGGAAGGGGCTGTTGGAGAGGGAAATGGTAATGGAAAGGGGAACGGGATGATGGAGAGGGAGATGGTGATGAAAAGCGGAAGGGGCTGATGGAGAGGGATATGGTGATGGAAAGGGTACGGGGCTGATGGAGAGCGAGTAGGAAGATTTGTGGGAGATGCTAATGGAGAGATTGTGATGGAAAGAGGAGGGGGCTGATGGAGCGGGAGGAGGATGACTTGAGGGAGATGGTGATGGAAAGGAGAAGGGGATGATGGAGAGGGAGATGGTGATGGACAGGGGAAGGGGCTGATGGTGAGGGAGATGCTGACAGAAAGGGAAAAAGGCTGATGGAGAGGGAGGAGGACAATTTGAGGGAGATGGTGATGGAAAGGGGAAGGGGCTGTTGGAGAGGGAGATGGTGATGGAAAGGGGAAGGGGATGATGGACCAGGAGATGGTGATGGAAAGGGGAAAGGGCTGATGGAGAGGTAAGAGGACGATTTGAGGGAGATGGTGATGGAAAGGGAAATGGGCTGATGGAGAGGGAGGAGGACGATTTGAGGGAGATTTTGATGGAAGGGGAAGGGGCTGATGGAGAGGGAGATGGTCATGGATAGGGGAAGGGGCTGCTGGTGAGGGAGATGTTAATGGAAAGGGGAAGGGGATGATGGAGGGGGAGATGGTGATGGAAAGGGGAAGAGGCTGATGGAGAGGGAGATGGTGGAAAGGCGAAGGGGCTGTTGGAGAGGGAGGAGGAAGATTTGAGGGAGATGGTGATGGAAAGGGGAAGGGGCTGATGGAGAGGGAGGAGGAAGATTTGAGGAAGATGGTAATGCAAAGGGGAAGGGTCTGATGGAGAGGGAGGAGGACATGTGGAGGGAGATGGTGATGGAAAGGGAAAGCGGCTGATGGAGAGGGAGATGGTGATGGAAAGGGGAAGGGGCTGATGGACAGGGAGATGGTGAAGGAAAGGGGAAGCGGCTGATGGGGTGGGAGATGGTGATGGAAAGGAGAAGGGGCTGATGTAGAGGGAGATGGTGATGGAAAGGGGAAGGGGCTGATGGAGAGGGAGATGGTGATGGAAACGGAAAGGGGCTGTTGGAGGGGGAGATAGTAATGGAAAGGGGTAGGGGATGGAGAGGGAGATGGTGATGGAAAGGGGAAGGGGCTGTTGGAGAGGGAAATGGTAATGGAAAGGGGAAGGGGATGATGGAGAGGGAGATGGTGATGAAAAGCGGAAGGGGCTGATGGAGAGGGAAATGGTAATGGAAAGGGGAAAGGGATGATGGAGAGGGATATGGTGATGGAAAAGGGACGGGGCTGATGGAGAGGGAGTAGGAAGATTGGAGGGAGATGCTAATGGAGAGATTGTTATGGAAAGAGGAGGGAGCTGATGGAGAGGGTGATGGTGATGGAAAGGGGTAGGGGATGGAGAGGGAGATGGTGATGGAAAGGGGAAGGGGCTGATGGAGAGGGAGATGGTGAAGGAAACGGAAAGCTCTGTTGGAGAGGGAGATGGTAATGGAAAGGGGAAGTGGATGGAGAGGGAGATGGTGATGAAAAGCAGATGGGGCTGATTTGAGGGAGATGGTGATGCAAAAAGGGGAGGGGCTGATGGAGAGGAAGGAGGACGTGTGGAGGGAGATGGTGATGGAAAGGGAAAGGGGCTGATGGAGAGGGAGATGGTGATGGAAAGGGGAAGGGGCTGATGGAGAGGGAGATTCTGATGGAAAGGGAAAGAGGCTGATGGACAGAGAGATGGTGAAGGAAAGGGGAAGCGGCTGATGGGGAGGGAGATGGTGATGGAAAGGGGAAGGGCTGATGGACAGGGAGATGGTGAAGGAAAGGGGAAGGGGCTGATGGAGAGGGAGATGGTGATGGAAAGGGGAAGGGGCTGATGGAGAGGGAGAATGTGATGGAAAGGGGAAGGGGCTGATGGAGAGGGAGATGGTGATGGAAAGGGGAAGGGGCTGATGTAGAGGGAGATGGTGATGGAAAGGGGAAGGGGCTGATGGAGAGGGAGATGGTGAAGGAAACGGAAAGGGGCTGTTGGAGGGGGAGATAATAATGGAAAGGGGTAGGGGATGGAGAGGGAGATGGTGATGGAAAGGGGAAGGGGCTGTTGGAGAGGGAGATGGTGATGTAAAGGGAAAGGGGCTGATGGACAGAGAGATGGTGATGGAAAGGGGAAGGGGCTGGTGGAGAGGGAGATGGTGATGGAAAGGGGAAGGGGCTGTTGGAGAGGGAGATGGTGATGGAAAGGGAAAGGGGCTGATGGACAGAGAGATGGTGATGGAAAGGGGAAGGGGCTGATGGAGAGGGAGATGGTGATGGAAAGGGGAAGGGGCTGATGGAGAGGGAGATGGTGATGGAAAGAGGAAGGGGCTGATGGAGAGGGAGATGGTGATGGAAAGGTGAAGGGGCTGTAGGCGAGGGAGATGGTGATGGAAAGGGGAAGGGGCTGATGGAGAGGGAGATGGTGATGGAAAGGAGAAGGGGCTGATGTAGAGGGAGATGGTGGAAAGGCGAAGGGGCTGTTGGAGAGGGAGGAGGAAGATTTGAGGGAGATGGTGATGGAAAGGGGAAGGGGCTGATGGAGAGGGAGGAGGAAGATTTGAGGAAGATGGTAATGCAAAGGGGAAGGGGCTGATGGAGTGGGAGGAGGACATGTGGAGGGAGATGGTGATGGAAAGGGAAAGGGGCTGATGGGGAGGGAGATGGTGATGCAAAGGGGAAGGGGCTGATGGAGAGGGAGATGGTGATGGAAAGGAGAAGGGGCTGATGGATAGGGAGATGGTGAAGGAAAGGAGAAGGGTCTGATGGAGAGGGAGATGGAGATGGAAAGGGGAAGGGGCTGATGGAGAGGGAGATGGAGATGGAAAGGAGAAGGGGCTGATGTAGAGGGAGATGGTGATGGAAAGGGGAAGGGGCTGATGGAGAGGGAGATGGAGATGGAAAGGGGAAGGGGCTGATGGAGAGGGAGATGGTGATGGAAAGGGGAAGGGGCTGATGGAGAGGGAGATGGTGATGGAAAGGGGAAGGGGCTGATGGAGAGGGAGATGTTGAAGGAAACGGAAAGGGGCTGTTGGAGGGGGAGATAGTAATGGAAAGGGGTAGGGGATGCAGAGGGAGATGGTGATGGAAAGGGGAAGGGGCTGTTGGAGAGGGAAATGGTAATGGAAAGGGGAAGGGGATGATGGAGAGGGAGATGGTGATGAAAAGCGGAAGGGGCTGATGGAGAGGGAAATGGTAAAGGAAAGGGGAAGGGGATGATGGAGAGGGAGTAGGAAGATTGGAGGGAGATGCTAATGGAGAGATTGTGATGGAAAGAGGAGGCGGCTGATGGAGAGGGAGATGGTGATGGAAAGGGGTAGGGGATGGAGAGGGAGATGGTGATGGATAGGGGACGGGGCTGATGGAGAGGGAGATGGTGATGGAAAGGGGAAGGGGCTGATGGAGAGGGAGATGGTGAAGGAAAGGGGAAGGGGATGGAGAGGGAGATGGTGATTAAACGCGGATGGGGCAGATGGAGAGGGAGATGGTGATGGAAAGTGGAAGGTGCTGATGGAGACGGAGGTGGACGTGTGGAGGGAGATGGTGATGGAAAGGGAAAGGGGCTGATGGAGAGGGAGATGGTGAAGGAATCGGAAATGGGCTGTTGGAGGGGGAGATGGTAATGGAAAGGGGAAGGGGATGGAGAGGGAGATGGTGATGGAAAGGGGATGGGGCTGATGGAGAGGGAGGAGGAAGATTTGAGGGAGATGGTGATGCAAAGGGGAAGGGGCTGATGGAGAGGTAGGAGTACGTGTGGAGAGAGATGGTGATGGAAAAGGAAAGGGGCTGATGAAGACGGAGATGTTGATGGAAAGGGGAAGAGCCTGTTGGAGATGGAGATGGTGATGCAATATGGAAGGGGCTGATGGAGAGAGAGGAGGATGATTTGAGGGAGATGGTGAAGGAAAGGGAAAGGGGCTGATGGAGAGGGAGGAGGACGATTTGTGGGAGATGGTGATGGAATGTTGAAGTGGCTGATGGAGAGGGAGGAGGACGACTTGAGGGAGATCGAGATGGAAAGGGGAAGGGTCTGCTGGAGAGGGAGATGGTGATGGATAGGGGAAGGGGCTGTTGGAGAGGGAGATGGTAATGGAAAGGGGAAGGGGCTGATGGAGAGGGAGGAGGACGATTTGGGGGAGATCTTGATGGAAGGGGAAGGGTCTGATGGAGAGGGAGATGGTGATGGATAGGGGAAGGGGCTGCTTGAGAGGGAGATGGTAATGGAAAGGGGAAGGGGATGATGGAGAGGGAGATGCTGATGATAAGTGGAAGGGGATGATGGAGAGGGATATGGTGATGAAAAGGGGAAGGGGCTGATGGAGATGGAGTTGGTGATGGAAAGGGGAAGGTGCTGATGGAGAGGGAGATATGATGGAAAGGGGAAGGGCTGATGGAGAGGGAGGAGGATGATTTGAGGGAGATCGTGATGGAAAGGGGAAGGGGCTGATGGAGAGGGATATGGTGATGGATAGGGGAAGGGGCTGCTGCAGAGGGAGATTGTAATGGAAAGGGGATGATGGAGAGGGAGATGGTGATGATAAGCAGAAGGGGCTGATAGAGAGGGATATGGTGATGGAAAGGGGAAAGGGCTGATGGTGACTGAGTAGGAAGATTTGAAGGAGATGGTGATGGAAAGGGGAAGAGAGTATTGGAGATGGATTTGGTGATGGAAAGGGGAAGGTGCTGATGGAGAGGGAGATGGTGATGGTTAGGGTAAGGGGCTGATGGAGAGGGAGATGGTGATGGAATGGGGAAGGGGCGGATGGCGAGTGAGATTGTGATGGAAAGGGAAAGGGGCTGATGGAGAGTGAGGAGGATGATTTGAGGGAGATGGTGATGGAAAGGGGAAGGGGCTGATGGAGAGGGAGATGGTGACGGAAAGGGAAAGGGGCTGATGGAGAGGGAGGAGGACGATTTGAGGGAGATCGAGATGGAAAGGAGAAGGGGCTGATGGAGAGGGATATGGTGATGGATAGTGGAAGGGGCTGCTGCAGAGGGAGATGGTAATGGAAAGTGGAAGGGGAAGATGGAGAGGGAGATGGTGATATAAAGCGGAAGTTGCTGATGGAGAGGGATATGGTGATGGAAAGGGGAAAGTGCTGATGGAGAGGAAGATGGTGATGGAAAGGGGAAGGGGCTGATGGAGAGGGAGGAGGAAGTTGAGGGGGATGGTGATGGAAAGGGGAATGGGGTGATGGAGAGGGTGATGTTGATGGAAAGGGTAAGGGGATGGAGAGGGAGATTGTGATGGAAAGGGGAAGGTGCTGAAGGAGAGGGAGACGGTGATGGAAAGGAGAAGGGGCTGATTTAGAGGGAGATGGTGATGGAAAGGGGAAGGTGCTGATGGAGAGGGAGAAGTTGATGGAAAGGGGATGGGGCTGATGGAGAGGGAGTTGAAAGAAACGGAAAGGGGCTGTTGGAGAGGGAGATGCAAATGGAAAGGGGAAGGGGATGGAGAGGGAGATGGTGATGGAAAGGGGAAGGGGCTGATGGAGAGGGAGATGGTGATGGAAAGGGGAAGGGGCTGATGGAGAGGGAGATGGTGATGGAAAGGGGAATGGGGTGATGGAGAGGGTGATGTTGATGGAAAGGGTAAGGGGATGGAGAGGGAGATGGTGATGGAAAGGTGAAGGGGCTGAAGGAGAGGGAGACGGTGATGGAAAGGAGAAGGGGCTGATTTAGAGGGAGATGGTGATGGAAAGGGGAAGGTGCTGATGGAGAGGGAGAAGTTGATGGAAAGGGGATGGGGCTGATGGAGAGGGAGATGTTGAAAGAAACGGAAAGGGGCTGTTGGAGAGGGAGATGGAAATGGAAAGGGGAAGGGGATGGAGAGGGAGATGGTGATTTAAAGCGGATGGGGCTGATGGAGAGGGAGATGGCGATGGAAAGGGGAAGGGGCTGATGGAGAGGGAGGAGGAAGATTTGAGGGAGATGGTGATGCAAAGCGGAATGCTCTGATGGAGAGGGAGGAGGACGCGTGGAGGGAGGGTGATGGAAATGGATAGGGGCTGATGGAGGGAGATGGTGATGGAAAGGGGAAGGGGCTGATGGAGAGGGAGATGGTGATGGAAAGGGGAAGGGGCTGATGGAGAGGGAGATGGTGATGGAAAGGGGAATGGGGTGATGGAGAGGGTGATGTTGATGGAAAGGGTAAGGGGATGGAGAGGGAGATGGTGATGGAAAGGTGAAGGGGCTGAAGGAGAGGGAGACGGTGATGGAAAGGAGAAGGGGCTGATTTAGAGGGAGATGGTGATGGAAAGGGGAAGGTGCTGATGGAGAGGGAGAAGTTGATGGAAAGGGGATGGGGCTGATGGAGAGGGAGATGTTGAAAGAAACGGAAAGGGGCTGTTGGAGAGGGAGATGGAAATGGAAAGGGGAAGGGGATGGAGAGGGAGATGGTGATTTAAAGCGGATGGGGCTGATGGAGAGGGAGATGGCGATGGAAAGGGGAAGGGGCTGATGGAGAGGGAGGAGGAAGATTTGAGGGAGATGGTGATGCAAAGCGGAAGGCTCTGATGGAGAGGGAGGAGGACGCGTGGAGGGAGGGTGATGGAAATGGATAGGGGCTGATGGAGGGAGATGGTGATGGAAAGGGGAAGGGGCTGATGGAGAGGGAGATGGTGATGGAAAGGGGAAGGGGCTGATGGAGAGGGAGATGGTGATGGAAAGGGGAAGGGGCTGATGGAGAGGGAGATGGTGATGGAAAGGGGTAGGGGATGGAGAGGGAGATGGTGATGGAAAGGGGAAGGGGCTGATGGAGAGGGAGATGGTGAAGGAAACGGAAAGCTCTGTTGGAGAGGGAGATGGTGATGGAAAGTGGAAGGGGATGGAGAGGGAGATGGTGATGAAAAGCAGATGGGGCTGATTTGAGGGAGATGGTGATGCAAAAAGGGGAGGGGCTGATGGAGAGGAAGGAGGACGTGTGGAGGGAGATGGAAAGGGAAAGGGGCTGATGTAGAGGGAGATGGTGATGGAAAGGGAAAGGGGCTGATGGACAGGGAGATGGTGATGGAAAGGGAAAGGGGCTGATGGAGAGGGAGATGGTGATGGAAAGGGGAAGTGGCTGATGGACAGGGAGATGGTGAAGGAAAGGGGAAGCGGCTGATGGGGAGTGAGATGGTGATGGAAAGGAGAAGGGGATGGAGAGGGAGATGGTGATGGAAAGGGGTAGGGAATGGAGAGGGAGATGGTGATGAAAAGCGGAAGGGGCTGATGGAGAGGGAAATGGTAATGGAAAGGGGAAGGGGATGATGGAGAGGCAGATGCTGATGATAAGTGGAAGGGGATGATGGAGAGGTATATGGTGATGGAAAGGGGAAGGGGCTGATGGAGATGGAGTTGGTGATGGAAAGGGGAAGGTGCTGATGGAGAGGGAGATGGTGATGGAAAGGGGAAGGGCTGATGGAGAGGGAGGAGGATGATTTGAAGGAGATCGTGATGGAAAGGGGAAGGGGCTGATGGAGAGGGATATGGTGATGGATAGGGGAAGGGGCTGCTGCAGAGGGAGATTGTAATGGAAAGGGGATGATGGAGAGGGAGATGGTGATGATAAGCAGAAGGGGCTGATAGAGAGGGATATGGTGATGGAAAGGGGAAAGGGCTGATGGTGACTGAGTAGGAAGATTTGAAGGAGATGGTGATGGAAAGGGGAAGAGAGTATTGGAGATGGATTTGGTGATGGAAAGGGGAAGGGGCTGATGGAGAGGGAGATGGTGATGGAACGGTGAAGGGGCTGAAGGAGAGGGAGATGGTGATGGAAAAGAGGAGGGGCTGATGTAGAGGGAGATGGTGATGGAAAGGGTAAGGGGCTGATGGAGAGGGAGATGGTAATGGAAAGGGGAAGGGGATCGAGAGCGAGATGGTGATGGAAAGGGGAAGGTGCTGATCGAGAGGGAGATGGTGATGGAACGGTGAAGGGGCTGAAGGAGAGGGAGATGGTGATGGAAAAGAGGAGGGGCTGATGTAGAGGGAGATGGTAATGGAAAGGGGAAGGGGCTGTTGGAGAGGGAGATGGTGATGGAAAGGGGATGGGGCTGATGGAGTGGGAGATGGTGATGGAAAGGGGAATGCGCTGATGGAGAGGGAAGATTAAGATTTGAGGGAGGGTGATGCAAAGGGGAAGGGGCTGATGGACAGGGTGGAGGACGTGTGGAGGGAGATGGCGATGGAAAGGGAAGGGCTGTTGGAGAGGGAGATGGTGATGGAAAGGGGAAGGGGCTGTTGGAGAGGGAGATGGTGATGGAAAGGGGAAGGGGCTGATGGAGAGGGAGATGGTGATGGAAAGGGGAAGGGGCTGATGGAGAGGGAGATGGTGATGGAAAGGGGAAGGGGCTGATGGAGAGGCAGATGGTGAAGGAAACGGAAAGGGGCTGTTGGAGGGGGAGATGTTAATGGAAAGGGGAAGGGGCTGATGGAGAGGGAGGAGGACGATTTGAGGGAGATGGTGATGGTTAGGGTAAGGGGCGGATGGTGAGTGAGATTGTGATGGAAAGGGAAAGGGGCTGATGGAGAGGGAGGAGGATGATTTGAGGGAGATGGTGATGGAAAGGGGAAGGGGCTGATGGAGAGGGAGGACGATTTGAGGGAGATCGAGATGGAAAGGAGAAGGGGCTGATGGAGAGGGAGATGGTGATGGTTAGGGTAAGGGGCTGATGGAGAGGGAGATGGTGATGGAAAGGGGAAGGGGCGGATGGTGAGTGAGATTGTGATGGAAAGGGAAAGGGGCAGATGGAGAGGGAGATGGTGATGGTTAGGGTAAGGGGCTGCTGCAGAGGGAGATGGTAATGGAAAGGGGAAGGGGAAGATGGAGAGGGAGATGGTGATGAAAAGCGGAAGTGGCTGATGGAGAGGGAGATGGTGATGGAAAGGGGAAGGGGCTGATGGAGAGGGAGATGATGATGGAAAGGGGAAAGTGCTGATGGAGAGGGAGATGGTGATGGAAAGGGGAATGGGGTGATGGAGAGGGTGATGTTGATGGAAAGGGTAAGGGGATGGAGAGGGAGATTGTGATGGAAAGGTGAAGGGGCTGATTGAGAGGGAGATGGTGATTGAAAGGGGAAGGTGCTGATGGAGAGGCAGATGGTGATGGAAAGGTGAAGGGGCTGAAGGAGAGGGAGATGGTGATGGAAAGGGGAAGGGGCTGATGGAGAGGGAGATGGTAATGGAAAGGGGAAGGGGAAGATGGAGAGGGAGATGGTGATGAAAAGCGGAAGTGGCTGATGGAGAGGGAGATGGTGATGGAAAGGGGAAAGTGCTGATGGAGAGGGAGATGGTGATGGAAAGGGGAAGGGGCTGATGGAGAGGGAGATGGTGAAAGAAACGGAAAGGGGCTGTTGAAGAGGGAGGAGGAAGATTTGAGGGAGATGGTGATGGAAAGCGGAAGGCTCTGATGGAGAGGGAGGAGGACGTGTGGAGGGAGGGTGATGGAAATGGATAGGGGCTGATGGAGAGGGAGATGGTGATGGAAAGGGGAAGGGGCTGATGGAGAGGGAGATGGTGATGGAAAGGGGAAGGGGCTGATGGAGAGGGAGATGGTGATGGAAAGGAGAAGGGGCTGATGGAGAGGGAGATGGTGATGGAAAGGGGTAGGGGATGGAGAGGGAGATGGTGATGAAAAGCGGAAGGGGCTGATGGAGAGGGAAATGGTAATGGAAATGGGAAGGGGATGATGGAGAGGGATATGGTGATGGAAAAGGGACGGGGCTGATGGAGAGGGAGTAGGAAGATTTGAGGGAGATGCTAATGGAGAGATTGTGATGGAAATAGGAGGGGGCTGTTGGAGAGGGAGATGGTAATGGAAAGGGGAAGGGGCTGGAGAGGGAGATGGTGATGAAAAGCAGATGGGGCTGATGGAGAGGGAGATGGTGATGGAAAGGGGAAGGGTCTGATGGACAGGGAGATGGTGATGGAATGGGGAAGGGGCTGATGGAGAGGGAGATGGTGATGGAAAGGGGAAGGGGCTGATGGAGAGGGAGATGGTGATGGAAAGGGGAATGGGATGGAGAGGGAGATGGTGATGGAAAGGGGAAGGGGCTGATGGAGAGGGAGATGGTGAATGAAACGGAAAAGGGCTGTGGGAGAGGGAGATGGTAATGGAAAGGGGAAGGGGATGGAGAGGGAGATGGTGATGAAAAGCAGATGGGGCTGATGGAGAGGGAGATGGTGATGGAAAGGGGAAGGGGCTGATGGAGAGGGAGGAGGAAGATTTGAGGGAGATGGTGATGAAAAGCAGATGGGGCTGATGGAGAGGGAGATGGTGATGGAAATGGATAGGGGCTGATGGAGAGGGAGATGGTGATGGAAAGGTGAAGGGGCTGATGGAGAGGGAGATGGTGATGGAAAGGGGAATGGGCTGATGGAGAGGGAGATGGTGAAGGAAACGGAAAGGGGCTGTTGGAGGGTGAGATGGTAATGGAAAGGGGAAGGGGATGGAGAGGGAGATGGTGATGAAATACGGATGGGGCTGATGGAGAGGGAGATGGTGATGGAAAGGGGAAGGGGATGATGGAGAGGGAGGAGGAAGATTTGAGGGAGATGGTGATGGAAAGGGGAAGGGGCTGATGGAGAGGGAGATGGTGATGGAAAGGAGAAGGTGCTGATGGAGAGCGAGATGGTGATGGAAAGGAGAAGGGGATGATGGAGAGGGAGATGGTGATGGAAAGGGGAAGGGGCTGATGGAGAGGGAGATGGTGATGGAACGGTGAAGGGGCTGAAGGAGAGGGAGATGGTGATGGAAAAGAGGAGGGGCTGATGTAGAGGGAGATGGTGATGGAAAGGGGAAGGGGCTGATGGAGAGGGAGATGGTAATGGAAAGGGGAAGGGGATCGAGAGCGAGATGGTGATGGAAAGGGGAAGGTGCTGATCGAGAGGGAGATGGTGATGGAACGGTGAAGGGGCTGAAGGAGAGGGAGATGGTGATGGAAAAGAGGAGGGGCTGATGTAGAGGGAGATGGTAATGGAAAGGGGAAGGGGCTGTTGGAGAGGGAGATGGTGATGGAAAGGGGATGGGGCTGATGGAGTGGGAGATGGTGATGGAAAGGGGAATGCGCTGATGGAGAGGGAAGATTAAGATTTGAGGGAGGGTGATGCAAAGGGGAAGGGGCTGATGGACAGGGTGGAGGACGTGTGGAGGGAGATGGCGATGGAAAGGGAAAGGGGCTGTTGGAGAGGGAGATGGTGATGGAAAGGGGAAGGGGCTGTTGGAGAGGGAGATGGTGATGGAAAGGGGAAGGGGCTGATGGAGAGGGAGATGGTGATGGAAAGGGGAAGGGGCTGATGGAGAGGGAGATGGTGATGGAAAGGGGAAGGGGCTGATGGAGAGGCAGATGGTGAAGGAAACGGAAAGGGGCTGTTGGAGGGGGAGATGTTAATGGAAAGGGGAAGGGGCTGATGGAGAGGGAGGAGGACGATTTGAGGGAGATGGTGATGGTTAGGGTAAGGGGCGGATGGCGAGTGAGATTGTGATGGAAAGGGAAAGGGGCTGATGGAGAGGGAGGAGGATGATTTGAGGGAGATGGTGATGGAAAGGGGAAGGGGCTGATGGAGAGGGAGATGGTGACGGAAAGGGAAAGGGGCTGATGGAGAGGGAGGAGGACGATTTGAGGGAGATCGAGATGGAAAGGAGAAGGGGCTGATGGAGAGGGAGATGGTGATGGTTAGGGTAAGGGGCTGGGAGAGGGAGATGGTGATGGAAAGGGGAAGGGGCGGATGGCGAGTGAGATTGTGATGGAAAGGGAAAGGGGCAGATGGAGAGGGAGATGGTGATGGTTAGGGTAAGGGGCTGCTGCAGAGGGAGATGGTAATGGAAAGGGGAAGGGGAAGATGGAGAGGGAGATGGTGATGGAAAGGGGAAAGTGCTGATGGAGAGGGAGATGGTGATGGAAAGGGGAAGGGGCTGATGGAGAGGGAGGAGGAAGATTTGAGGGAGATGGTGATGGAAAGGGGAATGGGGTGATGGAGAGGGTGATGTTGATGGAAAGGGTAAGGGGATGGAGAGGGAGATTGTGATGGAAAGGTGAAGGGGCTGATTGAGAGGGAGATGGTGATTGAAAGGGGAAGGTGCTGATGGAGAGGCAGATGGTGATGGAAAGGTGAAGGGGCTGAAGGAGAGGGAGATGGTGATGGAAAGGAGAAGGGGCTGATTGAGAGGGAGATGGTGATTGAAAGGGGAAGGTGCTGATGGAGAGGCAGATGGTGATGGAAAGGTGAAGGGGCTGAAGGAGAGGGAGATGGTGATGGAAAGGTGAAGGGGCTGATGGAGAGGGAGAATTTGATGGAAAGGGGATGGGGCTGATGGAGAGGGAGATGGTGAAAGAAACGGAAAGGGGCTGTTGAAGAGGGAGATGGAAATGGAAAGGGGAAGGGGATGGAGAGGGAGATGATGAATTAAAGCGGATGGGGCTGATGGAGAGGGAGATGGCGATGGAAAGGGGAAGGGGCTGATGGAGAGGGAGATGGCGATGGAAAGGGGAAAGGGCTGATGGAGAGTGAGGAGGAAGATTTGAGGGAGATGGTGATGCAAAGCGGAAGGCTCTGATGGAGAGGGAGGAGGACGTGTGGAGGGAGGGTGATGGAAATGGATAGGGGCTGATGGAGAGGGAGATGGTGATGGAAAGGGGAAGGGGCTGATGGAGAGGGAGATGGTGATGGAAAGGGGAAGGGGCTGATGGAGAGGGAGATGGTGATGGAAAGGAGAAGGGGCTGATGGAGAGGGAGATGGTGATGGAAAGGGGTAGGGGATGGAGAGGGAGATGGTGATGAAAAGCGGAAGGGGCTGATGGAGAGGGAAATGGTAATGGAAATGGGAAGGGGATGATGGAGAGGGATATGGTGATGGAAAAGGGACGAGGCTGATGGAGAGGGAGTAGGAAGATTGGAGGGAGATGCTAATGGAGAGATTGTGATGGAAATGGGGAAGGGGCTGATGGAGAGGGAGATGGTGATGGAAAGGGGAAGGGGCTGATGGAGAGGGAGATGGTGATGGAAAGGGGAAGGGGCTGATGGAGAGGGAGATGGTGAATGAAACGGAAAAGGGCTGTGGGAGAGGGAGATGGTAATGGAAAGGGGAAGGGGCTGGAGAGGGAGATGGTGATGAAAAGCAAATGGGGCTGATGGAGAGGGAGATGGTGATGGAAAGGGGAAGGGTCTGATGGACAGGGAGATGGTGATGGAATGGGGAAGGGGCTGATGGAGTGGGAGATGGTGATGGAAAGTGGAAGGGGCTGATGGAGAGGGAGATGGTGATGGAAAGGGGAAGGGGCTGATGGAGAGGGAGATGGTGAATGAAACGGAAAAGGGCTGTGGGAGAGGGAGATGGTAATGGAAAGGGGAAGGGGATGGAGAGGGAGATGGTGATGAAAAGCAGATGGGGCTGATGGAGAGGGAGATGGTGATGGAAAGGGGAAGGGGCTGATGGAGAGGGAGGAGGAAGATTTGAGGGAGATGGTGATGAAAAGCAGATGGGGCTGATGGAGAGGGAGATGGTGATGGAAATGGATAGGGGCTGATGGAGAGGGAGATGGTGATGGAAAGGTGAAGGGGCTGATGGAGAGGGAGATGGTGATGGAAAGGGGAATGGGCTGATGGAGAGGGAGA
Source organism: Hypanus sabinus (assembly GCF_030144855.1). Taxonomy (NCBI): domain Eukaryota; kingdom Metazoa; phylum Chordata; class Chondrichthyes; order Myliobatiformes; family Dasyatidae; genus Hypanus; species Hypanus sabinus. Next base: position 270,096 of record NW_026778946.1, on the reverse strand, counting down.
TGGTGAAGGAAACGGAAAGGGGCTGTTGGAGAGGGAGATGTTGAAGGAAACGGAAAGGGGCTGTTGGAGGGGGAGATGGTAATGGAAAGGGGAAGGGGATGGAGAGGGAGATGGTGATGAAACACGGATGGGGCTGATGGAGAGGGAGATGGTGATGGAAAGGGGAAGGGGATGATGGAGAGGGAGGAGGAAGATTTGAGGGAGATGGTGATGGAAAGGGGAAGGGGCTGATGGAGAGGGAGATGGTGATGGAAAGGAGAAGGTGCTGATGGAGAGGGAGATGGTGATGGAAAGGAGAAGGGGATGATGGAGAGGGAGATGGTGATGGAAAGGGGAAGGGGCTGATGGAGAGGGAGATGGTGATGGAAAGGAGAAGGTGCTGATGGAGAGGGAGATGGTGATGGAAATAGAAGGTGCTGATGGAGAGGGAGATGGTGATGGAAAGGAGAAGGTGCTGATGGAGAGGGAGATGGTGATGGAAAGGGGAAGGGGCTGATGTAGAGGGAGATGGTGATGGAAAGGAGAAGGGGATGATGGAGAGGGAGATGGTGATGGAAAGGGGAAGGGACATGGAGAGGGAGATGGTGATTTAAAGGGGAAGGGGCTGATGGAGAGGGAGATGGTGAAGGAAACGGAAAGGGGCTGTTGGTGGGGGAGATGGTAATGGAAAGGGGAAGGGGATGGAGAGGGAGATAGTGATGAAACGCGGATGGGGATGATGGAGAGGGAGATGGTGATGGAAAGGGAAGGGGATGATGGAGAGGGAGATGGTGATGGAAAGTGGAAGGTGCTGATGGAGACGGAGGAGGACGTGTGGAGGGAGATGGTGATGGAAAGGGAAAGGGGCTGATGGAGAGGGAGATGGTGAAGGAAAGGGGAAGGGGATAGAGAGGGAGATGGTGATGGAAAGGGGATGGGTCTGATGGAGAGGTAGGAGTACGTGTGGAGAGAGATGGTGATGGAAAAGGAAAGGGGCTAATGAAGACGGAGATGTTGATGGAAAGGGGAAGAGCCTGTTTTAGATGGAGATGGTGATGCAATATGGAAGTGGCTGATGGAGAGAGAGGAGGATGATTTGAGGGAGATGGTGATGGAAAGGGAAAGGGGCTGATGGAGTGGGAGGAGGACGATTTGTGGGAGATGGTGATGGAAAGTTGAAGTGGCTGATGGAGAGGGAGGAGGACGACTTGAGGGAGATCGAGATGGAAAGGGGAAGGGTCTGCTGGAGAGGGAGATGGTGATGGATAGGGGAAGGGGCTGTTGGAGAGGGAGATGGTAATGGAAAGGGGAAGGGGATGATGGAGAGGGAGATGGTGATGGAAAGGGGAAGGGCTGATGGAGAGGGAGGAGGATGATTTGAGGGAGATCGTGATGGAAAGGGGAAGGGGCTGATGGAGAGGGAGATGGTGATGGATAGGGGAAGGGGCTGCTGCAGAGGGAGATTGTAATGGAAAGGGGATGATGGAGAGGGAGATGGTGATGATAAGCAGAAGGGGCTGATAGAGAGGGATATGGTGATGGAAAGGGGAAAGGGCTGATGGTGACTGAGTAGGAAGATTTGAAGGAGATGGTGATGGAAAGGGGAAGAGAGTATTGGAGATGGATTTGGTGATGGAAAGGGGAAGGTGCTGATGGAGAGGGAGATGGTGATGGAAAGGTGAAGGGGCTGAAGGAGAGGGAGATGGTGATGGAAAGGGGAAAGGGCTGATGGTGACTGAGTAGGAAGATTTGAAGGAGATGGTGATGGAAATGGGAAGAGAGTATTGGAGATGGATTTGGTGATGGAAAGGGGAAGGGGCTGATGGAGAGGGAGATGGTGAAGGAAAGCAGATGGGGCTGATTTGAGGGAGATGGTGATGCAAAAAGGGGAGGGGCTGATGGAGAGGAAGGAGGACGTGTGGAGGGAGATGGTGATGAAAAGGGAAAGGGGCTGATGGAGAGGGAGATGGTGATGGAAAGGGGAAGGGGCTGATGGACAGGGAGATGGTGAAGGAAAGGGGAAGTGGCTGATGGGGAGGGAGATGGTGATGGAAAGGGGTAGGGGATGGAGAGGGAGATGGTGATGAAAAGCGGAAGGGGCTGATGGAGAGGGAAATGGTAATGGAAAGGGGAAGGGGATGATGGAGAGGGATATGGTGATGGAAAAGGGACGGGGCTGATGGAGAGGGAGTAGGAAGATTGGAGGGAGATGCTAATGGAGAGATTGTGATGGAAATAGGAGGGGGCTGATGGAGAGGGAGGAGGAAGATTTGAGGGAGATGGTGATGCAAAGCGGAAGGCTCTGATGGAGAGGGAGGAGGACGTGTGGAGGGAGGGTGATGGAAATGGATAGGGGCTGATGGAGAGGGAGATGGTGATGAAAAGCAGATGGGGCTGATGGAGAGGGAGATGGTGATGGAAAGGTGAAGGGGCTGATGGAGAGGGAGATGGTGATGGAAAGGTGAAGGGGCTGATGGAGAGGGAGATGGTGATGGAAAGGTGAAGGGGCTGATGGAGAGGGAGATGGTGATGGAAAGGGGAATGGGCTGATGGAGAGGGAGATGGTGAAGGAAACGGAAAGGTGCTGTTGGAGGGGGAGATGGTAATGGAAAGGGGAAGGGGCTGGAGAGGGAGATGGTGATGAAAAGCAGATGGGGCTGATGGAGAGGGAGATGGTGATGGAATGGGGAAGGGGCTGGAGAGGGAGATGATGATGAAAAGCAGATGGGGCTGATGGAGAGGGAGATGGTGATGGAATGGGGAAGGGGCTGATGGAGAGGGAGATGGTGATGGAAAGGGGAAGGGGCTGATGGAGAGGGAGATGGTGATGGAAAGGGGAAGGGGATGGAGAGGGAGATGGTGATGAAAAGGGGTAGGGGATGGAGAGGGAGATGGTGATGAAAAGCGGAAGGGGCTGATGGAGAGGGAAATGGTAATGGAAAGGGGAAGGGGATGATGGAGAGGGAGATGGTGATGGAAAGGGGAAGGGGATGATGGAGAGGGAGGAGGAAGATTTGAGGGAGATGGTGATGGAAAGGGGAAGGGGCTGATGGAGAGGGAGATGGTAATGGAAAGGAGAAGGTGCTGATGGAGAGGGAGATGGTGATGGAAAGGAGAAGGGGATGATGGAGAGGGAGATGGTGATGGAAAGGGGAAGGGGCTGATGGAGAGGGAGATGGTGATGGAAAGGAGAAGGTGCTGATGGAGAGGGAGATGGTGATGGAAATAGAAGGTGCTGATGGAGAGGGAGATGGTGATGGAAAGGAGAAGGTGCTGATGGAGAGGGAGATGGTGATGGAAAGGGGAAGGGGCTGATGTAGAGGGAGATGGTGATGGAAAGGAGAAGGGGATGATGGAGAGGGAGATGGTGATGGAAAGGGGAAGGGACATGGAGAGGGAGATGGTGATTTAAAGGGGAAGGGGCTGATGGAGAGGGAGATGGTGAAGGAAACGGAAAGGGGCTGTTGGTGGGGGAGATGGTAATGGAAAGGGGAAGGGGATGGAGAGGGAGATAGTGATGAAACGCGGATGGGGATGATGGAGAGGGAGATGGTGATGGAAAGGGAAGGGGATGATGGAGAGGGAGATGGTGATGGAAAGTGGAAGGTGCTGATGGAGACGGAGGAGGACGTGTGGAGGGAGATGGTGATGGAAAGGGAAAGGGGCTGATGGAGAGGGAGATGGTGAAGGAAAGGGGAAGGGGATAGAGAGGGAGATGGTGATGGAAAGGGGATGGGTCTGATGGAGAGGTAGGAGTACGTGTGGAGAGAGATGGTGATGGAAAAGGAAAGGGGCTAATGAAGACGGAGATGTTGATGGAAAGGGGAAGAGCCTGTTTTAGATGGAGATGGTGATGCAATATGGAAGTGGCTGATGGAGAGAGAGGAGGATGATTTGAGGGAGATGGTGATGGAAAGGGAAAGGGGCTGATGGAGTGGGAGGAGGACGATTTGTGGGAGATGGTGATGGAAAGTTGAAGTGGCTGATGGAGAGGGAGGAGGACGACTTGAGGGAGATCGAGATGGAAAGGGGAAGGGTCTGCTGGAGAGGGAGATGGTGATGGATAGGGGAAGGGGCTGTTGGAGAGGGAGATGGTAATGGAAAGGGGAAGGGGATGATGGAGAGGGAGATGGTGATGGAAAGGGGAAGGGCTGATGGAGAGGGAGGAGGATGATTTGAGGGAGATCGTGATGGAAAGGGGAAGGGGCTGATGGAGAGGGAGATGGTGATGGATAGGGGAAGGGGCTGCTGCAGAGGGAGATTGTAATGGAAAGGGGATGATGGAGAGGGAGATGGTGATGATAAGCAGAAGGGGCTGATAGAGAGGGATATGGTGATGGAAAGGGGAAAGGGCTGATGGTGACTGAGTAGGAAGATTTGAAGGAGATGGTGATGGAAAGGGGAAGAGAGTATTGGAGATGGATTTGGTGATGGAAAGGGGAAGGTGCTGATGGAGAGGGAGATGGTGATGGAAAGGTGAAGGGGCTGAAGGAGAGGGAGATGGTGATGGAAAGGGGAAAGGGCTGATGGTGACTGAGTAGGAAGATTTGAAGGAGATGGTGATGGAAATGGGAAGAGAGTATTGGAGATGGATTTGGTGATGGAAAGGGGAAGGGGCTGATGGAGAGGGAGATGGTGAAGGAAACGGGAAGCTCTGTTGGAGAGGGAGATGGTAATGGAAAGTGGAAGGGGATGGAGAGGGAGATGGTGATGGAAAGCAGATGGGGCTGATTTGAGGGAGATGGTGATGCAAAAAGGGGAGGGGCTGATGGAGAGGAAGGAGGACGTGTGGAGGGAGATGGTGATGAAAAGGGAAAGGGGCTGATGGAGAGGGAGATGGTGATGGAAAGGGGAAGGGGCTGATGGACAGGGAGATGGTGAAGGAAAGGGGAAGTGGCTGATGGGGAGGGAGATGGTGATGGAAAGGGGTAGGGGATGGAGAGGGAGATGGTGATGAAAAGCGGAAGGGGCTGATGGAGAGGGAAATGGTAATGGAAAGGGGAAGGGGATGATGGAGAGGGATATGGTGATGGAAAAGGGACGGGGCTGATGGAGAGGGAGTAGGAAGATTGGAGGGAGATGCTAATGGAGAGATTGTGATGGAAATAGGAGGGGGCTGATGGAGAGGGAGGAGGAAGATTTGAGGGAGATGGTGATGCAAAGCGGAAGGCTCTGATGGAGAGGGAGGAGGACGTGTGGAGGGAGGGTGATGGAAATGGATAGGGGCTGATGGAGAGGGAGATGGTGATGAAAAGCAGATGGGGCTGATGGAGAGGGAGATGGTGATGGAATGGGGAAGGGGCTGATGGAGAGGGAGATGGTGATGGAAAGGGGAAGGGGCTGATGGAGAGGGAGATGGTGATGGAAAGGGGAAGGGGCTGATGGAGAGGGAGATGGTGAATGAAACGGAAAAGGGCTGTGGGAGAGGGAGATGGTAATGGAAAGGGGAAGGGGATGGATAGGGAGATGGTGATGAAAAGGGGTAGGGGATGGAGAGGGAGATGGTGATGAAAAGCGGAAGGGGCTGATGGAGAGGGAAATGGTAATGGAAATGGGAAGGGGATGATGGAGAGGGATATGGTGATGGAAAAGGGATGGGGCTGATGGAGAAGGAGTAGGAAGATTGGAGGGAGATGCTAATGGAGAGATTGTGATGGAAATAGGAGGGGGCTGATGGAGAGGGAGGAGGAAGATTTGAGGGAGATGGTGATGCAAAGCGGAAGGCTCTGATGGAGAGGGAGGAGGACGTGTGGAGGGAGGGTGATGGAAATGGATAGGGGCTGATGGAGAGGGAGATGGTGATGGAAAGGGGAAGGGGCTGATGGAGAGGGAGATGGTGATGGAAAGGGGAAGGGGCTGATGGAGAGGGAGATGGTGATGGAAAGGAGAAGGGGCTGATCTAGAGGGAGATGGTGATGGAAAGATGAAGGGGCTGATGGAGAGGGAGATTGTGATGGAAAGGGGAAGGGGCTGATGGAGAGGGAGATGGTGAAGGAAAGGGGAAGGGGCTGATGGAGAGGGAGATGGTGATGGAAAGGAGAAGGGGCTGATGTAGAGGGAGATGGTGATGGAAAGGTGAAGGGGCTGATGGAGAGGAGATGGTGATGGAAAGGGGAATGGGCTGAAGGAGAGGGAGATGGTGATGGAAAGGAGAAGGGGCTGATGTAGAGGGAGATGGTGATGGAAAGGGGAATGGGCTGATGGAGAGGGAGATGGTGATGGAAAGGGGAAGGGTCTGATGGACAGGGAGATGGTGATGGAATGGGGAAGGGGCTGATGGAGAGGGAGATGGTGATGGAAAGGCGAAGGGGCTGATGGAGAGGGAGATGGTGATGGAAAGGGGAAGGGGCTGATGGAGAGGGAGATGGTGAATGAAACGGAAAAGGGCTGTGGGAGAGGGAGATGGTAATGGAAAGGGGAAGGGGATTGAGAGGGAGATGGTGATGAAAAGCAGATGGGGCTGATGGAGAGGGAGATGGTGATGCAAAGCGGAAGGCTCTGATGGAGAGGGAGGAGGACGTGTGGAGGGAGGGTGATGGAAATGGATAGGGGCTGATGGAGAGGGAAATGTTGATGGAAAGGTGAAGGGGCTGAGGGAGAGGGAGATGGTGAATGAAAGGGGAAGGGGCTGATTGAGAGGGAGATGGTGATGGAAAGGTGAAGGGGCTGATGGAGAGGGAGATGGTGATGGAAAGGTGAAGGGGCTGATGGAGAGGGAGATGGTGATGGAAAGGTGAAGGGGCTGATGGAGAGGGAGATGGTGATGGAAAGGGGAATGGGCTGATGGAGAGGGAGATGGTGAAGGAAACGGAAAGGTGCTGTTGGAGGGGGAGATGGTAATGGAAAGGGGAAGGGGCTGGAGAGGGAGATGGTGATGAAAAGCAGATGGGGCTGATGGAGAGGGAGATGGTGATGGAATGGGGAAGGGGCTGGAGAGGGAGATGATGATGAAAAGCAGATGGGGCTGATGGAGAGGGAGATGGTGATGGAATGGGGAAGGGGCTGATGGAGAGGGAGAGATGGTGATGGAAAGGGGAAGGGGCTGATGGAGAGGGAGATGGTGATGGAAAGGGGAAGGGGATGGAGAGGGAGATGGTGATGAAAAGGGGTAGGGGATGGAGAGGGAGATGGTGATGAAAAGCGGAAGGGGCTGATGGAGAGGGAAATGGTAATGGAAAAGGGGAAGGGGATGATGGAGAGGGATATGGTGATGGAAAAGGGATGGGGCTGATGGAGAAGGAGTAGGAAGATTGGAGGGAGATGCTAATGGAGAGATTGTGATGGAAATAGGAGGGGGCTGATGGAGAGGGAGGAGGAAGATTTGAGGGAGATGGTGATGCAAAGCGGAAGGCTCTGATGGAGAGGGAGGAGGACGTGTGGAGGGAGGGTGATGGAAATGGATAGGGCTGATGGAGAGGGAGATGGTGATGGAAAGGGGAAGGGGCTGATGGAGAGGGAGATGGTGATGGAAAGGGGAAGGGGCTGATGGAGAGGGAGATGGTGATGGAAAGGAGAAGGGGCTGATCTAGAGGGAGATGGTGATGGAAAGATGAAGGGGCTGATGGAGAGGGAGATTGTGATGGAAAGGGGAAGGGGCTGATGGAGAGGGAGACGGTGAAGGAAAGGGGAAGGGGCTGATGGAGAGGGAGATGGTGATGGAAAGGAGAAGGGGCTGATGTAGAGGGAGATGGTGATGGAAAGGTGAAGGGGCTGATGGAGAGGGAGATGGTGATGGAAAGGGGAATGGGCTGAAGGAGAGGGAGATGGTGATGGAAAGGAGAAGGCGGCTGATGTAGAGGGAGATGGTGATGGAAAGGGGAATGGGCTGATGGAGAGGGAGATGGTGATGGAAAGGGGAAGGGTCTGATGGACAGGGAGATGGTGATGGAATGGGGAAGGGGCTGATGGAGAGGGAGATGGTGATGGAAAGGCGAAGGTGCTGATGGAGAGGGAGATGGTGAATGAAACGGAAAAGGGCTGTGGGAGAGGGAGATGGTAATGGAAAGGGGAAGGGGATGGAGAGGGAGATGGTGATGAAAAGCAGATGGGGCTGATGGAGAGGGAGATGGTGATGCAAAGTGGAAGGCTCTGATGGAGAGGGAGGAGGACGTGTGGAGGGAGGGTGATGGAAATGGATAGGGGCTGATGGAGAGGGAAATGTTGATGGAAAGGTGAAGGGGCTGAGGGAGAGGGAGATGGTGATGGAAAGGGGAAGGGGCTGATCGAGAGGGAGATGGTGATGGAAAGGTGAAGGGGCTGATGGAGAGGGAGATGGTGAAGGAATCGGAAATGGGCTGTTGGAGGGGGAGATGGTAATGGAAAGGGGAAGGGGATGGAGAGGGAGATGGTGATGGAAAGGGGGAAGGGGCTGATGGAGAGGGAGGAGGAAGATTTGAGGGAGATGGTGATGCAAAGGGGAAGGGGCTGATGGAGAGGTAGGAGTACGTGTGGAGAGAGATGGTGATGGAAAAGGAAAGGGGCTGATGAAGACGGAGATGTTGATGGAAAGGGGAAGAGCCTGTTGGAGATGGAGATGGTGATGCAATATGGAAGGGGCTGATGGAGAGAGAGGAGGATGATTTGAGGGAGATGGTGATGGAAAGGGAAAGGGACTGATGGAGAGGGAGATGGTGATGGAAAGGTGAAGGGGCTGATGGAGAGGGAGATGGTGATGGAAAGGTGAAGGGGCTGATGGAGAGGGAGATGGTGATGGAAAGGTGAAGGGGCTGATGGAGATGGAGTTGGTGATGGAAAGGGGAAGGTGCTGATGGAGAGGGAGATGGTGATGGAAAGGGGAAGGGCTGATGGAGAGGGAGGAGGATGATTTGAGGGAGATCGTGATGGAAAGGGGAAGGGGCTAATGGAGAAGAATATGGTGATGGATAGGGGAAGGGGCTGCTGCAGAGGGAGATTGTAATGGAAAGGGGATGATGGAGAGGGAGATGGTGATGATAAGCAGAAGGGGCTGATAGAGAGGGATATGGTGATGGAAAGGGGAAAGGGCTGATGGTGACTGAGTAGGAAGATTTGAAGGAGATGGTGATGGAAAGGGGAAGAGAGTATTGGAGATGGATTTGGTGATGGAAAGGGGAAGGTGCTGATGGAGAGGGAGAAGGTGATGGAAAGGTGAAGGGGCTGAAGGAGAGGGAGATGGTGATGGAAAAGAGAAGGGGCTGATGTAGAGGGAGATGGTGATGGAAAGGGGAAGGGGCTGATGGAGAGGGAGATGGTGTAGGAAACGGAAAGGGGCTGTTGTAGAGGGAAATGGTAATGGAAAGGGGAAGGGGATGGAGAGGGAGATGGTGATGAAAAGCGGATGGGGCTGATGGAGTGGGTGCTGGTGATGGAAAGGGGAATGGGCTGGGAGCGGGAAGAGGAAGATTTGAGGGAGGATGATGCAAAGGAGAAGGGGCTGATGGAGAGGGTGGAGGACGTGTGGAGGGAGATAGTGATGGAAAGGGAAAGGGGCTGTTGGAGAGGGAGATGGTGATGGAAAGGGGATGGGGCTGATGGAGTGGGAGATGGTGATGGAAAGGGGAATGGGCTGATGGAGAGGGAGATGGTGATGGAAACGGGAATGGGCTGATGGAGAGGGAAGAGGAAGATTTGACGTAGGGTGATGCAAAGGGGAAGGGGCTGATGGAGAGGAAGGAGGACGTGTGGAGGGAGATGGCGATGGAAAAGGGAAGGGGCTGATGGAGAGGGAGATGGTGATGGAAAGGGGAAGGGGCTGATGGTGAGGGAGATGGTGATGGAAAGGGGAAGGGGCTGATGGAGAGGGAGATGGTGATGGAAAGGGGAATGGGCTGATGGAGAGGGTGGAGGACGTGTGGAGGGAGATGGTGATGGAAAGGGAAATGGGCTGTTGGAGAGGGAGATGGTGATGGAAAGGGGATGGGGCTGATGGAGTGGGAGATGGTGATGGAAAGGGGAATGGGCTGATGGAGAGGAGAGAGGAAGATTTGAGGGAGGGTGATGCAAAGGGGAAGATGCTGATGGAGAGGGTGGAGGACGTGTGGAGGGAGATGGTGATGGAAAGGGAAAGGGGCTGATGGAGAGGCAGATGGTGAAGGAAACGGAAAGGGCCTGTTGGAGGGGGAGATGTTATTGGAAAGAGGAAGGGGCTGATGGAGAGGGAGGAGGACGATTTGAGGGAGATGGTGATGGTTATGGTAAGGGGCTGATGAAGAGGGAGATGTTGATGGAAATGGGAAGGGGCGAATGGCGAGTGATATTGTGATGGAAAGGGAAAGAGGCTGATGGAGAGGGAGGAGGATGATTGGAGGGAGAAGGTGATGGAAATGGGAAGGGGCTGATGGAGAGGGAGATGGTGACGGAAAGGGGAAGGGGCTGATGGAGAGGGAGATGGTGATGGAAAGGGGAAGGGGCTGATGGAGAGGGAGATGATGGAAAGCAGAATGGGCTGATGGAGAGGGAGATGTTGATGGAAAGGGGAAGGGGCTGATGGAGAGGGAGATGGTGATGGAAAGGGGACTGGGCTGATGGAGAGGGAAGAGGAAGATTTGAGGGAGGTTGATGCAAAGGGGAAGGCGCTGATGGAGTGGGTGGAGGACGTGTGGAGGGAGATGGTGATGGAAAGGGAAATGGGCTGTTGGAGTGGGAGGGTCATGGAAAGGGGATGGGGCTGATGGAGTGGGAGATGGTGATGGAAAGGGGAATGGGCTGATGGAGAGGAGAGAGGAAGATTTGAGGGAGGGTGATGCAAAGGGGAAGATGCTGATGGAGAGGGTGGAGGACGTGTGGAGGAGATGGTGATGGAAAGGGAAAGGGGCTGTTGGAGAGGGAGATGGTGATGGAAAGGGGGAAGGGTCTGGGAGAGGGAGATGGTGATGGAAAGGGGAAGGGGCTGATGGAGAGGCAGATGGTGAAGGAAACGGAAAGGGGCTGTTGGAGGGGGAGATGTTATTGGAAAGGGGAATGGGCTGATGGAGAGGGAGATGGTGAAGGAAACGGAAAGGGGCTGTTGGAGGGGGAGATGGTAATGGAAAGGGGAAGGGGATGGAGAGGGAGATGGTGATGAAACATGGATGGGGCTGATGGAGAGGGAGATGGTGATGGAAAGGGGAAGGGTCTGATGGACAGGGAGATGGTGATGGAAAGGGGAAGGGGATGGAGAGGGAGATGGTGATGAAAAGCAGATGGGGCTGATGGAGATGGAGATGGTGATGGAAAGGGGAAGGGTCTGATGGACAGGGAGATGGTGATGGAAAGGGAAGGGGCTGATGGAGAGGGAGATGGTGATGGAAAGGGGAAGGGGCTGATGGAGAGGGAGATGGTGAATGAAACAGAAAAGGGCTGTGGGAGAGGGAGATGGTAATGGAAAGGGGAAGGGGATGGAGAGGGAGGGTGATGAAAAGCAGATGGGGCTGATGGAGATGGATTTGGTGATTGAAAGGGGAAGGGGCTGATCGAGAGGGAGATTGTGATGGAAAGGGGAAGGTGCTGATGGAGAGGGAGATGGTGATGGAAAGGGGAAGGGGCTGATCGAGAGGGAGATGGTGATGGAAAGGTGAAGGGGCTGATGGAGAGGGAGATGGTGATGGAAAGGTGAAGGGGCTGATGGAGAGGGAGATGGTGATGGAAAGGTGAAGGGCTGATGGAGAGGGAGATGGTGATGGAAAGGGGAAGGGGCTGATGGAGAGGGAGATGTTGAAGGAAACGGAAAGGGGCTGTTGGAGGGTGAGTTGGTAATGGAAAGGGGAAGGGGATGTAGAGGAAATGGTGATGAAACACGGATGGGGCTGATGGAGAGGGAGATTTTGAAGGAAACGGAAAGGGGCTGTTGGAGGGTGAGATGGTGATGGAAAGGGGAAGGGGATGATGGAGAGGGAGGAGGAAGATCTGAGGGAGATGTGATGGAAAGGGGAAGGGGCTGATGGAGAGGGAGATGGTGATGGAAAGGAGAAGGTGCTGATGGAGAGGGAGATGGTGATGGAAAGGAGAAGGGGATGATGGAGAGGGAGATGGTGATGGAAAGGGGAAGGGACATGGAGAGGGAGATGGTGATTTAAAGGGGAAGGGGCTGATGGAGAGGGAGATGGTGATGGAAAGGAAAAGGGGCTGATGTAGAGGGAGATGGTGATGGAAAGGGGAAGGGGCTGATGGTGAGGGAGATGGTGAAGGAAACGGAAAGGGGCTGTTGGTGGGGGAGATAGTAATGGAAAGGGGAAGGGGATGGAGAGGGAGATAGTGATGAAACGCGGATGGGGCAAATGGAGAGGGAGATGGTGATGGAAAGGGAAGGGGATGATGGAGAGGGAGATGGTGATGGAAAGTGGAAGGTGCTGATGGAGACGGAGGAGGACGTGTGGAGGGAGATGGTGAAGGAATCGGAAATGGGCTGTTGGAGGGGGAGATGGTAATGGAAAGGGGAAGGGGATGGAGAGGGAGATGGTGATGGAAAGGGGCTGTTGGAGAGGGAGGAGGAAGATTTGAGGGAGATGGTGATGGAAAGGGGATGGGGCTGATGGAGAGGGAGGAGGAAGATTTGAGGGAGATGGTGATGGAAAGGGGATGGGGCTGATGGAGAGAGAGGAGGATGATTTGAGGGAGATGGTGATGGAAAGTTGAAGTGGCTGATGGAGAGGGAGGAGGACGACTTGAGGGAGATCGAGATGGAAAGGGGAAGGGTCTGCTGGAGAGGGACATGGTGATGGAAAGGGGAAGGGGCTGATGGAGAGGGAGTAGGAAGATTTCAGGGAGATGGTGATGGATAGGGGAAGGGGCTGTTGGAGAGGGAGATGGTAATGGAAAGGGGAAGGGGCTGATGGAGAGGGAGATGCTGATGATAAGTGGAAGGGGATGGAGAGGGATATGGTGATGGAAAGGGGAAGGGGCTGATGGAGATGGAGTTGGTGATGGAAAGGGGAAGGTGCTGATGGAGAGGGAGATGGTGATGGAAAGGGGAAGGGCTGATGGAGAGGGAGGAGGATGATTTGAGGGAGATCGTGATGGAAAGGGGAAGGGGCTAATGGAGAAGAATATGGTGATGGATAGGGGAAGGGGCTGCTGCAGAGGGAGATTGTAATAGAAAGGGGATGATGGAGAGGGAGATGGTGATGATAAGCAGAAGGGGCTGATAGAGAGGGATATGGTGATGGAAAGGGGAAAGGGCTGATGGTGACTGAGTAGGAAGATTTGAAGGAGATGGTGATGGAAAGGGGAAGAGAGTATTGGAGAAGGATTTGGTGATGGAAATGGGAAGGTGCTGATGGAGAGGGAGATGGTGATGGAAAGGTGAAGGGGCTGAAGGAGAGGGAGATGGTGATGGAAAAGGGAAGGGGCTGATGTAGAGGGAGATGGTGATGGAAAGGGGAAGGGGCTGATGGAGAGGGAGATGGTGTAGGAAACGGAAAGGGGCTGTTGTAGAGGGAAATGGTAATGGAAAGGGGAAGGGGATGGAGAGGGAGATGGTGATGAAAAGCGGATGGGGCTGATGGAGTGGGTGCTGGTGATGGAAAGGGGAATGGGCTGGGAGCGGGAAGAGGAAGATTTGAGGGAGGATGATGCAAAGGAGAAGGGGCTGATGGAGAGGGTGGAGGACGTGTGGAGGGAGATGGTGATGGAAAGGGAAAGGGGCTGTTGGAGATGGAGATGGTGATGGAAAGGGGATGGGGCTGATGGAGTGGGAGCTGGTGATGGAAAGGGGAAGGGGCTGATGGAGAGGGAGATGGTGATGGAAACGGGAATGGGCTGATGGAGAGGGAAGAGGAAGATTTGACGTAGGGTGATGCAAAGGGGAAGGGGCTGATGGAGAGGAAGGAGGACGTGTGGAGGGAGATGGCGATGGAAAAGGGAAGGGGCTGATGTAGAGGGAGATGGTGATGGAAAGGGGAAGGGGCTGTTGGAGGGGGATCTGGTAATGGAAAGGGTAAGGGGATGGAGAGGGAGATGGTGATGAAACACAGATGGGGCTGATGGAGAGGGAGAAGGTGATGGAAAGGGGAAGGGGCTGATGGAGAGGGAGATGGTGATGGAAAGGGGAAGGTGCTGATGGAGACGGAGGAGGACGTGTGGAGGGAGGGTGATGGAAAGGGAAAGGGGCTGATGGAGAAGGAGATGGTGATGAAACACAGATGGGGCTGATGGAGAGGGAGAAGGTGATGGAAAGGGGAAGGGGCTGTTGGAGGGGGAGATGGTAATGGAAAGGGGAAGGGGATGGAGAGGGAGATGGTGATGGAAAGGGGAAGGTGCTGATGGAGACGGAGGAGGACGTGTGGAGGGAGATGGTGATGGAAAGGGAAAGGGGCTGATGGAGAGGGAGATGGTGAAGGAATCGGAAATGGGCTGTTGGAGGGGGAGATGGTAATGGAAAGGGGAAGGGGATGGAGAGGGAAATGGTAATGGAAAGGGGAACGGGATGATGGAGAGGGAGATAGTGATGAAACGCGACAGGGGCTGATGGAGAGGGAGATGGTGATGGAAAGGGGATGGGGCTGATGGAGAGGGAGGAGGAAGATTTGAGGGAGATGGTGATGCAAAGGGGAAGGGGCTGATGGAGAGGTAGGAGTACGTGTGGAGAGAGATGGTGATGGAAAAGGAAAGGGGCTGATGAAGACGGAGATGTTGATGGAAAAGGGAAGAGCCTGTTGGAGATGGAGATGGTGATGCAATATGGAAGGGGCTGATGGAGAGAGAGGAGGATGATTTGAGGGAGATGGTGATGGAAAGGGAAAGGTGCTGATGGAGAGGGAGGTGGACGATTTGTGGGATATGGTGATGGAAAGTTGAAGTGGCTGATGGAGAGGGAGGAGGACGACTTGAGGGAGATCGAGATGGAAAGGGGAAGGGTCTGCTGGAGAGGGAGATGGTGATGGAAAGGGGAAGGGGCTGATGGAGAGGGAGTAGGAAGATTTCAGGGAGATGGTGATGGATAGGGGAAGGGGCTGTTGGAGAGGGAGATGGTAATGGAAAGGGAAGGGGCTGATGGAGAGGGAGATGCTGATGATAAGTGGAAGGGGATGATGGAGAGGGATATGGTGATGGAAAGGGGAAGGGGCTGATGGAGATGGAGTTGGTGATGGAAAGGTGAAGGTGCTGATGGAGAGGGTGATGGTGATGGAAAGGGGAAGGGCTGATGGAGAGGGAGGAGGATGATTTGAGGGAGATCGTGATGGAAAGGGGAAGGGGCTAATGGAGAAGAATATGGTGATGGTTAGGGGAAGGGGCTGCTGCAGAGGGAGATTGTAATGGAAAGGGGATGATGCAGAGGGAGATGGTGATGATAAGCAGAAGGGGCTGATAGAGAGGGATATGGTGATGGAAAGGGGAAAGGGCTGATGGTGACTGAGTAGGAAGATTTGAAGGAGATGGTGATGGAAAGGGGAAGAGAGTATTGGAGATGGATTTGGTGATGGAAAGGGGAAGGTGCTGATGGAGAGGGAGATGGTGATGGAAAGGTGAAGGGGCTGATGGAGAGGGAGATGGTGATGGAAAGGTGAAGGGGCTGAAGGAGAGGGAGATGGTGATGGAAAAGAGAAGGGGCTGATGTAGAGGGAGATGGTGATGGAAAGGGGAAGGGGCTGATGGAGAGGGAAATGGTGTAGGAAACGGAAAGGGGCTGTTGTAGAGGGAAATGGTAATGGAAAGGGGAAGGGGATGGAGAGGGAGATGGTGATGAAAAGCGGATGGGGCTGATGGAGTGGGTGCTGGTGATGGAAAGGGGAATGGGCTGGGAGCGGGAAGTGGAAGATTTGAGGGAGGATGATGCAAAGGAGAAGGGGCTGATGGAGAGGGTGGAGGACGTGTGGAGGGAGATGGTGATGGAAAGGGAAAGGGGCTGTTGGAGAGGGAGATGGTGATGGAAAGGGGATGGGGCTGATGGAGTGGGAGATGGTGATGGAAAGGGGAATGGGCTGATGGAGAGGGAGATGGTGATGGAAACGGGAATGGGCTGATGGAGAGGGAAGAGGAAGATTTGACGTAGGGTGATGCAAAGGGGAAGGGGCAGATGGAGAGGAAGGAGGACGTGTGGAGGGAGATGGCGATGGAAAAGGGAAGGGGCTGATGGAGAGGGAGATGGTGATGGAAAGGGGAAGGGGCTGATGGAGAGTGAGATGGTGAAGGAAACGGAGAAGGGCTGTTGGAGGGGGATCTGGTAATGAAAGGGTAAGGGGATGGAGAGGGAGATGGTGATGAAACACAGATGGGGCTGATGGAGAGGGAGAAGGTGATGGAAAGGGGAAGGGGCTGATGGAGAGGGAGATGGTGATGGAAAGGGGAAGGGGCTGATGGAGAGTGAGGAGGACGTGTGGAGGGAGATGGTGAAGGAAAGGAAAAGGGGCTGATGGAGATGGAGATGGTGATGGAAAGGGGAAGGGGCTGATGGAGAGGGAGATGGTGATGGAAAGGGGAAAGGGCGGATGGCGAGTGAAATTGTGACGGAAAGGGAAAGGGGCTGTTGGAGAGGCAGGAGGATGATTTGAGGGAGAAGGTGATGGAAATGGGAAGGGGCTGATGGAGAGGGAGATGGTGATGGAAAGGGGAAGGGGCTGATGGAGAGGGAGATGGTGATGGAAAGCAGAATGGGCTGATGGAGAGGGAGATGTTAATGGAAAGGGGAAGGGGCTGCTGGAGAGGGAGATGGTGATGGAAAGGGGAATGGGCTGATGGAGAGGGTGGAGGACGTGTGGAGGGAGATGGTGATGGAAAGGGAATTGGGCTGTTGGAGAGGGAGATGGTGATGGAAAGGGGATGGGGCTGATGGAGTGGGAGATGGTGATGGAAAGGGGAATGGGCTGATGGAGAGGAAAGAGGAAGATTTGAGGGAGGGTGATGCAAAGGGGAAGATGCTGATGGAGAGGGTGGAGGACGTGTGGAGGGAGATGGTGATGGAAAGGGAAAGGGGCTGATGGAGAGGCAGATGGTGATGGAAAGGGGAAGGGGCTGTTGGAGGGGGAGATGTTATTGGAAAGAGGAAGGGGCTGATGGAGAGGGAGGAGGACGATTTGAGGGAGATGGTGATGGTTATGGTAAGGGGCTGATGAAGAGGGAGATGTTGATGGAAATGGGAAGGGGCGAATGGCGAGTGATATTGTGATGGAAAGGGAAAGAGGCTGATGGAGAGGGAGGAGGATGATTGGAGGGAGAAGGTGATGGAAATGGGAAGGGGCTGATGGAGAGGGAGATGGTGACGGAAAGGGGAAGGGGCTGATGGAGAGGGAGATGGTGATGGAAAGGGAAAGGGGCTGATGGAGATGGAGATGGTGATGGAAAGCAGAATGGGCTGATGGAGAGGGAGATGTTGATGGAAAGGGGAAGGGGCTGATGAAGAGGGAGATGGTGATGGAAAGGGGACTGGGCTGATGGAGAGGGAAGAGGAAGATTTGAGGGAGGTTGATGCAAAGGGGAAGGCGCTGATGGAGTGGGTGGAGGACGTGTGGAGGGAGATGGTGATGGAAAGGGAAATGGGCTGTTGGAGAGGGAGGGTGATGGAAAGGGGATGGGGCTGATGGAGTGGGAGATGGTGATGGAAAGGGGAATGGGCTGATGGAGAGGAGAGAGGAAGATTTGAGGGAGTGTGATGCAAAGGGGAAGATGCTGATGGAGAGGGTGGAGGACGTGTGGAGGGAGATGGTGATGGAAAGGGAAAGGGGCTGTTGGAGAGGGAGATGGTGATGGAAAGGGGAAGGGTCTGGGAGAGGGAGATGGTGATGGAAAGGGGAAGGGGCTGATGGAGAGGCAGATGGTGAAGGAAACGGAAAGGGGCTGTTGGAGGGGGAGATGTTATTGGAAAGGGGAAGGGGCTGATGGAGAGGGAGGAGGACGATTTGAGGGAGATGGTGATGGTTAGGGTAAGGGGCGGATGAAGAGGGAGATGGTGATGGAAATGGGAAGGGGCGAAGGGCGAGTGATATTGTGATGGAAAGGGAAAGGGGCTGATGGAGAGGGAGGAGGATGATTTGAGGGAGAATGTGATGGAAAGGTGAAGGGGCTGATGGAGAGGGAGATGGTGATGGAAAGGGGAAGGGGCGGATGGCGAGTGAGATTGAGATGGAAAGGGACTGATGGAGAGGGAGGAGGATGATTGGAGGGAGAAGGTGATGGAAATAGGAAGGGGCTGATGGAGAGGGAGATGGTGATGGAAAGGGGAAGGGGCTGATGGAGAGGGAGATGGTGATGGAAAGCAGAATGGGCTGATGTAGAGGGAGATGTTGATGGAAAGGGGAAGGGGCTGATGGAGAGGGAGATGGTGATGGAAAGGGGAATGGGCTGATGGAGAGGGAGGAGGATGATTGGAGGGAGAAGGTGATGGAAATGGGAAGGGGCAGATGTGGAGGGAGATGGTGATGGAAAGGGAAAGGGGCTGTTGTAGAGGGAGATGGTGATGGAAAGGGGATGGGGCTGATGGAGTGGGAGATGGTGATGGACAGGGGAAGGGTCTGATGGAGAGGGAGGTGGTGATGGAAAGGGGAAGGGGCTGATGGAGAGGCAGATGGTGAAGAAACGGAAAGGGGCTGTTGGAGGGGGAGATGTTAATGGAAAGGGGAAGGTGCTGATGGAGAGGGAGGAGGACGATTTGAGGGAGATGGTGATGGTTTGGGTAAGGGGCTGATGAAGAGGGAGATGGTGATGGAAAGGGGAAGAGGCTGTTGGAGATGGAGATTGTGATGGAAAAGGGAAGGGGCTGATGGAGAGGGAAGAGGATGATTTGAGGGAGGGTGATGGAAAGGGGAAGGGGCTGATGGAGAGGGAGATGGTGGAAAGGGAAAGGGGCTGATGGAGAGGGAGGAGGACGATTTGAGGGATATGGTGATGGAAAGTTGAAGGGGCTGATGGAGAGGGAGGAGGACGATTTGAGGGAGATCGAGATGGAAAGGAGAAGGGGCTGATGGAGAGGGAGATGGTGATGGATAGGGGAAGGGGCTGTTGGAGAGGGAGATGGTAATGGAAAGGGGAAGGGGATGATGGAAAGGGAGATGGTGATGAAAAGCAGAAGGGGCTGATGGAAAGGGATATGGTGATGGAAAGGGGAAGGGGCTGTTGGAGAGGGAGTAGGAAGATTTGAGGGAGATGGCGATGGAAAGGGGAAGAGGCTAATGGAGAGCGAGGAGGACGATTTGAGGGAGATGGTGATGGACAGGGGAAGGGGAAGATGGAGAGGGAGATGGTGATGATAAGCAGAGGGGCGGATAGAGAGGGAGATGGTGATGGAAAGGGGAAGGGGCTGATGGAGAGGGAGATGGTGAAAGAAACTGAAAGGGGCTGTTGGAGAGGGAGATGGTAATGGAAAGGGGAAGGGGATGGAGAGGGAGATGGTGATTTAAAGCGGATGGGGCTGATGGAGAGGGAGATGGTGATGGAAAGGGGAATGCGCTGATGGAGAGGGAAGAGGAAGATTTGAGGGAGGGTGATGCAAAGGGGAAGGGGCTGATGGAGAGGGTGGAGGACGTGTGGAGGGAGGTGGTGATGGAAACGGAAAGGGGCTGTTGGAGGGGGAGATGTTATTGGAAAGAGGAAGGGGCTGATGGAGAGGGAGGAGGACGATTTGAGGGAGATGGTGATGGTTATGGTAAGGGGCTGATGAAGAGGGAGATGTTGATGGAAATGGGAAGGGGCGAATGGCGAGTGATATTGTGATGGAAAGGGAAAGAGGCTGATGGAGAGGGAGGAGGATGATTGGAGGGAGAAGGTGATGGAAATGGGAAGGGGCTGATGGAGAGGGAGATGGTGATGGAAAGCAGAATGGGCTGATGGAGAGGGAGATGTTGATGGAAAGGGGAAGGGGCTGATGAAGAGGGAGATGGTGATGGAAAGGGGACTGGGCTGATGGAGAGGGAAGAGGAAGATTTGAGGGAGGTTGATGCAAAGGGGAAGGCGCTGATGGAGTGGGTGGAGGACGTGTGGAGGGAGATGGTGATGGAAAGGGAAATGGGCTGTTGGAGAGGGAGGGTGATGGAAAGGGGATGGGGCTGATGGAGTGGGAGATGGTGATGGAAAGGGGAATGGGCTGATGGAGAGGAGAGAGGAAGATTTGAGGGAGGGTGATGCAAAGGGGAAGATGCTGATGGAGAGGGTGGAGGACGTGTGGAGGGTGATGGTGATGGAAAGGGAAAGGGGCTGTTGGAGAGGCAGATGGTGAAGGAAACGGAAAGGGGCTGTTGGAGGGGGAGATGTTATTGGAAAGGGGAAGGGGCTGATGGAGAGGGAGGAGGACGATTTGAGGGAGATGGTGATGGTTAGGGTAAGGGGCGGATGAAGAGGGAGATGGTGATGGAAATGGGAAGGGGCGAAGGGCGAGTGATATTGTGATGGAAAGGGAAAGGGGCTGATGGAGAGGGAGGAGGATGATTTGAGGGAGAAGGTGATGGAAAGGTGAAGGGGCTGATGGAGAGGGAGATGGTGATGGAAAGGGGAAGGGGCGGATGGCGAGTGAGATTGAGATGGAAAGGGACTGATGGAGAGGGAGGAGGATGATTGGAGGGAGAAGGTGATGGAAATAGGAAGGGGCTGATGGAGAGGGAGATGGTGATGGAAAGGGGAAGGGGCTGATGGAGAGGGAGATGGTGATGGAAAGCAGAATGGGCTGATGTAGAGGGAGATGTTGATGGAAAGGGGAAGGGGCTGATGGAGAGGGAGATGGTGATGGAAAGGGGAATGGGCTGATGGAGAGGGAGGAGGATGATTGGAGGGAGAAGGTGATGGAAATGGGAAGGGGCAGATGTGGAGGGAGATGGTGATGGAAAGGGAAAGGGGCTGTTGTAGAGGGAGATGGTGATGGAAAGGGGATGGGGCTGATGGAGTGGGAGATGGTGATGGACAGGGGAAGGGTCTGATGGAGAGGGAGGTGGTGATGGAAAGGGGAAGGGGCTGATGGAGAGGCAGATGGTGAAGAAACGGAAAGGGGCTGTTGGAGGGGGAGATGTTAATGGAAAGGGGAAGGTGCTGATGGAGAGGGAGGAGGACGATTTGAGGGAGATGGTGATGGTTTGGGTAAGGGGCTGATGAAGAGGGAGATGGTGATGGAAAGGGGAAGAGGCTGTTGGAGATGGAGATTGTGATGGAAAAGGGAAGGGGCTGATGGAGAGGGAAGAGGATGAATTGAGGGAGGGTGATGGAAAGGGGAAGGGGCTGATGGAGAGGGAGATGGTGGAAAGGGAAAGGGGCTGATGGAGAGGGAGGAGGACGATTTGAGGGATATGGTGATGGAAAGTTGAAGGGGCTGATGGAGAGGGAGGAGGACGATTTGAGGGAGATCGAGATGGAAAGGAGAAGGGGCTGATGGAGAGGGAGGGTGATGGATAGGGGAAGGGGCTGTTGGAGAGGGAGATGGTAATGGAAAGGGGAAGGGGATGATGGAAAGGGAGATGGTGATGAAAAGCAGAAGGGGCTGATGGAAAGGGATATGGTGATGGAAAGGGGAAGGGGCTGTTGGAGAGGGAGTAGGAAGATTTGAGGGAGATGGCGATGGAAAGGGGAAGAGGCTAATGGAGAGCGAGGAGGACGATTTGAGGGAGATGGTGATGGACAGGGGAAGGGGAAGATGGAGAGGGAGATGGTGATGATAAGCAGAGGGGCGGATAGAGAGGGAGATGGTGATGGAAAGGGGAAGGGGCTGATGGAGGGAGATGGTGAAAGAAACTGAAAGGGGCTGTTGGAGAGGGAGATGGTAATGGAAAGGGGAAGGGGATGGAGAGGGAGATGGTGATTTAAAGCGGATGGGGCTGATGGAGAGGGAGATGGTGATGGAAAGGGGAATGCGCTGATGGAGAGGGAAGAGGAAGATTTGAGGGAGGGTGATGCAAAGGGGAAGGGGCTGATGGAGAGGGTGGAGGACGTGTGGAGGGAGGTGGTGATGGAAACGGAAAGGGGCTGTTGGAGAGGGAGATGGTGATGGAAAGGGGAAGGAGCTGATGGAGTGGGAGATGGTGATGGAAAGGGGAAGGTGCTGTTGGAGAGGCAGATAGTGAAGGAAACGGAAAGGGGCTGTTGGAGGGGGAGATGGTAATGGAAAGGGGAAGGAGCTGATGGAGAGGGAGGAGGATGATTTTGAGGGAGGGTGATCGGTAGGGTAAGGGGCTGATGTAGAGGGAGGAGGATGATTTGAGGGAGAAGGTGATGGAAATGGGAATAGGCTGATGGAGAGGGAGATGGTGATGGGAAGGGGAAGGGGCTGATGGAGAGGGAAGAGGAAGATTTGAGGGAGGGTGATGCAAAGGGGAAGGCGCTGATGGAGAGGGTGGAGGACGTGTGGAGGGAGATGGTGATGGAAAGGGAAAGGGGCTGTTGTAGAGGGAGATGGTGATGGAAAGGGGATGGGGCTGATGGAGAGGGAGGAGGACGATTTGAGGGAGATGGTGATGGTTAGGGTAAGGGGCTGATGAAGAGGGAGATGGTGATGGAAATGGGATGGGGCGAATGGCGAGTGATATTGTGATGGAAAGGGAAAGGGGCTGATGGAGAGGGAGATGGTGATGGAAAGGGGAAGGGGCGGATGGCGAGTGAGATTGAGATGGAAAGGGACTGTTGGAGAGGGAGGAGGATGATTGGAGGGAGAAGGTGATGGAAATGGGAAGGGGCTGATGGAGAGGGAGATGGTGATGGAAAGGGGAAGAGGCTGATGGAGAGGGAGATGGTGATGGAAAGCAGAATGGGCTAATGTAGAGGGAGATGTTGATAGAAAGGGGAAGGGGCTGATGGAGAGGGAGATGGTGATGGAAAGGGGAATGGGCTGATGGAGAGGGAAGAGGAAGATTTGAGGGAGGGTGATGCAAAGGGGAAGGGGCTGATGGTGAGGGTGGAGGACGTGTGGAGGGAGATGGTGATGGAAAGGGAAAGGGGCTGTTGTAGAGGGAGATGGTGATGGAAAGGGGAAGCGTCTGATGGAGAGGGAGATGGTGATGGAAAGGGGAAGGGGTTGATGGAGAGGCAGATGGTGAAGGAAATGGAAAGGGGCTGTTGGAGGGGGAGATGGTGATGGAAAGGGGAATGGGCTCATGGAGAGGGAAGAGGAAGATGTGAGGGAGGGTGATGCAAAGGGGAAGGGGCTGATGGAGAGGGTGGAGGACGTGAGGAGGGAGATAGTGATGGAAAGGGAAAGGGGCTGTTGGAGAGGGAGATGGTGATGGAAAGGGGAAGGGTCTGATGGAGAGGGAGATGGTGATGGAAAGGGGAGGGGCTGATGGAGAGGCAGATGGTGAAGGAAACGGAAAGGGGCTGTTGGAGGGGGAGATGTTAATGGAAAGGGGAAGGTGCTGATGGAGAGGGAGGAGGACGATTTGAGGGAGATGGTGATGGTTAGGGTAAGGGGCTGATGAAGAGGGAGATGGTGATGGAAAAGGGAAGGGGCTGATGGAGAGGGAAGAGGATGATTTGAGGGAGATGGTGATGGAAAGGGGAAGGGGCTGATGGAGAGGGAGATGGTGACGGAAAGGGAAAGGGGCTGATGGAGAGGGAGGAGGACGATTTGAGGGATATGGTGATGGAAAGTTGAAGGGGCTGATGGAGAGGGAGGAGGACGATTTGATGGAGATCGAGATGGAAAGGAGAAGGGGCTGTTGGAGAGGGAGATGGTAATGGAAAGGGGAAGGGGATGATGGAAAGGGAGATGGTGATGAAAAGCAGAAGGGGCTGATGGAAAGGGATATGGTGATGGAAAGGGGAAGGGGCTGTTGGAGAGGGAGTAGGAAGATTTGAGGGAGATGGCGATGGAAAGGGGAAGAGGCTAATGGAGAGCGAGGAGGACGATTTGAGGGAGATGGTGATGGACAGGGGAAGGGGAAAATGGAGAGGGAGATGGTGATGATAAGCAGAAGGGGCGGATAGAGAGGGATATGGTGATGGAAAAGGGAAAGTGCTGATGGAGAGGGAGTAGGAAGATTTGAGGGAGATGGTGATGGAAAGGAGAAGGGGCTGATCGAGAGGGAGATGGTGATGGAAAGGTGAAGGGGCTGAAGGAGAGGGAGATGGTGATGGAAAGGAGAAGGGGCTGATGTAGAGGGAGATGGTGATGGAAAGGGGAAGGGGCTGATGGAGAGGGAGATGGTGATGGAAAGGGGAAGGGGCTGCTGGAGAGGGAGATGGTGAAAGAAACGGAAAGGGGCTGTTGGAGAGGGAGATGGTAATGGAAAGGGGAAGGGGATGGAGAGGGAGATGGTGATTTAAAGCGGATGGGGCTGATGGAGAGGGAGATGGTGATGGAAAGGGGAATGCGCTGATGGAGAGGGAAGAGGAAGATTTGAGGGAGGGTGATGCAAAGGGGAAGGGGCTGGTGGAGAGGGTGGAAGACGTGTGGAGGGCGGTGGTGATGGAAACGGAAAGGGGCTGTTGGAGAGGGAGATGGTGATGGAAAGGGGAAGGAGCTGATGGAGTGGGAGATGGTGATGGAAAGGGTAAGGAGCTGATGGAGTGGGAGATGGTGATGGAAAGGGGAAGCGGCTGCTGGAGAGGGAGATGGTGAAAGAAACGGAAAGGGGCTGTTGGAGAGGGAGATGGTGATGGAAAGGGGAAGGGGCTGTTGGAGAGGCAGATAGAGAAGGAAACGGAAAGGGGCTGTTGGAGGGGGAGATGGTAATGGAAAGGGGAAGGAGCTGATGGAGAGGGAGATGGTGATGGAAAGGGGAAGGGGCTAATGGAGAGGGAGGAGGACGATTTGAGGGAGATGGTGATGGACAGGGGAATGGGCTGATGGAGAGGGAGATGGTGATGGAACGGGGAAGGGGCTAATGGAGAGGGAGATGGTGATGGAAAGGGGAAGGGGCTAATGGAGAGGGAGGAGGACGATTTGAGGGAGATGGTGATGGACAGGGGAATGGGCTGATGGAGAGGGATATGGTGATGGATAGGGGAAGGGGCTGCTGCAGAGAGAGATGGTAATGGAATGGGGAAGGGGATGGAGAGGGAGATGGTGATGAAACACAGATGGGGCTGATGGAGAGGGAGATGGTGATGGAAAGGTGAAGGGAATGATGGAGAGCGAGATGATGATGGAAAGGGGAAGGTGCTGATGGAGAGGCAGATGGTGAAGGAAACGGAAAGGGGCTGTTGGAGGGGGAGATGGTAATGGAAAGGGTAAGGGGCATATGTAGAGGGAGATGTTGATGGAAAGGGGAAGGGGCGGATGGCGAGTGAGATTGTGATGGAAAGGGAAAGGGGCTGATGGAGAGGGAGGAGGATGATTTGAGGGAGAAGGTGATGGAAAGGGGAAGGGGCTGATGGAGAGGGAGATGGTGATGGAAAGCAGAATGGGCTAATGTAGAGGGAGATGTTGATAGAAAGGGGAAGGGGCTGATGGAGAGGGAGATGGTGATGGAAAGGGGAATGGGCTGATGGAGAGGGAAGAGGAAGATTTGAGGGAGGGTGATGCAAAGGGGAAGGGGCTGATGGTGAGGGTGGAGGACGTGTGGAGGGAGATGGTGATGGAAAGGGAAAGGGGCTGTTGTAGAGGGAGATGGTGATGGAAAGGTGAAGCGTCTGATGGAGAGGGAGATGGTGATGGAAAGGGGAAGGGGTTGATGGAGAGGCAGATGGTGAAGGAAATGGAAAGGGGCTGTTGGAGGGGGAGATGGTGATGGAAAGGGGAATGGGCTCATGGAGAGGGAAGAGGAAGATGTGAGGGAGGGTGATGCAAAGGGGAAGGGGCTGATGGAGAGGGTGGAGGACGTGAGGAGGGAGATAGTGATGGAAAGGGAAAGGGGCTGTTGGAGAGGGAGATGGTGATGGAAAGGGGAAGGGTCTGATGGAGAGGGAGATGGTGATGGAAAGGGGAGGGGCTGATGGAGAGGCAGATGGTGAAGGAAACGGAAAGGGGCTGTTGGAGGGGGAGATGTTAATGGAAAGGGGAAGGGGCTGATGGAGAGGGTGGAGGACGTGAGGAGGGAGATAGTGATGGAAAGGGAAAGGGGCTGTTGGAGAGGGAGATGGTGATGGAAAGGGGAAGGGTCTGATGGAGAGGGAGATGGTGATGGAAAGGGGAGGGGCTGATGGAGAGGCAGATGGTGAAGGAAACGGAAAGGGGCTGTTGGAGGGGGAGATGTTAATGGAAAGGGGAAGGTGCTGATGGAGAGGGAGGAGGACGATTTGAGGGAGATGGTGATGGTTAGGGTAAGGGGCTGATGAAGAGGGAGATGGTGATGGAAAAGGGAAGGGGCTGATGGAGAGGGAAGAGGATGATTTGAGGGAGATGGTGATGGAAAGGGGAAGGGGCTGATGGAGAGGGAGATGGTGACGGAAAGGGAAAGGGGCTGATGGAGAGGGAGGAGGACGATTTGAGGGATATGGTGATGGAAAGTTGAAGGGGCTGATGGAGAGGGAGGAGGACGATTTGATGGAGATCGAGATGGAAAGGAGAAGGGGCTGATGGAGAGGGAGATGGTGATGGATAGGGGAAGGGGCTGTTGGAGAGGGAGATGGTAATGGAAAGGGGAAGGGGATGATGGAAAGGGAGATGGTGATGAAAAGCAGAAGGGGCTGATGGAAAGGGATATGGTGATGGAAAGGGGAAGGGGCTGTTGGAGAGGGAGTAGGAAGATTTGAGGGAGATGGCGATGGAAAGGGGAAGAGGCTAATGGAGAGCGAGGAGGACGATTTGAGGGAGATGGTGATGGACAGGGGAAGGGGAAAATGGAGAGGGAGATGGTGATGATAAGCAGAAGGGGCGGATAGAGAGGGATATGGTGATGGAAAAGGGAAAGGGCTGATGGAGAGGGAGTAGGAAGATTTGAGGGAGATGGTGGAAAGGAGAAGGGGCTGATCGAGAGGGAGATGGTGATGGAAAGGTGAAGGGGCTGAAGGAGAGGGAGATGGTGATGGAAAGGAGAAGGGGCTGATGTAGAGGGAGATGGTGATGGAAAGGGGAAGGGGCTGATGGAGAGGGAGATGGTGATGGAAAGGGGAAGGGGCTGCTGGAGAGGGAGATGGTGAAAAACGGAAAGGGGCTGTTGGAGAGGGAGATGGTAATGGAAAGGGGAAGGGGATGGAGAGGGAGATGGTGATTTAAAGCGGATGGGGCTGATGGAGAGGGAGATGGTGATGGAAAGGGGAATGCGCTGATGGAGAGGGAAGAGGAAGATTTGAGGGAGGGTGATGCAAAGGGGAAGGGGCTGGTGGAGAGGGTGGAAGACGTGTGGAGGGCGGTGGTGATGGAAACGGAAAGGGGCTGTTGTAGAGGGAGATGGTGATGGAAAGGGGAAGGGGCTAATGGAGAGGGAGGAGGACGATTTGAGGGAGATGGTGATGGACAGGGGAATCGGCTGATGGAGAGGGATATGGTGATGGATAGGGGAAGGGGCTGCTGCAGAGAGAGATGGTAATGGAAAGGGGAAGGGGATGGAGAGGGAGATGATGATGAAACACAGATGGGGCTGATCGAGAGGGAGATGGTGATGGAAAGGGGAAGGGGCTGATGGAGAGGGAGATGGTGTTGGAAAGAGGAATGGGCTGATGGTGCGTGAGATGGTGATGGAAAGGGGAAGCGGCTGATGGAGAGGGAGCAGGACGATTTGAGGGAGATGGTGATGGGTAGGGTATGTTGCTGATGGAGAGGGAGATGGTGATGGAAAGGGGAAGGGGCTAATGGAGAGGGAGGAGGACGATTTGAGGGAGATGGTGATGGACAGGGGAATGGGCTGATGGAGTGGGATATGGTGATGGATAGGGGAAGGGGCTGCTGCAGAGAGAGATGGTAATGGAAAGGGGAAGGGGATGGAGAGGGAGATGGTGATGAAACACAGATGGGGCTGATGGAGAGGGAGATGGTGATGGAAAGGTGAAGGGAATGATGGAGAGGGAGATGATGATGGAAAGGGGAAGGTGCTGATGGAGAGGCAGATGGTGATGGAAAGGGAAAGGGGCTGATGGAGAGGGAGGAGGATGATTTGAGGGAGAAGGTGATGGAAAGGGGAAGGGGCACAGAGAGGGAGAGGGTGATGGAAAGGGGAAGGGGCTGATGGAGAGGGAGATGGTGATGGAAAGAAGAATGGGCTGATATAGAGGGAGATGGTGATGGAAAGGGGAAGGGGCTGATGGACAGGGAGATGGCGATGTAAAGGGGAAGGGGCTGTTGGAGAGGGAGATGGTAATGGAAAGGGGAAGGGGATGGAGAGGGAGATGGTGATGGAAAGGGGAAGGGGCGGATGGCGAGTGAGATTGAGATGGAAAGGGACTGATGGAGAGGGAGGAGGATGATTGGAGGGAGAAGGTGATGGAAATGGGAATGGGCTGATGGAGAGGGAGATGGTGATGGAAAGGGGAACGGGCTGATGGAGAGGGAGATGGTGATGGAAAGCAGAATGGGCTGATGTAGAGGGAGATTTTGATGGAAAGGGGAAAGGGCTGATGGAGAGGGAGATGGTGATGGAAAGGGGAAGGGGCTGATGGTGAGGGTGGAGGACGTGTGGAGGGAGATGGTGATGGAAAGGGAAAGGGGCTGTTGTAGAGGGAGATGGTGATGGAAAGGGGATGGGGCTGATGGATTGGGAGATGGTGATGGAAAGGGGAATGGGCTGATGGAGAGGGAAGAGGAAGATCTGAGGGAGGGTGATACAAAGGGGAAGGGGCTGATGGAGAGGGTGGAGGACGTGTGGAGGGAGATGGTGATGGAAAGGGAAAGGGGCTGTTGGAGAGGGAGATGGTGATGGAAAGGGGAAGGGGCTGATGGAGAGGCAGATGGTGAAGGAAACGGAAAGGGGCTGTTGGAGGGGGAGATGTTAATGGAAAGGGGAAGGTGCTGATGGAGAGGGAGAAGGACGATTTGAGGGAGATGGTGATGGTTAGGGTAAGGGGCTGATGGAGAGGGAGATGGTGATGGAAAGGGGAAGGGGCGGATGGCGAGTGAGATTGAGATGGAAAGGGACTGATGGAGAGGGAGGAGGATGATTGGAGGGAGAAGGTGATGGAAATGGGAATGGGCTGATGGAGAGGGTGATGGTGATGGAAAGGGGAACGGGCTGATGGAGAGGGAGATGTTGATGGAAAGCAGAATGGGCTGATGTAGAGGGAGATGTTGATGGAAAGGGGAAAGGGCTGATGGAGAGGGAGATGGTGATGGACAGGGGAATGGGCTGATGGAGAGGGATATGGTGATGGATAGGGGAAGGGGCTGCTGCAGAGAGAGATGGTAATGGAAAGGGGAAGGGGATGGAGAGGGAGATGATGATGAAACACAGATGGGGCTGATCGAGAGGGAGATGGTGATGGAAAGGGGAAGGGGCTGATGGAGAGGGAGATGGTGTTGGAAAGAGGAATGGGCTGATGGTGCGTGAGATGTTAATGGAAAGAGGAATGGGCTGATGGTGCGTGAGATGGAAATGGAAAGGGGAAGCGGCTGATGGAGAGGGAGCAGGACGATTTGAGGGAGATGGTGATGGGTAGGGTATGTTGCTGATGGAGAGGGAGATGGTGATGGAAAGGGGAAGGGGCTAATGGAGAGGGAGGAGGACGATTTGAGGGAGATGGTGATGGACAGGGGAATGGCTGATGGAGTGGGATATGGTGATGGAAAGGAGAAGGGGCTGCTGCAGAGAGAGATGGTAATGGAAAGGGGAAGGGGATGGAGAGGGAGATGGTGATGGAAAGGGGAAGGCGATGATGGAGAGGGAGATGGTGAAGGAAACGGAAAGGGGCTGTTGGAGAGGGAGATTGTGATGGAAAGGGGAAGGGGCTGATGGAGAGGGAGGAGGATGATTTGAGGGAGAAGGTGATGGAAAGGGGAAAGGGGCACAGAGAGGGAGAGGGTGATGGAAAGGGGAAGGGGCTGATGGAGAGGGAGATGGTGATGGAAAGAAGAATGGGCTGATGTAGAGGGAGATGGTGATGGAAAGGGGAAGGGGCTGATGGACAGGGAGATGGCGATGTAAAGGGGAAGGGGCTGATGGAGAGGGAGATGGTGATGGAAAGGGACTGATGGAGAGGGAGGAGGATGATTGGAGGGAGAAGGTGATGGAAATGGGAATGGGCTGATGGAGAGGGAGATGGTGATGGAAAGGGGAACGGGCTGATGGAGAGGGAGATGGTGATGGAAAGCAGAATGGGCTGATGGAGAGGGAAGAGAAGATTTGAGGGAGTGTGATGCAAAGGGGAAGGGGCTGATGGTGAGGGTGGAGGACGTGTGGAGGGAGATGGTGATGGAAAGGGAAAGGGGCTGTTGTAGAGGGAGATGGTGATGGAAAGGGGATGGGGCTGATGGAGTGGGAGATGGTGATGGAAAGGGGAATGGGCTGATGGAGAGGGAAGAGGAAGATCTGAGGGAGGGTGATGCAAAGGGGAAGGGGCTGATGAAGAGGGTGGAGAACGTGTGGAGGGAGATGGTGATGGAAAGGGAAAGGGGCTGTTGGAGAGGGAGATGGTGATGGAAAGGGGAAGGGGCTGATGGAGAGGCAGATGGTGAAGGAAACGGAAAGGGGCTGTTGGAGGGGGAGATGTTAATGGAAAGGGGAAGGTGCTGATGGAGAGGGAGGAGGACGATTTGTGGGAGATGGTGATGGTTAGGGTAAGGGGCTGATGGAGAGGGAGATGGTGATGGAAAGGGGAAGGGGCTGTTGGAGAGGGAGATGGTAATGGAAAGGGGAAGGGGATGGAGAGGGAGATGGTGATGGAAAGGGGAAGGGGCGGATGGCGAGTGAGATTGAGATGGAAAGGGACTGATGGAGAGGGAGGAGGATGATTGGAGGGAGAAGGTGATGGAAATGGGAATGGGCTGATGGAGAGGGAGATGGTGATGGAAAGGGGAACGGGCTGATGTAGAGGGAGATTTTGATGGAAAGGGGATGGGGCTGATGGATTGGGAGATGGTGATGGAAAGGGGAATGGGCTGATGGAGAGGGAAGAGGAAGATCTGAGGGAGGGTGATACAAAGGGGAAGGGGCTGATGGAGAGGGTGGAGGACGTGTGGAGGGAGATGGTGATGGAAAGGGAAAGGGGCTGTTGGAGAGGGAGATGGTGATGGAAAGGGGAAGGGGCTGATGGAGAGGCAGATGGTGAAGGAAACGGAAAGGGGCTGTTGGAGGGGGAGATGTTAATGGAAAGGGGAAGGTGCTGATGGAGAGCGAGAAGGACGATTTGAGGGAGATGGTGATGGTTAGGGTAAGGGGCTGATGGAGAGGGAGATGGTGATGGAAAGGGGAAGGGGCGGATGGCGAGTGAGATTGAGATGGAAAGGGACTGATGGAGAGGGAGGAGGATGATTGGAGGGAGAAGGTGATGGAAATGGGAATGGGCTGATGGAGAGGGTGATGGTGATGGAAAGGGGAACGGGCTGATGGAGAGGGAGATGGTGATGGAAAGCAGAATGGGCTGATGTAGAGGGAGATGTTGATGGAAAGGGGAAAGGGCTGATGGAGAGGGAGATGGTGATGGAAAGGGGAATGGGCTGATGGAGAGGGAAGAGAAGATTTGAGGGAGTGTGATGCAAAGGGGAAGGGGCTGATGGTGAGGGTGGAGGTCGTGTGGAGGGAGATGGTGATGGAAAGGGAAAGGGGCTGTTGTAGAGGGAGATGGTGATGGAAAGGGGAAGGGGCTAATGGAGAGGGAGGAGGACGATTTGAGGGAGATGGTGATGGACAGGGGAATGGGCTGATGGAGAGGGATATGGTGATGGAAAGGGGAAAGGGCTGATGGAGAGGGAGATGGTGATGGAAAGGTGAAGGGGCTGATGGAGAGGGAGATGGTGATGGAAAGGTGAAGGGGATGGAGAGGGAGATGATGATGAAACACAGATGGGGCTGATCGAGAGGGAGATGGTGATGGAAAGGGGAAAGGGCTGATGGAGAGGGAGATGGTGTTGGAAAGAGGAATGGGCTGATGGTGCGTGAGATGGTGATGGAAAGGGGAAGGGGCTGATGGTGAGGGAGATGGTGAAGGAAACAGAACGGGGCTGTTGGAGGGGGAGATGGTAATGGAAAGAGGAATGGGCTGATGGTGCGTGAGATGGAAATGGAAAGGGTAAGCGGCTGATGGAGAGGGAGCAGGACGATTTGAGGGAGATGGTGATGGGTAGGGTATGTTGCTGATGGAGAGGGAGATGGTGATGGAAAGGGGAAGGGGCTAATGGAGAGGGAGGAGGACGATTTGAGGGAGATGGTGATGGACAGGGGAATGGGCTGATGGAGTGGGATATGGTGATGGATAGGGGAAGGGGCTGCTGCAGAGAGAGATGGTAATGGAAAGGGGAAGGGGATGGAGAGGGAGATGGTGATGAAACACAGATGGGGCTGATGGAGAGGGAGATGGTGATGGAAAGGTGAAGGGAATGATGGAGAGGGAGATGATGATGGAAAGGGGAAGGTGCTGATGGAGAGGCAGATGGTGAAGGAAACGGAAAGGGGCTGTTGGAGGGGGAGATGGTAATGGAAAGGGTAAGGGGCTTATGTAGAGGGAGATGTTGATGGAAAGGGGAAGGGGCGGATGGCGAGTGAGATTGTGATGGAAAGTGAAAGGGGCTGATGGAGAGGGAGGAGGATGATTTGAGGGAGAAGGTGATGGAAAGGGGAAGGGGCACAGAGAGGGAGAGGGTGATGGAAAGGGGAAGGGGCACAGAGAGGGAGATGGTGATGGAAAGAAGAATGGGCTGATGTAGAGGGAGATGGTGATGGAAAGGGGAAGGGGCTGATGGACAGGGAGATGGTGATGTAAAGGGGAAGGGGCTGATGGAGAGGGAGATGGTGATGGAAAGGGACTGATGGAGAGGGAGGAGGATGATTGGAGGGAGAAGGTGATGGAAATGGGAATGGGCTGATGGAGAGGGAGATGGTGATGGAAAGGGGAACGGGCTGATGGAGAGGGAGATGGTGATGGAAAGCAGAATGGGCTGATGGAGAGGGAAGAGAAGATTTGAGGGAGTGTGATGCAAAGGGGAAGGGGCTGATGGTGAGGGTGGAGGACGTGTGGAGGGAGATGGTGATGGAAAGGGAAAGGGGCTGTTGTAGAGGGAGATGGTGATGGAAAGGGGATGGGGCTGATGGAGTGGGAGATGGTGATGGAAAGGGGAATGGGCTGATGGAGAGGGAAGAGGAAGATCTGAGGGAGGGTCATGCAAAGGGGAAGGGGCTGATGAAGAGGGTGGAGGACGTGTGGAGGGAGATGGTGATGGAAAGGGAAAGGGGCTGTTGGAGAGGGAGATGGTGATGGAAAGGGGAAGGGGCTGATGGAGAGGCAGATGGTGAAGGAAACGGAAAGGGGCTGTTGGAGGGGGAGATGTTAATGGAAAGGGGAAGGTGCTGATGGAGAGGGAGGAGGACGATTTGTTGGAGATGGTGATGGTTAGGGTAAGGGGCTGATGGAGAGGGAGATGGTGATGGAAAGGGAAAGGGGCTGATGGAGAGGGAGGAGGATGATTTGAGGGAGAAGGTGATGGAAAGGGGAAGGGGCTGATGGAGAGAGAGATGGTGATGGAAAGGGGAAGAGGCTGTTGGAGATGGAGATTGTGACGAAAAGGGAAAGGGGCTGATGGAGAGGGAGGAGGACGATTTGAGGGAGATCGAGATGGAAAGGAGAAGGGGCTGTTGGAGAGGGAGATGGTGATGGATAGGGGAAGGGGCTGTTGGTGAGGGAGATGGTAATGGAAAGGGGAAGGGGATGATGGAAAGGGAGATGGTGATGAAAAGCAGAAGGGGCTGATGGAAAGGGATATGGTGATGAAAAGGGGAAGGGGCTGATGGAGAGGGAGTAGGAAGATTTGAGGGAGATGGCGATGGAAAGGGGAAGAGGCTATTGGAGAGCGAGGAGGACGATTTGAGGGAGATGGTGATGCACAGGGGAATGGGCTGATGGAGAGCAATATGGTGATGGATAGGGGAAGGGGCTGCTGCAGAGGGAGATGGTAATGGAAAGGGGAAGGGGACGATGGAGATGGAGATGGTGATGATAAGCAGAAGGGGCGGATAGAGAGGGATATGGTGATGGAAAGGGGAAAGGGCTGATGGAGAGGGAGTAGGAAGATTTGAGGGAGATGGTGATGGTTAGGGTAAGGGGCTGATGAAGAGGGAGATGGTGATGGAAAGGGGAAGGGGCTGATGGAGAGGGAGGAGGATGATTTGAGGGAGAAGGTGATGGAAAGGGGAAGGGGCTGATGGAGAGAGAGATGGTGATGGAAAGGGGAAGAGGCTGTTGGAGATGGAGATTGTGATGGAAAAGGGAAGTGGCTGAAGGAGAGGGAGGAGGATGATTTGAGGGAGATGGTGATGGAAAGGGGAAAGGGCTGATGGAGAGGGAGATGGTGACGAAAAGGGAAAGGGGCTGATGGAGAGGGAGGAGGACGATTTGAGGGAGATCGAGATGGAAAGGAGAAGGGGCTGATGGAGAGGGAGATGGTGATGGATAGGGGAAGGGGCTGTTGGAGAGGGAGATGGTAATGGATAGGGGAAGGGGATGATGGAGAGGGAGGAGGACGATTTGAGGGAGATGGTGATGGTTAGGGTAAGGGGCTGATGAAGAGGGAGATGGTGATGGAAAGGGGAAGGGGCTGATGGAGAGGGAGGAGGATGATTTGAGGGAGAAGGTGATGGAAAGGGGAAGGGGCTGATGGAGAGAGAGATGGTGATGGAAAGGGGAAGAGGCTGTTGGAGATGGAGATTGTGATGGAAAAGGGAAGTGGCTGAAGGAGAGGGAGGAGGATGATTTGAGGGAGATGGTGATGGAAAGGGGAAAGGGCTGATGGAGAGGGAGATGGTGACGAAAAGGGAAAGGGGCTGATGGAGAGGGAGGAGGACGATTTGAGGGAGATCGAGATGGAAAGGAGAAGGGGCTGATGGAGAGGGAGATGGTGATGGATAGGGGAAGGGGCTGTTGGAGAGGGAGATGGTAATGGATAGGGGAAGGGGATGATGGAAAGGGAGATGGTGATGAAAAGCAGAAGGGGCTGATGGAAAGGGATATGGTGATGAAAAGGGGAAGGGGCTGATGGAGAGGGAGTAGGAAGATTTGAGGGAGATGGTGATGGAAAGGGGAATGGGCTGATGGAGAATAATATGGTGATGGATAGGGGAAGGGGCTGCTGCAGAGGGAGATGGTAATGGAAAGGGGAAGGGGAAGATGGAGATGGAGATGGTGATGATAAGCAGAAGGGGCGGATAGAGAGGGATATGGTGATGGAAAGGGGAAAGGGCTGATGGAGAGGAAGTAGGAAGATTTGAGGGAGATGGTGATGGAAAGGGGAATGGGCTGATGGAGAGGGAGGAGGACGTGTGGAGGGAGATAGTGATGGAAAGGGAAAGGGGCTGTTGGAGAGGGAGATAGTGATGGAAAGGGGAAGGGGCTGATGGTGAGGGAGATGGTGAAGGAAACAGAAAGGGGCTGTTGGAGGGGGAGATGGTAATGGAAAGGGGAAGCGGCTGATGGAGAGGGAGCAGGACGATTTGAGGGAGATGGTGATGGTTAGGGTAAGGGGCTGATGGAGAGGGAGATGGTGATGGAAAGGGGAAGGGGCTAATGGAGAAGGAGGGGGACGATTTGAGGGAGATGGTGATGGACAGGGGAATGGGCTGATAGAGAGGGATATGGTGATGGAAAGGGGAAGGGGATGATGGAGAGGCAGATGGTGAAGGAAACGGAAAGGGGCTGTTGGAGGGGGAGATGGTAATGGAAAGGGTAAGGGGCTTATGTAGAGGGAGATGTTGATGGAAAGGGGAAGGGGCGGATGGCGAGTGAGATTGTGATGGAAAGGGAAAGGGGCTGATGGAGAGGGAGGAGGATGATTTGAGGGAGAAGGTGATGGAAAGGGGAAGGGGCACAGAGAGGGAGAGGGTGATGGAAAGGGGAAGGGGCTGATGGAGAGGGAGATGGTGATGGAAAGAAGAATGGGCTGATGTAGAGGGAGATGGTGATGGAAAGGGGAAGGGGCTGATGGACAGGGAGATGGCGATGTAAAGGGGAAGGGGCTGAATAAGAGGGAGATGGTGATGGATAGGGGAAGGGGCTGTTGGAGAGGGAGATGGTAATGGAAAGGGGAAGGGGATGATGGAAAGGGAGATGGTGATGAAAAGCAGAAGGGGCGGATGGCGAGTGAGATTGTGATGGAAAGGGAAAGGGGCTGATGGAGAGGGAGGAGGATGATTTGAGGGAGAAGGTGATGGAAAGGGGAAGGGGCACAGAGAGGGAGAGTGTGATGGAAAGGGAAATGGGCTGATGGAGAGGGAGGAGGACGATTTGAGGGAGATTTTGATGGAAGGGGAAGGGGCTGATGGAGAGGGAGATGGTCATGGATAGGGGAAGGGGCTGCTGGTGAGGGAGATGTTAATGGAA
Source organism: Hypanus sabinus (assembly GCF_030144855.1). Lineage (NCBI taxonomy): Eukaryota > Metazoa > Chordata > Chondrichthyes > Myliobatiformes > Dasyatidae > Hypanus > Hypanus sabinus. The sequence goes on along the minus strand of NW_026778946.1, from coordinate 233,925 downwards.
AGGGGAAGGGGATGATGGAGAGGGAGATGGTGATGGAAAGGGGAAGGGGCTGATGGAGACGGAGCAGGAAGATTTGAGGGGTATGGTGATGGAAAGTGGAAGGGGCTGATGGAGAGGGAGGAGGAAGATTTGAGGAAGATGGTACTGCAAAGGGGAAGGGGCATGGAGAGGGAGGAGGACGTGTGGAGGGAGATGGTGATGGAAAGGGGAAGGGGCTGATGGACAGGGAGATGGCGATGTAAAGGGGAATGGGCTGTTGGAGAGGGAGATGGTAATGGAAAGGGGAAGGGGATGATGGAAAGGGATATGGTGATGGATAGGGGAAGGGGCTGCTGCAGAGGGAGATGGTAATGGAAAGGGGAAGGGGAAGATGGAGATGGAGATGGTGATGATAAGCAGAAGGGGCGGATAGAGAGGGATATGGTGATGGAAAGGGGAAAGGGCTGATGGAGAGGGAGTAGGTAGATTTGAGGGAGATGGTGATGGAAAGGGGAAGGGGCTGCTGCAGAGGGAGATGGTAATGGAAAGGGGAAGGGGAAGATGGAGAGGGAGATGGTGATGATAAGCAGAAGGGGCGGATAGAGAGGGATATGGTGATGGAAAGGGGAAAGGGCTGATGGAGAGGGAGTAGGAAGATTAGAGGGAGATGGTGATGGAAAGGGGAAGGGGCTGTTCGAGAGGGAGATGGTGATGGAAAGGGGAAGGCACTGATGGAGAGGGAGATGGTGATGGAAAGGTGAAGGGGCTGAAGGAGAGGGAGATGTTGATGGAAAGGAGAAGGGGCTGATGTAGAGGGAGATGGTGATGGAAAGGGGAAGGGGCTGATGGAGAGGGAGATGGTGATGGATAGGGGAAGGGGCTGCTGCAGAGGGAGATGGTAATGGAAAGGGGAAGGGGAAGATGGAGAGGGACATGGTGATGATAAGCAGAAGGGGCGGATAGAGAGGGATATGGTGATGGAAAGGGGAAAGGGCTGATGGAGAGGGAGTAGGAAGATTAGAGGGAGATGGTGATGGAAAGGGGAAGGGGCTGTTCGAGAGGGAGATGGTGATGGAAAGGGGAAGGCACTGATGGAGAGGGAGATGGTGATGGAAAGGTGAAGGGGCTGAAGGAGAGGGAGATGTTGATGGAAAGGAGAAGGGGCTGATGTAGAGGGAGATGGTGATGGAAAGGGGAAGGGGCTGATGGAGAGGGAGATGGTGATGGAAATGGGAAGGGGCTGATGGAGAGGGAGATGGTGAAAGAAACGGAAAGGGGCTGTTGGAGAGGGAGATGGTAATGGAAATGGGAAGGGAATGGAGAGGGAGATGGTGATTTAAAGCGGATGGGGCTGATGGAGAGGGAGATGGTGATGGAAAGGGGAAGGGGCTGATGGAGAGGGAGATGGTGATGGAAAGGGGAAGGGGCTGATGAAGAGGGAGATGATGAAGGAAACGGAAAGGGGCTGTTGGAGAGGGAGATGGTAATGGAAAGGGGACGGGGATGGAGGGACATGTTGATGAAAAGCGGATGGGGCTGATGGGGTGGGAGATGGTGATGGAAAGGGGAATGGGCTGATGGAGAGGGAAGAGGACGATTTGAGGGAAGTTGATGCAAAGGGGAAGGGGCTGATGTAGAGTGTGGAGGACGTGTGGAGGGAGATGGTGATGGAAAGGGAAAGGGGCTGTTGGAGAGGGAGATGGTGATAGAAAGGTGAAGGGGCTGATGGAGAGGGAGAAGGTGATGGAAAGGGGAAGGGGCTGATGGAGAGGCAGATGTTGAAGGAAACGGAAAGGGGCTGTTGGAGGGGGAGATGTTAATGGAAAGGGGAAGGGGCTCATGCAGAGGGAGGAGAACGATTTGAGGGAGATGGTGATGGTTAGGGTAAGGGGCTGATGGAGAGGGAGATGGTGATGGAAAGGGGAAGGGGCGGATGGCGAGTGAGATTGTGATGGAAAGGGAAAGGGGCTGATGGAGAGGGAGGAGGATGATTTGAGGGAGAAGTTGATGGAATGGGGCAGGGGCAGATGGAGAGGGAGTAGGAAGATTTGAGGGAGATGGTGATGCAAAGGGGAATGGGGTGATGGAGAGGGTGATGGTGATGGAAAGGGGAAGGGGCTGATGGAGAGTGAGGAGGATGATTGGAGGGAGAAGGTGATGGAAATGGGAAGGGGCTGATGGAGAGGGAGATTGTGATGGAAAGGGGAAGAGGCTGTTGGAGATGGAGATTGTGATGGAAAAGGGAAGGGGCTGATGGAGAGGGAGGAGGATGATTTGAGGGAGATGGTGATGGAAAGGGGAAGGGGCAGATGGAGAGGGAGTAGGAAGATTTGAGGGAGATGGTGATGCAAGGGGGAAGGGGCTGATGGAGAGGGTGATGGTGATGGAAAGGGGAAGGGGCTGATGGAGAGTGAGGAGGAAGATTTGAGGGAGATGGTGATGCAAGGGGGAAGGGGCTGATGGAGAGGGTGATGGTGATGGAAAGGGGAAGGGGCTGATGGAGAGGGAGGAGGACGTGTGGAGGGAGATGTTGATGGAAAGGGAAAGGGGCTGATGGAGATGGAGTTGGTGATGGAAAGGGGATGGGGCTGTTGGAGAGGGAGATGGTAATGGAAAGGGGAAGGGGATGGAGAGGGAGATGGTGATGGAAAGGGGAAGGGGCTGATGGAGAGGGAGATGGTGATGGAAAGGAGAATGGGCTGATGCAGAGGGAGATGGTGATGGAAAGGGGAAGGCGCTGATGGAGAGGGAGATGGTGATGGAAAGGTGAAGGGGCTGAAGGAGAGGGAGATGGTGATGGAAAGGAGAATGGGCTGATGTAGAGGGAGATGGTGATGGAAAGGGGAAGGGGCTGATGGAGAGGGAGATGGTGAAGGAAACGGAAAGGGGCTGTTGGAGGGGGAGATGTTAATGGAAAGGGGAAGGGGCTGATGGAGAGGGAGGAGGACGATTTGAGGGAGATGGTGATGGAAAGGGGAAGATGCTAATGGAGAGGGAGGAGGAGGATTTGAGGGAGATGGTGATGGAAAGGGGAGGGGGCTGATGGTGAGGGAGATGGTGATGATAAGCAGATGGGGCTGATAGAGAGTGATATGGTGATGGAAAGGGGAAAGGGCTGATGGAAAGGGAGATGGAAGATTTGAGGGAGATGGTGATGGAAAGGGGAATTGAGTATTGGAGATGGATTTGGTGATGGAAAGGTGAAGGTGCTGATGGAGAGGGAGATGGTGATGGAACGGTGAAGGGGCTGATGGAGAGGGAGATGGAGATGGAAAAGAGAAGGGGCTGATGTAGAGGGAGATGGTGATGGAAAGGGGAAGGGGCTGATGGAGAGGGAGATGGTGATGGAAAGGGGAAGGGGATGGGGAGGGAGATGGTGATGAAAAGCGGATTGGGCTGATGGAGTGGGAGATGCTGATGGAAAGGGGAATGGGCTGATGGAGAGGGAAGAGGAAGATTTGAGGGAGGGTGATGCAAAGGGGAAGGTGCTGATGGAGAGGGTGGAGGACGTGTGGAGGGAGATGGTGATGGAAAGGGAAAGGGGCTGTTGGAGAGGGAGATGGTGATGGAAAGGGGAAGGGGCTGATGGAGAGGCAGATGTTGAAGGAAACGGAAAGGGGCTGTTGGAGGGGGAGATGTTAATGGAAAGGGGAAGGGGCTGATGGACAGGGAGGAGGACGATTTGAGGGAGATGGTGATGGTTAGGTTAAGGGGCTGATGGAGAGGGAGATGGTGACGGAAAGGGGAAGGGGCGGATGGCGAGTGAGATTGTGATTGAATGGGAAAGGGGCTGATGGAGAGGGAGGAGGATGATTTGAGGGAGAAGGTGATGGAAAGGGGAAGGGGCTGATGGAGAGGGAGATGGTAATGGAAAGGGGTAGAGGCTGTTGGAGATGGAGATTGTGATGGAAAAGGGAAGGGGCTGATGGAGAGGGAGGAGGATGATTTGAGGGAGATAGAGATGGAAAGGAGAAGGGGCTGATGGAGAGGGAGATGGTGATGGATAGGGGAACGGGCTGTTGGAGAGGGAGATGGTAATGGAAAGGGGAAGGGGATGATGGAATGGGAGATGGTAATGGAAAGGGGAAGGGGAAGAAGGAGAGGGAGATGGTGATGATAAGCAGAAGGGGCTGATAGAGAGGGATATGGTGATGGAAAGGGGAAAGGGCTGATGGAGAGGGAGATGGTGATGGAAAGGGAAGGGGCAGATGGAGAGGGAGTAGGAAGATTTGAGGGAGATGGTGATGGAAAGGGGAATGGGGTGATGGAGAGGGTGATGTTGATGGAAAGGGGAAGAGAGTATTGGAGATGGATTTGGTGATTGAAAAGGGAAGGGGCTGATTTAGAGGGAGATGGTGATGGAAAGGGGAAGGGGCTGATCGAGAGCGAGATGGTGATGGAAAGGGGAAGGTGCGGATGGCGAGTGAGATTGTGATGGAAAGGGAAAGGGGCTGATGGAGAGGGAGGAGGATGATTTGAGGGAGAAGTTGATGGAATGGGGCAGGGGCAGATGGAGAGGGAGTAGGAAGATTTGAGGGAGATGGTGATGCAAAGGGGAATGGGGTGATGGAGAGGGTGATGGTGATGGAAAGGGGAAGGGGCTGATGGAGAGTGAGGAGGATGATTGGAGGGAGAAGGTGATGGAAATGGGAAGGGGCTGATGGAGAGGGAGATGGTGATGGAAAGGGGAAGAGGCTGTTGGAGATGGAGATTGTGATGGAAAAGGGAAGGGGCTGATGGAGAGGGAGGAGGATGATTTGAGGGAGATGGTGATGGAAAGGGGAAGGGGCAGATGGAGAGGGAGTAGGAAGATTTGAGGGAGATGGTGATGCAAGGGGGAAGGGGCTGTTGGAGAGGGAGATGGTGATGGAAAGGGGAAGGGGCTGATGGAGAGTGAGGAGAAAGATTTGAGGGAGATGGTGATGCAAGGGGGAAGGGGCTGATGGAGAGGGTGATGGTGATGGAAAGGGGAAGGGGCTGATGGAGAGGGAGGAGGACGTGTGGAGGGAGATGGTGATGGAAAGGGAAAGGGGCTGATGGAGATGGAGTTGGTGATGGAAAGGGGGTGGGGCTGTTGGAGAGGGAGATGGTAATGGAAAGGGGAAGGGGATGGAGAGGGAGATGGTGATGGAAAGGGGAAGGGGCTGATGGAGAGGGAGATGGTGATGGAAAGGAGAATGGGCTGATGCAGAGGGAGATGGTGATGGAAAGGGGAAGGCGCTGATGGAGAGGGAGATGGTGATGGAAAGGTGAAGGGGCTGAAGGAGAGGGAGATGGTGATGGAAAGGAGAAGGGGCTGATGTAGAGGGAGATGGTGATGGAAAGGGGAAGGGGCTGATGGAGAGGGAGATGGTGAAGGAAACGGAAAGGGGCTGTTGGAGGGGGAGATGTTAATGGAAAGGGGAAGGGGCTGATGGAGAGGGAGGAGGACGATTTGAGGGAGATGGTGATGGAAAGGGGAAGATGCTAATGGAGAGGGATGAGGAGGATTTGAGGGAGATGGTGATGGAAAGGGGAGGGGGCTGATGGTGAGGGAGATGGTGATGATAAGCAGATGGGGCTGATAGAGAGTGATATGGTGATGGAAAGGGGAAAGGGCTGATGGAAAGGGAGATGGAAGATTTGAGGGAGATGGTGATGGAAAGGGGAATTGAGTATTGGAGATGGATTTGGTGATGGAAAGGTGAAGGTGCTGATGGAGAGGGAGATGGTGATGGAACGGTGAAGGGGCTGATGGAGAGGGAGATGGAGATGGAAAAGAGAAGGGGCTGATGTAGAGGGAAGAGGAAGATTTGAGGGAGGGTGATGCATAGGGGAAGGTGCTGATGGAGAGGGTGGAGGACGTGTGGAGGGAGATGGTGATGGAAAGGGAAAGGGGCTGTTGGAGAGGGAGATGGTGATGGAAAGGGGAAGGGGCTGATGGAGAGGCAGATGTTGAAGGAAACGGAAAGGGGCTGTTGGAGGGGGAGATGTTAATGGAAAGGGGAAGGGGCTGATGGACAGGGAGGAGGACGATTTGAGGGAGATGGTGATGGTTAGGTTAAGGGGCTGATGGAGAGGGAGATGGTGACGGAAAGGGGAAGGGGCGGATGGCGAGTGAGATTGTGATTGAATGGGAAAGGGGCTGATGGAGAGGGAGGAGGATGATTTGAGGGAGAAGGTGTTGGAAAGGGGAAGGGGCTGATGGAGAGGGAGATGGTAATGGAAAGGGGTAGAGGCTGTTGGAGATGGAGATTGTGATGGAAAAGGGAAGGGGCTGATGGAGAGGGAGGAGGATGATTTGAGGGAGAAGGTGATGGAAAGGGGAATGGGGTGATGGAGAGGGAGATGGTGACGGAAAGGGAAAGGGGCTGATGAAGAGGGAGGAGGACGATTTGAGGGATATGGTGATGGAAAGATGAAGGGGCTGATGGAGAGGGAGGAGGACGATTTGAGGGAGATCGAGATGGAAAGGAGAAGGGGCTGATGGAGAGGGAGATGGTAATGGAAAGGGGAAGGGGATGATGGAAAGGGAGATGGTGATGAAAAGCGGAAGGGGCTGATGGAGAGGGAGATGGTGATGGAAAGGGGAAGGGGCAGATGGAGAGGGAGTAGGAAGATTTGAGGGAGATGCTGATGGAAAGAGGAAGAGGCTAATGGATAGGGAGGAGGAAGATTTGAGGGAGATGCTGATGGAAAGAGGAAGAGGCTAATGGAGAGGGAGTAGGAAGATTTGAGGGAGATGGTGATGGAAAGGGGAATGGGGTGATGGAGAGGGTGATGTTGAAGGAAAGGGGAAAAGAGTATTGGAGATGGATTTGGTGATTGAAAAGGGAAGGGGCTGATGGAGAGGGAGATTGTGATGGAAAGGAGAAGGGGCTGATGTAGAGGGAGATGGTGATGGAATGGGGAAGGGGCTGATGGAGAGGGAGATGGTGATGGAAAGGGGAAGGGGCTGATCGAGAGGGAGATGGTGATGGAAAGGGGAAGGTGCGGATGGAGAGGGAGATGGTGATGGAAAGGAGAAGGGGCTGATGTAGAGGGAGATGGTGATGGAAAGGGGAAGGGGCTGATGGAGAGGGAGATGGTGAAGGAAACGGAAAGGGGCTGTTGGAGGGGGAGATGTTAATGGAAAGGGGAAGGGGCTGATGGAGAGGGAGGAGGACGATTTGAGGGAGATGGTGATGGTTAGGGTAAGGGGCGGATGGCGAGTGAGATTGTGATGGAAAGGGAAAGGGGCTGATGGAGAGGGAGATTGTGATGGAAAAGTGAAGGGGCTGATGGAGAGGGAGGAGGATGATTTGAGGGAGAAGGTGATGGAAAGGGGAAGGGGCTGATGGAGAGGGAGATGGTGATGGAAAGGGGAAGGGGCTGATGGAGAGGGAGGAGGACGATTTGAGGGATATGGTGATGGAAAGATGAAGGGGCTGATGGAGAGGGAGGAGGACGATTTGAGGGAGATAGAGATGGAAAGGAGAAGGGGCTGATGGAGAGGGAGATGGTGATGGATAGGGGAACGGGCTGTTGGAGAGGGAGATGGTAATGGAAAGGGGAAGGGGATGATGGAAAGGGAGATGGTAATGGAAAGGGGAAGGGGAAGAAGGAGAGGGAGATGGTGATGATAAGCAGAAGGGGCTGATAGAGAGGGATATGGTGATGGAAAGGGGAAAGGGCTGATGGAGAGGGAGATGGTGATGGAAAGGGATGGGGCAGATGGAGAGGGAGTAGGAAGATTTGAGGGAGATGGTGATGGAAAGGGGAATGGGGTGATGGAGAGGGTGATGTTGATGGAAAGGGGAAGAGAGTATTGGAGATGGATTTGGTGATTGAAAAGGGAAGGGGCTGATTTAGAGGGAGATGGTGATGGAAAGGGGAAGGGGCTGATCGAGAGCGAGATGGTGATGGAAAGGGGAAGGTGCTGATGGAGAGGGAGATGGTGATGGAAAGGGGAAGGGGCTGATGGAGAGGGAGATGGTGATGGAAAGGGGAAGGGGCTGATGGAGAGGGAGATGGTGATGGAAAGGGGAAGGGGCTGATGGAGGGGGAGATGTTAATGGAAAGGGGAAGGGGCTGATGGAGATGGAGATGGTGATGGAAAGGGGACGGGGCTGATGGAGAGGGAGATGGTGAAAGAAACGGAAAGGGGCTGTTGGAGAGGGAGATGGTAATGGAAAGGGGAAGGGGATGGAGAGGGAGATGGTGATTTAAAGCGGATGGGGCTGATGGAGAGAGAGATGGTGATGGAAAGGGGAAGGTGCGGATGGAGAGGGAGATGGTGATGGAAAGGAGAAGGGGCTGATGTAGAGGGAGATGGTGATGGAAAGGGGAAGGGGCTGATGGAGAGGGAGATGGTGAAGGAAACGGAAAGGGGCTGTTGGAGGGGGAGATGTTAATGGAAAGGGGAAGGGGCTGATGGAGAGGGAGGAGGACGATTTGAGGGAGATGGTGATGGTTAGGGTAAGGGGCGGATGGCGAGTGAGATTGTGATGGAAAGGGAAAGGGGCTGATGGAGAGGGAGATTGTGATGGAAAAGTGAAGGGGCTGATGGAGAGGGAGGAGGATGATTTGAGGGAGAAGGTGATGGAAAGGGGAAGGGGCTGATGGAGAGGGAGATGGTGATGGAAAGGGGAAGGGGCTGATGGAGAGGGAGGAGGACGATTTGAGGGATATGGTGATGGAAAGATGAAGGGGCTGATGGAGAGGGAGGAGGACGATTTGAGGGAGATAGAGATGGAAAGGAGAAGGGGCTGATGGAGAGGGAGATGGTGATGGATAGGGGAACGGGCTGTTGGAGAGGGAGATGGTAATGGAAAGGGGAAGGGGATGATGGAAAGGGAGATGGTAATGGAAAGGGGAAGGGGAAGAAGGAGAGGGAGATGGTGATGATAAGCAGAAGGGGCTGATAGAGAGGGATATGGTGATGGAAAGGGGAAAGGGCTGATGGAGAGGGAGATGGTGATGGAAAGGGATGGGGCAGATGGAGAGGGAGTAGGAAGATTTGAGGGAGATGGTGATGGAAAGGGGAATGGGGTGATGGAGAGGGTGATGTTGATGGAAAGGGGAAGAGAGTATTGGAGATGGATTTGGTGATTGAAAAGGGAAGGGGCTGATTTAGAGGGAGATGGTGATGGAAAGGGGAAGGGGCTGATCGAGAGCGAGATGGTGATGGAAAGGGGAAGGTGCTGATGGAGAGGGAGATGGTGATGGAAAGGGGAAGGGGCTGATGGAGAGGGAGATGGTGATGGAAAGGGGAAGGGGCTGATGGAGAGGGAGATGGTGATGGAAAGGGGAAGGGGCTGATGGAGGGGGAGATGTTAATGGAAAGGGGAAGGGGCTGATGGAGATGGAGATGGTGATGGAAAGGGGACGGGGCTGATGGAGAGGGAGATGGTGAAAGAAACGGAAAGGGGCTGTTGGAGAGGGAGATGGTAATGGAAAGGGGAAGGGGATGGAGAGGGAGATGGTGATTTAAAGCGGATGGGGCTGATGGAGAGAGAGATGGTGATGGAAAGGGGAATGCGCTGATGGAGAGGGAAGAGGAAGATTTGAGGGAGGGTAATGCAAAGGGGAAGGGGCTGATGGAGAGGGTGGAGGACGTGTGGAGGGAGATGGTGATGGAAAGGGGAAGGGGCTGATTGACAGGGAGATGGTGGAAAGGGGAAGGGCTGATGGAGAGGGAGATGGTGATGGAAAGGGGAAGATGCTAATGGAGAGGGAGGAGGACGATTTGAGGGAGATGGTGATGGAAAGGGGAAGGGGCTGATGGAGAGGGATATGGTGATGGATAGGGGAAGGGGATGATGGTGAGGGAGATGGTGATGATAAGCAGAAGGGGCTGATAGAGAGGGTTATGCTGATGGAAAGGGGAAAGGGCTGATGGAGAGGGAGTAGGAAGATTTGAGGGAGATGGTGATGGAAAGGGGAAGAGAGTATTGGAGATGGATTTGGTGATGGAAAGGGGAAGGTGCTGATGGAGAGGGAGATGGTGATGGAAAGGGGAAGGGGCTGATGGAGAGGGAGATGGTGATGGAAAGGGGAAGGGGCTGATGGAGAGGGAGATGGTAATGGAAAGGGGAAGGGGATGGAGAGGGAGATGGCGATTAAAAGCGGATGGGGCTGATGGAGTGGGAGATGGTGATGGAAAGGGGAATGGGCTGATGGAGAGGGATGAGGAAGATTTGACGGAGGGTGATGGAAAGGGGAATGGGCTGATGGAGAGGGAAGAGGAAGATCTGAGGGAGGGTGATGCAAAGGGGAAGGGGCTGATGGAGAGGGTGGAAGTCGTGTGGAGGGAGATGGTGATGGAAAGGGAAAGGGGCTGTTGGAGAGGGAGATGGTGATGGAAATGGGAAGGGGCTGATGGAGAGGCAGATGGTGAAGGAAACGGAAAGAGGCTGTTGGAGGGGGAGATGTTAATGGAAAGGGGAAGGGGCTGATGCAGAGGGAGAAGGACGATTTGAGGGAGATGGTGATGGTTAGGGTAAGGGGCGGATGGCGAGTGAGATTGTGATGGAAAGGGGAAGGGGCTGATGGAGAGGGAGATGGTGATGGAAAGGGGAAGGGGCGGATGGCGAGTGAGATTGTGATGGAAAGGGAAAGGGGCTGATGGAGAGGGAGGAGGATGATTTGAGGGAGAAGGTGATGGAAAGGGGAAGGGGCTGATGGAGAGGGAGATGGTGACGGATAGGGGAAGGGGCTGTTGGAGAGGGAGATGGTAATGGAAAGGGGAATGGGATGATGGAAAGGGAGATGGTGATGAAAAGCAGAAGGTGCTGATGGAGAGGGATATGGTGATGGAAAGGGGAAGGGGCAGATGGAGAGGAGGGAGGACGATTTGAGGGATATGGTGATGGATAGGGGAAGGGGCTGCTGCAGAGGGAGATGGTAATGGAAAGGGGAAGGGGAAGGTGGAGAGGGAGATGGTGATGATAAGCAGAAGGGGCTGATAGAGAGGGATATGGTGATGGAAAGGGGAAAGGGCTGATGGAGAGGGAGATGGTGATGGAAAGGGGAAGAGAGTATTGGAGATGGATTTGGTGATTGTAAGGGGAAGGGGCTGATGTAGAGGGAGGGTGATGGAAAGATGGGGCTGATGGAGAGGGAGATGGTGATGGAAAGGGGAAGGGGCTGATGGAGAGGGAGATGGTGATGGAAAGGAGAAGGGGCTGATGGAGAGGGAGATGGTGATGGAAAGGAGAAGGGGCTGATGGAGAGGGAGATGGTGAAAGAAACGGAAAGGGGCTGTTGGAGAGGGAGATGGTAATGGAAAGGGGAAGGGGATGGAGAGGGTGATGGTGATTTAAAGCGGATGGGGCTGATGGAGAGGGAGATGGTGATGGAAAGGGGAATGCGCTGATGGAGAGGGAAGAGGAAGATTTGAGGGAGGGTGATGCAAAGGGGAAGGGGCTGATGGAGAGGGTGGAGGACGTGTGGAGGCAGATGGTGATGGAAAGGGAAAGGGGCTGTTGGAGAGGGAGATGGTGATGGAAAGGGGAAGGGGCTGATGGAGAGGGAGATGGTGATGGAAAGGGGAAGGAGCTGGGAGTGGGAGATGGTGATGGAAAGGAGAATGGGCTGATGGAGAGGGAGATGTTGATGGAAAGGGGAAGGTGCTGATGGAGAGGGAGATGGTGATGGAAAGGGGATGGGGCTGATGGAGGGAGATGTTGATGGAAAGGAGAAGGGGCTGATGGAGAGGGAGATGGTGATGGAAAGGGGAAGGGGCTGATGGAGAGGGAGGAGGAAGATTTGAGGGAGATGGTGATTGAAAGGGAAGGGGATGATGGAGAGGGAGATGGTGACGGACCGAGGAAGGGGCTGATGGAGAGTGAGGAGGAAGATTTGAGGGAGATGGTGATGCAAGGGGGAAGGGGCTGATGGAGAGGGAGGAGGACGTGTGGAGGGAGATGGTGATGGAAAGGGAAAGGGGCTGATGGAGATGGAGTTGGTGATGGAAAGGGGAATGGGCTGTTGGAGAGGGAGATGGTAATGGAAAGGGGAAGGGGATGGAGAGGGAGATGGTAATGGAAAGGGGAAGGGGATGGAGAGGGAGATGGTGATGGAAAGAGGAAGGGGCTGATGGAGAGGGAGATGGTGATGGAATGGGGAAGGGGCTGATGGAGAGGGAGATGGTGATGGAAAGGGGAAGGGGATGGAGAGGGAGATGGTGATGGAAAGAGGAAGGGGCTGATGCAGAGGGAGATGGTGATGGAATGGGGAAGGGGCTGATGGAGAGGGAGATGGTGAAAGAAACGGAAAGGGGCTGTTGGAGAGGGAGATGGTAATGGAAAGGGAAGGGGATGGAGAGGGTGATGGTGATTTAAAGCGGATGGGGCTGATGGAGAGGGAGATGGTGATGGAAAGGGGAAGGGGAAGGTGGAGAGGGAGATGGTGATGATAAGCAGAAGGGGCTGATAGAGAGGGATATGGTGATGGAAAGGGGAAAGGGCTGATGGAGAGGGAGATGGTGATGGAAAGGGGAAGAGAGTATTGGAGATGGATTTGGTGATTGTAAGGGGAAGGGGCTGATGTAGAGGGAGGGTGATGGAAAGATGGGGCTGATGGAGAGGGAGATGGTGATGGAAAGGGGAAGGGGCTGATGGAGAGGGAGATGGTGATGGAAAGGAGAAGGGGCTGATGGAGAGGGAGATGGTGAAAGAAACGGAAAGGGGCTGTTGGAGAGGGAGATGGTAATGGAAGGGGAAGGGGATGGAGAGGGTGATGGTGATTTAAAGCGGATGGGGCTGATGGAGAGGGAGATGGTGATGGAAAGGGGGAATGCGCTGATGGAGAGGGAAGAGGAAGATTTGAGGGAGGGTGATGCAAAGGGGAAGGGGCTGAAGGAGAGGGTGGAGGACGTGTGGAGGCAGATGGGTGATGGAAAGGGAAAGGGGCTGTTGGAGAGGGAGATGGTGATGGAAAGGGGAAGGGGCTGATGGAGAGGGAGATGGTGATGGAAAGGGGAAGGAGCTGGGAGTGGGAGATGGTGATGGAAAGGAGAATGGGCTGATGGAGAGGGAGATGTTGATGGAAAGGGGAAGGTGGAGAGGGAGATGGTGATGATAAGCAGAAGGGGCTGATAGAGAGGGATATGGTGATGGAAAGGGGAAAGGGCTGATGGAGAGGAGATGGTGATGGAAAGGGGAAGAGAGTATTGGAGATGGATTTGGTGATTGTAAGGGGAAGGGGCTGATGTAGAGGGAGGGTGATGGAAAGATGGGGCTGATGGAGAGGGAGATGGTGATGGAAAGGGGAAGGGGCTGATGGAGAGGGAGATGGTGATGGAAAGGAGAAGGGGCTGATGGAGAGGGAGATGGTGAAAGAAACGGAAAGGGGCTGTTGGAGAGGGAGATGGTAATGGAAAGGGGAAGGGGATGGAGAGGGTGATGGTGATTTAAAGCGGATGGGGCTGATGGAGAGGGAGATGGTGATGGAAAGGGGAATGCGCTGATGGAGAGGGAAGAGGAAGATTTGAGGGAGGGTGATGCAAAGGGGAAGGGGCTGATGGAGAGGGTGGAGGACGTGTGGAGGCAGATGGTGATGGAAAGGGAAAGGGGCTGTTGGAGAGGGAGATGGTGATGGAAAGGGGAAGGGGCTGATGGAGAGGGAGATGGTGATGGAAAGGGGAAGGAGCTGGGAGTGGAGATGGTGATGGAAAGGAGAATGGGCTGATGGAGAGGGAGATGTTGATGGAAAGGGGAAGTTGCTGATGGAGAGGGAGATGGTGATGGAAAGGGGATGGGGCTGATGGAGGGAGATGTTGATGGAAAGGAGAAGGGGCTGATGGAGAGGGAGATGGTGATGGAAAGGGGAAGGGGCTGATGGAGAGGGAGGAGGAAGATTTGAGGGAGATGGTGATTGAAAGGGAAGGGGATGATGGAGAGGGAGATGGTGACGGGACCGAGGAAGGGGCTGATGGAGAGTGAGGAGGAATATTTGAGGGAGATGGTGATGCAAGGGGGAAGGGGCTGATGGAGAGGGAGGAGGACGTGTGGAGGGAGATGGTGATGGAAAGGGAAAGGGGCTGATGGAGATGGAGTTGGTGATGGAAAGGGGAAGGGGCTGTTGGAGAGGGAGATGGTAATGGAATGGGGAAGGGGATGGAGAGGGAGATGGTGATGGAAAGGGGAAGGGGCTGATGGAGAGGGAGATGGTGATGGAAAGGAGAATGGGCTGATGCAGAGGGAGATGGTGATGGAATGGGGAAGGGGCTGATGGAGTTGGAGTTGGTGATGAAAGGGGAAGGGGCTGTTGGAGAGGGAGATGGTAATGGAAAGGGGAAGGGGATGGAGAGGGAGATGGTGATGGAAAGAGGAAGGGGCTGATGGAGAGGGAGATGGTGATGGAATGGGGAAGGGGCTGATGGAGAGGGAGATGGTGATGGAAAGGGGAAGGGGATGGAGAGGGAGATGGTGATGGAAAGAGGAAGGGGCTGATGCAGAGGGAGATGGTGATGGAATGGGGAAGGGGCTGATGGAGAGGGAGATGGTGATGGAAAGGGGAAGGGGCTGATGGAGAGGGAGATGGTGAAAGAAACGGAAAGGGGCTGTTGGAGAGGGAGATGGTAATGGAAAGGGGAAGGGATGGAGAGGGTGATGGTGATTTAAAGCGGATGGGGCTGATGGAGAGGGAGATGGTGATGGAAAGGGGAAGGGGGAAGGTGGAGAGGGAGATGGTGATGATAAGCAGAAGGGGCTGATAGAGAGGGATATGGTGATGGAAAGGGGAAAGGGCTGATGGAGAGGGAGATGGTGATGGAAAGGGGAAGAGAGTATTGGAGATGGATTTGGTGATTGTAAGGGGAAGGGGCTGATGTAGAGGGAGGGTGATGGAAAGATGGGGCTGATGGAGAGGGAGATGGTGATGGAAAGGGGAAGGGGCTGATGGAGAGGGAGATGGTGATGGAAAGGAGAAGGGGCTGATGGAGAGGGAGATGGTGAAAGAAACGGAAAGGGGCTGTGGAGAGGGAGATGGTAATGGAAAGGGGAAGGGGATGGAGAGGTGATGGTGATTTAAAGCGGATGGGGCTGATGGAGAGGGAGATGGTGATGGAAAGGGGAATGCGCTGATGGAGAGGGAAGAGGAAGATTTGAGGGAGGGTGATGCAAAGGGGAAGGGGCTGATGGAGAGGGTGGAGGACGTGTGGAGGCAGATGGTGATGGAAAGGGAAAGGGGCTGTTGGAGAGGGAGATGGTGATGGAAAGGGGAAGGGGCTGATGGAGAGGGAGATGGTGATGGAAAGGGGAAGGAGCTGGGAGTGGGAGATGGTGATGGAAAGGAGAATGGCTGATGGAGAGGGAGATGTTGATGGAAAGGGGATGGGGCTGATGGAGGGAGATGTTGATGGAAAGGAGAAGGGGCTGATGGAGAGGGAGATGGTGATGGAAAGGGGAAGGGGCTGATGGAGAGGGAGGAGGAAGATTTGAGGGAGATGGTGATTGGGTGATTGAAAGGGAAGGGGATGATGGAGAGGGAGATGGTGACGGACCGAGGAAGGGGCTGATGGAGAGTGAGGAGGAATATTTGAGGGAGATGGTGATGCAAGGGGGAAGGGGCTGATGGAGAGGGAGGAGGACGTGTGGAGGGAGATGGTGATGGAAAGGGAAAGGGGCTGATGGAGATGGAGTTGGTGATGGAAAGGGGAAGGGGCTGCTGCAGAGGGAGATGGTAATGGAAAGGGGAAGGGGAAGGTGGAGAGGGAGATGGTGATGATAAGCAGAAGGGGCTGATAGAGAGGGATATGGTGATGGAAAGGGGAAAGGGCTGATGGAGAGGGAGATGGTGATGGAAAGGGGAAGAGAGTATTGGAGATGGATTTGGTGATTGTAAGGGGAAGGGGCTGATGTAGAGGAAGGGTGATGGAAAGATGGGGCTGATGGAGAGGGAGATGGTGATGGAAAGGGGAAGGGGCTGATGGAGAGGGAGATGGTGATGGAAAGGAGAAGGGGCTGATGGAGAGGGAGATGGTGAAAGAAACGGAAAGGGCTGTTGGAGAGGGAGATGGTAATGGAAAGGGGAAGGGGATGGAGAGGGTGATGGTGATTTAAAGCGGATGGGGCTGATGGAGAGGGAGATGGTGATGGAAAGGGGAATGCGCTGATGGAGAGGGAAGAGGAAGATTTGAGGGAGGGTGATGCAAAGGGGAAGGGGCTGATGGAGAGGGTGGAGGACGTGTGGAGGCAGATGGTGATGGAAAGGGAAAGGGGCTGTTGGAGAGGAGATGGTGATGGAAAGGGGAAGGGGCTGATGGAGAGGGAGATGGTGATGGAAAGGGGAAGGAGCTGGGAGTGGGAGATGGTGATGGAAAGGAGAATGGGCTGATGGAGAGGGAGATGTTGATGGAAAGGGGAAGGTGCTGATGGAGAGGGAGATGGTGATGGAAAGGGGATGGGGCTGATGGAGGGAGATGTTGATGGAAAGGAGAAGGGGCTGATGGAGAGGGAGATGGTGATGGAAAGGGGAAGGGGCTGATGGAGAGGGAGGAGGAAGATTTGAGGGAGATGGTGATTGAAAGGGAAGGGGATGATGGAGAGGGAGATGGTGACGGACCGAGGAAGGGGCTGATGGAGAGTGAGGAGGAATATTTGAGGGAGATGGTGATGCAAGGGGGAAGGGGCTGATGGAGAGGGAGGAGGACGTGTGGAGGGAGATGGTGATGGAAAGGGAAAGGGGCTGATGGAGATGGAGTTGGTGATGGAAAGGGGAAGGGGCTGTTGGAGAGGGAGATGGTAATGGAAAGGGGAAGGGGATGGAGAGGGAGATGGTGATGGAAAGGGGAAGGGCTGATGGAGAGGGAGATGGTGATGGAAAGGAGAATGGGCTGATGCAGAGGGAGATGGTGATGGAATGGGGAAGGGGCTGATGGAGTTGGAGTTGGTGATGGAAAGGGGAAGGGGCTGTTGGAGAGGGAGATGGTAATGGAAAGGGGAAGGGGATGGAGAGGGAGATGGTGATGGAAAGAGGAAGGGGCTGATGGAGAGGGAGATGGTGATGGAATGGGGAAGGGGCTGATGGAGAGGGAGATGGTGATGGAAAGGGGAAGGGGATGGAGAGGGAGATGGTGATGGAAAGAGGAAGGGGCTGATGCAGAGGGAGATGGTGATGGAATGGGGAAGGGGCTGATGGAGAGGGAGATGGTGATGGAAAGGGGAAGGGGCTGATGGAGAGGGAGATGGTGAAAGAAACGGAAAGGGGCTGTTGGAGAGGGAGATGGTAATGGAAAGGGGAAGGGGATGGAGAGGGTGATGGTGATTTAAAGCGGATGGGGCTGATGGAGAGGGAGATGGTGATGGAAAGGGGAATGCGCTGATGGAGAGGGAAGAGGAAGATTTGAGGGAGGGTGATGCAAAGGGGAAGGGGCTGATGGAGAGGGTGGAGGACGTGTGGAGGCAGATGGTGATGGAAAGGGAAAGGGGGCTGTTGGAGAGGGAGATGGTGATGGAAAGGGGAAGGGGCTGATGGAGAGGGAGATGGTGATGGAAAGGGGAAGGAGCTGGGAGTGGGAGATGGTGATGGAAAGGAGAATGGGCTGATGGAGAGGGAGATGGTGATGGAAAGGGGATGGGGCTGATGGAGGGAGATGTTGATGGAAAGGAGAAGGGGCTGATGGAGAGGGAGATGGTGATGGAAAGGGGAAGGGGCTGATGGAGAGGGGAGGAGGAAGATTTGAGGGAGATGGTGATTGAAAGGGAAGGGGATGATGGAGAGGGAGATGGTGACGGACCGAGGAAGGGGCTGATGGAGAGTGAGGAGGAAGATTTGAGGGAGATGGTGATGCAAGGGGGAAGGGGCTGATGGAGAGGGAGGAGGACGTGTGGAGGAGATGGTGATGGAAAGGGAAAGGGGCTGATGGAGATGGAGTTGGTGATGGAAAGGGGAAGGGGCTGTTGGAGAGGGAGATGTAATGGAAAGGGGAAGGGGATGGAGAGGGAGATGGTGATGGAAAGGGGAAGGGGCTGATGGAGAGGGAGATGGTGATGGAAAGGAGAATGGGCTGATGCAGAGGGAGATGGTGATGGAATGGGGAAGGGGCTGATGGAGTTGGAGTTGGTGATGGAAAGGGGAAGGGGCTGTTGGAGAGGGAGATGGTAATGGAAAGGGGAAGGGGATGGAGAGGGAGATGGTGATGGAAAGAGGAAGGGGCTGATGGAGAGGGAGATGGTGATGGAAAGGAGAATGGGCTGATGCAGAGGGAGATGGTGATGGAATGGGAAGGGGCTGATGGAGAGGGAGATGGTGATGGAAAGGGGAAGGGGCTGATGGAGAGGGAAATGGTGAAGGAGACGGAAAAGTGCAGTTGGAGGGGGAGAAGGTAAGGGGATGATGGAGAGGGAGATAGTGAGGAAAAGCGGAAGTGGCTGATGGAGAGGGATATGGTGATGGAAAGGGGAAAGGGCTGATGGAGAGGGAGTAGGAAGATTTGAGGAGATGGTGATGGAAACGGAAGGGGCTGATGGAGATGGAGTTGGTGACGGAAATGGGAAGGTGCTGATGGAGAGGGAGATGGTGATGGAAAGGGGAAGGGGCTGATGGAGAGGGAGATGTTGATGGAAAGAGGAAGGGGCTGATGGAGAGGGAGGAGGAAGATTTGAGGGAGATGGTGATGGAAAGGAAGGGACTGATGGAGAGGGAGATGGTGACGGACAGAGGAAGGGGCTGATGGAGAGTGAGGAGGAAGATTTGAGGGAGATGGTGATGCAAGGGGGAAGGGCTGTTGGAGAGGGAGGAGGACGTGTGGAGGGAGATGGTGATGGAAAGGGGAAGGGGATGGAGAGGGTGATGGTGATGGAAAGGGGAAGGGGCTGATGGAGAGGGAGATGGTGATGGAATGGTGAAGGGGCTGATGGAGAGGGAGATGGTGATGGAAAGGGGAAGGGGCTGATGGAGAGGGAGATGTTGATGGAAAGGAGAAGGGGCTGATGGAGAGGGAGTAGGAAGATTTGAGGAGATGGTGATGGAAACGGGAAGGGGCTGATGGAGATGGAGTTGGTGACGGAAATGGGAAGGTGCTGATGGAGAGGGAGATGGTGATCGAATGGGGAAGGGGCTGATGGAGATGGAGTTGGTGACGGAAAGGGGAAGGTGCTGATGGAGAGGGAGATGGTGATGGAAAGGGGAAGGGGCTGATGGAGAGGGAGATGTTGATGGAAAGGAGAAGGGGCTGATGGAGGGAGTAGGAAGATTTGAGGAGATGGTGATGGAAACGGGAAGGGGATGGAGAGGGAGATGGTGATGGAAAGGGGAAGGGGCTGTTGGAGAGGGAGATGGTAATGGAAAGGGGAAGGGGATGGAGAGGGAGATGGTGATTTAAAGCGGATGGGGCTGATGGAGAGAGAGATGGTGATGGAAAGGGGAATGCGCTGATGGAGAGGGAAGAGGAAGATTTGAGGGAGGGTGATGCAAAGGGGAAGGGGCTGATGGAGAGGGTGGAGGACGTGTGGAGGGAGATGGTGATGGAAAGGGGAAGGGGCTGATTGACAGGGAGATGGTGGAAAGGGGAAGGGCTGATGGAGAGGGAGATGGTGACGGAAAGGGGAAGGGTCTGATGGAGAGGGAGATGGTGATGGAAAGGGGAAGATGCTAATGGAGAGGGAGGAGGACGATTTGAGGGAGATGGTGATGGAAAGGGGAATGGGCTGAAGGAGAGGGAGGAGGACGATTTGAGGGAGATGGTGATGGAAAGGGGAAGGGGCTGATGGAGAGGGATATGGTGATGGATAGGGGAAGGGGATGATGGTGAGGGAGATGGTGATGATAAGCAGAAGGGGCTGATAGAGATGGATATGCTGATGGAAAGGGGAAAGGGCTGATGGAGAGGGAGTAGGAAGATTTGAGGGAGATGGTGATGGAAAGGGGAAGAGAGTATTGGAGATGGATTTGGTGATGGAAAGGGGAAGGTGCTGATGGAGAGGGAGATGGTGATGGAAAGGGGGAAGGGGCTGATGGAGAGGGAGATGGTGATGGAAAGGGAAGGGGCTGATGGAGAGGGAGATGATGAAGGAAACGGAAAGGGGCTGTTGGAGAGGGAGATGGTAATGGAAAAGGGGAATGGGCTGATGGAGAGGGATGAGGACGATTTGACGGAGGGTGATGGAAAGGGGAAGGGGCTGATGGAGAGGGTGGAGGACGTGTGGAGGGAGATGGTGATGGAAAGGGAAAGGGGCTGTTGGAGAGGGAGATGGTGATGAAATGGGAAGGGCTGATGGAGAGGCAGATGGTGAAGGAAACGGAAAGAGGCTGTTGGAGGGGGAGATGTTAATGGAAAGGGGAAGGGGCTGATGCAGAGGGAGAAGGACGATTTGAGGGAGATGGTGATGGTTAGGGTAAGGGGGCTGATGGAGAGGGAGATGGTGATGGAAAGGGGAAGGGGCGGATGGCGAGTGAGATTGTGATGGAAAGGGAAAGGGGCTGATGGAGAGGGAGGAGAATGATTTGAGGGAGAAGGTGATGGAAAGGGGAAGGGGCTGATGGAGAGGGAGATGGTGACGGATAGGGGAAGGGTCTGTTGGAGAGGGAGATGGTAATGGAAAGGGGAATGGGATGATGGAAAGGGGAGATGGTGATGAAAAGCAGAAGGTGCTGATGGAGAGGGATATGGTGATGGAAAGGGGAAGGGGCAGATGGAGAGGAGGGAGGACGATTTGAGGGATATGGTGATGGATAGGGGAAGGGGCTGCTGCAGAGGGAGATGGTAATGGAAAGGGGAAGGGGAAGGTGGAGAGGGAGATGGTGATGATAAGCAGAAGGGGCTGATAGAGAGGGATATGGTGATGGAAAGGGGGAAAGGGCTGATGGAGAGGGAGATGGTGATGGAAAGGGGAAGAGAGTATTGGAGATGGATTTGGTGATGGAAAGAGGAAGGGGCTGATGGAGAGGGAGATTGGTGATGGAAAGGAGAATGGGCTGATGCAGAGGGAGATGGTGATGGAATGGGGAAGGGGCTGATGGAGAGGGAGATGGTGATGGAAAGGGGAAGGGGCTGATGGAGAGGGAAATGGTGAAGGAGACGGAAAAGTGCAGTTGGAGGGGGAGAAGGTAAGGGGATGATGGAGAGGGAGATAGTGAGGAAAAGCGGAAGTGGCTGATGGAGAGGGATATGGTGATGGAAAGGGGAAAGGGCTGATGGAGAGGGAGTAGGAAGATTTGAGGAGATGGTGATGGAAACGGGAAGGGGCTGATGGAGATGGAGTTGGTGACGGAAATGGGAAGGTGCTGATGGAGAGGGAGATGGTGATGGAAAGGGGAAGGGGCTGATGGAGAGGGAGATGTTGATGGAAAGAGGAAGGGGCTGATGGAGAGGGAGGAGGAAGATTTGAGGGAGATGGTGATGGAAAGGAAGGGACTGATGGAGAGGGAGATGGTGACGGACAGAGGAAGGGGCTGATGGAGAGTGAGGAGGAAGATTTGAGGGAGATGGTGATGCAAGGGGGAAGGGGCTGTTGGAGAGGGAGGAGGACGTGTGGAGGGAGATGGTGATGGAAAGGGGAAGGGGATGGAGAGGGTGATGGTGATGGAAAGGGGAAGGGGCTGATGGAGAGGGAGATGGTGATGGAATGGTGAAGGGGCTGATGGAGAGGGAGATGGTGATGGAAAGGGGAAGGGGCTGATGGAGAGGGAGATGTTGATGGAAAGGAGAAGGGGCTGATGGAGAGGGAGTAGGAAGATTTGAGGAGATGGTGATGGAAACGGGAAGGGGCTGATGGAGATGGAGTTGGTGACGGAAATGGGAAGGTGCTGATGGAGACGGAGATGGTGATCGAATGGGGAAGGGGCTGATGGAGATGGAGTTGGTGACGGAAAGGGGAAGGTGCTGATGGAGAGGGAGATGGTGATGGAAAGGGGAAGGGGCTGATGGAGAGGGAGATGTTGATGGAAAGGAGAAGGGGCTGATGGAGGGAGTAGGAAGATTTGAGGAGATGGTGATGGAAACGGGAAGGGGATGGAGAGGGAGATGGTGATGGAAAGGGGAAGGGGCTGTTGGAGAGGGAGATGGTAATGGAAAGGGGAAGGGGATGGAGAGGGAGATGGTGATTTAAAGCGGATGGGGCTGATGGAGAGAGAGATGGTGATGGAAAGGGGAATGCGCTGATGGAGAGGGAAGAGGAAGATTTGAGGGAGGGTGATGCAAAGGGGAAGGGGCTGATGGAGAGGGTGGAGGACGTGTGGAGGGAGATGGTGATGGAAAGGGGAAGGGGCTGATTGACAGGGAGATGGTGGAAAGGGGAAGGGCTGATGGAGAGGGAGATGGTGACGGAAAGGGGAAGGGTCTGATGGAGAGGGAGATGGTGATGGAAAGGGGAAGATGCTAATGGAGAGGGAGGAGGACGATTTGAGGGAGATGGTGATGGAATGGGGAATGGGCTGAAGGAGAGGGAGGAGGACGATTTGAGGGAGATGGTGATGGAAAGGGGAAGGGGCTGATGGAGAGGGATATGGTGATGGATAGGGGAAGGGGATGATGGTGAGGGAGATGGTGATGATAAGCAGAAGGGGCTGATAGAGATGGATATGCTGATGGAAAGGGGAAAGGGCTGATGGAGAGGGAGTAGGAAGATTTGAGGGAGATGGTGATGGAAAGGGGAAGAGAGTATTGGAGATGGATTTGGTGATGGAAAGGGGAAGGTGCTGATGGAGAGGGAGATGGTGATGGAAAGGGGAAGGGGCTGATGGAGAGGGAGATGGTGATGGAAAGGTGAAGGGGCTGATGGAGAGGGAGATGATGAAGGAAACGGAAAGGGGCTGTTGGAGAGGGAGATGGTAATGGAAAGGGGAATGGGCTGATGGAGAGGGATGAGGACGATTTGACGGAGGGTGATGGAAAGGGGAAGGGGCTGATGGAGAGGGTGGAGGACGTGTGGAGGGAGATGGTGATGGAAAGGGAAAGGGGCTGTTGGAGAGGGAGATGGTGATGGAAATGGGAAGGGGCTGATGGAGAGGCAGATGGTGAAGGAAACGGAAAGAGGCTGTTGGAGGGGGAGATGTTAATGGAAAGGGGAAGGGGCTGATGCAGAGGGAGAAGGACGATTTGAGGGAGATGGTGATGGTTAGGGTAAGGGGCTGATGGAGAGGGAGATGGTGATGGAAAGGGGAAGGGGCGGATGGCGAGTGAGATTGTGATGGAAAGGGAAAGGGGCTGATGGAGAGGGAGGAGAATGATTTGAGGGAGAAGGTGATGGAAAGGGGAAGGGGCTGATGGAGAGGGAGATGGTGACGGATAGGGGAAGGGTCTGTTGGAGAGGGAGATGGTAATGGAAAGGGGAATGGGATGATGGAAAGGGAGATGGTGATGAAAAGCAGAAGGTGCTGATGGAGAGGGATATGGTGATGGAAAGGGGAAGGGGCAGATGGAGAGGAGGGAGGACGATTTGAGGGATATGGTGATGGATAGGGGAAGGGGCTGCTGCAGAGGGAGATGGTAATGGAAAGGGGAAGGGGAAGGTGGAGAGGGAGATGGTGATGATAAGCAGAAGGGGCTGATAGAGAGGGATATGGTGATGGAAAGGGGAAAGGGCTGATGGAGAGGGAGATGGTGATGGAAAGGGAAAGGGGCTGATGGAGATGGAGTTGGTGATGGAAAGGGGAAGGGGCTGTTGGAGAGGGAGATGGTAATGGAAAGGGGAAGGGGATGGAGAGGGAGATGGTGATGGAAAGGGGAAGGGGCTGATGGAGAGGGAGATGGTGATGGAAAGGAGAATGGGCTGATGCAGAGGGAGATGGTGATGGAATGGGGAAGGGGCTGATGGAGTTGGAGTTGGTGATGGAAAGGGGAAGGGGCTGTTGGAGAGGGAGATGGTAATGGAAAGGGGAAGGGGATGGAGAGGGAGATGGTGATGGAAAGAGGAAGGGGCTGATGGAGAGGGAGATGGTGATGGAAAGGAGAATGGGCTGATGCAGAGGGAGATGGTGATGGAATGGGGAAGGGGCTGATGGAGAGGGAGATGGTGATGGAAAGGGGAAGGGGCTGATGGAGAGGGAAATGGTGAAGGAGACGGAAAAGTGCAGTTGGAGGGGGAGAAGGTAAGGGGATGATGGAGAGGGAGATAGTGAGGAAAAGCGGAAGTGGCTGATGGAGAGGGATATGGTGATGGAAAGGGGAAAGGGCTGATGGAGAGGGAGTAGGAAGATTTGAGGAGATGGTGATGGAAACGGGAAGGGGCTGATGGAGATGGAGTTGGTGACGGAAATGGGAAGGTGCTGATGGAGAGGGAGATGGTGATGGAAAGGGGAAGGGGCTGATGGAGAGGGAGATGTTGATGGAAAGAGGAAGGGGCTGATGGAGAGGGAGGAGGAAGATTTGAGGGAGATGGTGATGGAAAGGAAGGGACTGATGGAGAGGGAGATGGTGACGGACAGAGGAAGGGGCTGATGGAGAGTGAGGAGGAAGATTTGAGGGAGATGGTGATGCAAGGGGGAAGGGGCTGTTGGAGAGGGAGGAGGACGTGTGGAGGGAGATGGTGATGGAAAGGGGAAGGGGATGGAGAGGGTGATGGTGATGGAAAGGGGAAGGGGCTGATGGAGAGGGAGATGGTGATGGAATGGTGAAGGGGCTGATGGAGAGGGAGATGGTGATGGAAAGGGGAAGGGGCTGATGGAGAGGGAGATGTTGATGGAAAGGAGAAGGGGCTGATGGAGAGGGAGTAGGAAGATTTGAGGAGATGGTGATGGAAACGGGAAGGGGCTGATGGAGATGGAGTTGGTGACGGAAATGGGAAGGTGCTGATGGAGAGGGAGATGGTGATCGAATGGGGAAGGGGCTGATGGAGATGGAGTTGGTGACGGAAAGGGGAAGGTGCTGATGGAGAGGGAGATGGTGATGGAAAGGGGAAGGGGCTGATGGAGAGGGAGATGTTGATGGAAAGGAGAAGGGGCTGATGGAGGGAGTAGGAAGATTTGAGGAGATGGTGATGGAAACGGGAAGGGGATGGAGAGGGAGATGGTGATGGAAAGGGGAAGGGGCTGTTGGAGAGGGAGATGGTAATGGAAAGGGGAAGGGGATGGAGAGGGAGATGGTGATTTAAAGCGGATGGGGCTGATGGAGAGAGAGATGGTGATGGAAAGGGGAATGCGCTGATGGAGAGGGAAGAGGAAGATTTGAGGGAGGGTGATGCAAAGGGGAAGGGGCTGATGGAGAGGGTGGAGGACGTGTGGAGGGAGATGGTGATGGAAAGGGGAAGGGGCTGATTGACAGGGAGATGGTGGAAAGGGGAAGGGCTGATGGAGAGGGAGATGGTGACGGAAAGGGGAAGGGTCTGATGGAGAGGGAGATGGTGATGGAAAGGGGAAGATGCTAATGGAGAGGGAGGAGGACGATTTGAGGGAGATGGTGATGGAAAGGGGAATGGGCTGAAGGAGAGGGAGGAGGACGATTTGAGGGAGATGGTGATGGAAAGGGGAAGGGGCTGATGGAGAGGGATATGGTGATGGATAGGGGAAGGGGATGATGGTGAGGGAGATGGTGATGATAAGCAGAAGGGGCTGATAGAGATGGATATGCTGATGGAAAGGGGAAAGGGCTGATGGAGAGGGAGTAGGAAGATTTGAGGGAGATGGTGATGGAAAGGGGAAGAGAGTATTGGAGATGGATTTGGTGATGGAAAGGGGAAGGTGCTGATGGAGAGGGAGATGGTGATGGAAAGGGGAAGGGGCTGATGGAGAGGGAGATGGTGATGGAAAGGTGAAGGGGCTGATGGAGAGGGAGATGATGAAGGAAACGGAAAGGGGCTGTTGGAGAGGGAGATGGTAATGGAAAGGGGAATGGGCTGATGGAGAGGGATGAGGAAGATTTGACGGAGGGTGATGGAAAGGGGAAGGGGCTGATGGAGAGGGTGGAGGACGTGTGGAGGGAGATGGTGATGGAAAGGGAAAGGGGCTGTTGGAGAGGGAGATGGTGATGGAAATGGGAAGGGGCTGATGGAGAGGCAGATGGTGAAGGAAACGGAAAGAGGCTGTTGGAGGGGGAGATGTTAATGGAAAGGGGAAGGGGCTGATGCAGAGGGAGAAGGACGATTTGAGGGAGATGGTGATGGTTAGGGTAAGGGGCTGATGGAGAGGGAGATGGTGATGGAAAGGGGAAGGGGCGGATGGCGAGTGAGATTGTGATGGAAAGGGAAAGGGGCTGATGGAGAGGGAGGAGAATGATTTGAGGGAGAAGGTGATGGAAAGGGGAAGGGGCTGATGGAGAGGGAGATGGTGACGGATAGGGGAAGGGTCTGTTGGAGAGGGAGATGGTAATGGAAAGGGGAATGGGATGATGGAAAGGGAGATGGTGATGAAAAGCAGACGGTGCTGATGGAGAGGGATATGGTGATGGAAAGGGGAAGGGGCAGATGGAGAGGAGGGAGGACGATTTGAGGGATATGGTGATGGATAGGGGAAGGGGCTGCTGCAGAGGGAGATGGTAATGGAAAGGGGAAGGGGAAGGTGGAGAGGGAGATGGTGATGATAAGCAGAAGGGGCTGATAGAGAGGGATATGGTGATGGAAAGGGGAAAGGGCTGATGGAGAGGGAGATGGTGATGGAAAGGGGAAGAGAGTATTGGAGATGGATTTGGTGATTGTAAGGGGAAGGGGCTGATGTAGAGGGAGGGTGATGGAAAGATGGGGCTGATGGAGAGGGAGATGGTGATGGAAAGGGGAAGGGGCTGATGGAGAGGGAGATGGTGATGGAAAGGAGAAGGGGCTGATGGAGAGGGAGATGGTGAAAGAAACGGAAAGGGGCTGTTGGAGAGGGAGATGGTAATGGAAAGGGGAAGGGGATGGAGAGGGTGATGGTGATTTAAAGCGGATGGGGCTGATGGAGAGGGAGATGGTGATGGAAAGGGGAATGCGCTGATGGAGAGGGAAGAGGAAGATTTGAGGGAGGGTGATGCAAAGGGGAAGGGGCTGATGGAGAGGGTGGAGGACGTGTGGAGGCAGATGGTGATGGAAAGGGAAAGGGGCTGTTGGAGAGGGAGATGGTGATGGAAAGGGGAAGGGGCTGATGGAGAGGGAGATGGTGATGGAAAGGGGAAGGAGCTGGGAGTGGGAGATGGTGATGGAAAGGAGAATGGGCTGATGGAGAGGGAGATGTTGATGGAAAGGGGAAGGTGCTGATGGAGAGGGAGATGGTGATGGAAAGGGGATGGGGCTGATGGAGGGAGATGTTGATGGAAAGGAGAAGGGGCTGATGGAGAGGGAGATGGTGATGGAAAGGGGAAGGGGCTGATGGAGAGGGAGGAGGAAGATTTGAGGGAGATGGTGATTGAAAGGGAAGGGGATGATGGAGAGGGAGATGGTGACGGACCGAGGAAGGGGCTGATGGAGAGTGAGGAGGAATATTTGAGGGAGATGGTGATGCAAGGGGGAAGGGGCTGATGGAGAGGGAGGAGGACGTGTGGAGGGAGATGGTGATGGAAAGGGAAAGGGGCTGATGGAGATGGAGTTGGTGATGGAAAGGGGAAGGGGCTGTTGGAGAGGGAGATGGTAATGGAAAGGGGAAGGGGATGGAGAGGGAGATGGTGATGGAAAGGGGAAGGGGCTGATGGAGAGGGAGATGGTGATGGAAAGGAGAATGGGCTGATGCAGAGGGAGATGGTGATGGAATGGGGAAGGGGCTGATGGAGTTGGAGTTGGTGATGGAAAGGGGAAGGGGCTGTTGGAGAGGGAGATGGTAATGGAAAGGGGAAGGGGATGGAGAGGGAGATGGTGATGGAAAGAGGAAGGGGCTGATGGAGAGGGAGATGGTGATGGAATGGGGAAGGGGCTGATGGAGAGGGAGATGGTGATGGAAAGGGGAAGGGGATGGAGAGGGAGATGGTGATGGAAAGAGGAAGGGGCTGATGCTGAGGGAGATGGTGATGGAATGGGGAAGGGGCTGATGGAGAGGGAGATGGTGATGGAAAGGGGAAGGGGCTGATGGAGAGGGAGATGGTGAAAGAAACGGAAAGGGGCTGTTGGAGAGGGAGATGGTAATGGAAAGGGGAAGGGGATGGAGAGGGTGATGGTGATTTAAAGCGGATGGGGCTGATGGAGAGGGAGATGGTGATGGAAAGGGGAATGCGCTGATGGAGAGGGAAGAGGAAGATTTGAGGGAGGGTGATGCAAAGGGGAAGGGGCTGATGGAGAGGGTGGAGGACGTGTGGAGGCAGATGGTGATGGAAAGGGAAAGGGGCTGTTGGAGAGGGAGATGGTGATGGAAAGGGGAAGGGGCTGATGGAGAGGGAGATGGTGATGGAAAGGGGAAGGAGCTGGGAGTGGGAGATGGTGATGGAAAGGAGAATGGGCTGATGGAGAGGGAGATGTTGATGGAAAGGGGAAGGTGCTGATGGAGAGGGAGATGGTGATGGAAAGGGGATGGGGCTGATGGAGGGAGATGTTGATGGAAAGGAGAAGGGGCTGATGGAGAGGGAGATGGTGATGGAAAGGGGAAGGGGCTGATGGAGAGGGAGGAGGAAGATTTGAGGGAGATGGTGATTGAAAGGGAAGGGGATGATGGAGAGGGAGATGGTGACGGACCGAGGA
The DNA here is from genome assembly GCF_030144855.1 of Hypanus sabinus. NCBI lineage: Eukaryota > Metazoa > Chordata > Chondrichthyes > Myliobatiformes > Dasyatidae > Hypanus > Hypanus sabinus. The sequence goes on along the minus strand of NW_026778946.1, from coordinate 205,471 downwards.
AGGGGCTGATGGAGAGTGAGGAGGAAGATTTGAGGGAGATGGTGATGCAAGGGGGAAGGGGCTGATGGAGAGGGAGGAGGACGTGTGGAGGGAGATGGTGATGGAAAGGGAAAGTGGCTGATGGAGATGGAGTTGGTGATGGAAAGGGGAAGGGGCTGTTGGAGAGGGAGATGGTAATGGAAAGGGGAAGGGGATGGAGAGGGAGATGGTGATGGAAAGGGGAAGGGGCTGATGGAGAGGGAGATGGTGATGGAAAGGAGAATGGGCTGATGCAGAGGGAGATGGTGATGGAATGGGGAAGGGGCTGATGGAGTTGGAGTTGGTGATGGAAAGGGGAAGGGGCTGTTGGAGAGGGAGATGGTAATGGAAAGGGGAAGGGGATGGAGAGGGAGATGGTGATGGAAAGAGGAAGGGGCTGATGGAGAGGGAGATGGTGATGGAAAGGAGAATGGGCTGATGCAGAGGGAGATGGTGATGGAATGGGGAAGGGGCTGATGGAGAGGGAGATGGTGATGGAAAGGGGAAGGGGCTGATGGAGAGGGAAATGGTGAAGGAGACGGAAAAGTGCAGTTGGAGGGGGAGAAGGTAAGGGGATGATGGAGAGGGAGATAGTGAGGAAAAGCGGAAGTGGCTGATGGAGAGGGATATGGTGATGGAAAGGGGAAAGGGCTGATGGAGAGGGAGTAGGAAGATTTGAGGAGATGGTGATGGAAACGGGAAGGGGCTCATGGAGATGGAGTTGGTGACGGAAATGGGAAGGTGCTGATGGAGAGGGAGATGGTGATGGAAAGGGGAAGGGGCTGATGGAGAGGGAGATGTTGATGGAAAGAGGAAGGGGCTGATGGAGAGGGAGGAGGAAGATTTGAGGGAGATGGTGATGGAAAGGAAGGGACTGATGGAGAGGGAGATGGTGACGGACAGAGGAAGGGGCTGATGGAGAGTGAGGAGGAAGATTTGAGGGAGATGGTGATGCAAGGGGGAAGGGGCTGTTGGAGAGGGAGGAGGACGTGTGGAGGGAGATGGTGATGGAAAGGGGAAGGGGATGGAGAGGGTGATGGTGATGGAAAGGGGAAGGGGCTGATGGAGAGGGAGATGGTGATGGAATGGGGAAGGGGCTGATGGAGAGGGAGATGGTGATGGAAAGGGGAAGGGGCTGATGGAGAGGGAGATGTTGATGGAAAGGAGAAGGGGCTGATGGAGAGGGAGTAGGAAGATTTGAGGAGATGGTGATGGAAACGGGAAGGGGCTGATGGAGATGGAGTTGGTGACGGAAATGGGAAGGTGCTGATGGAGAGGGAGATGGTGATCGAATGGGGAAGGGGCTGATGGAGATGGAGTTGGTGACGGAAAGGGGAAGGTGCTGATGGAGAGGGAGATGGTGATGGAAAGGGGAAGGGGCTGATGGAGAGGGAGATGTTGATGGAAAGGAGAAGGGGCTGATGGAGGGAGTAGGAAGATTTGAGGAGATGGTGATGGAAACGGGAAGGGGCTGATGGAGATGGAGTTGGTGACGGAAAGGGGAAGGTGCTGATGGAGAGGGAGATGGTGATGGAAAGGGGAAGGGGCTGATGGAGAGGGAGATGTTGATGGAAAGGAGAAGGGGCTGATGTAGTGGGAGATGGTGATGGAAAGCATAAGGGGCTGATGGAGAGGGAGGTGGAAGATTTGAGGGAGATGGTGATGGAAAGGGAAGGGGATGATGGAGAGGGAGATGGTGACGGACAGAGGAAGGGGCTGATGGAGAGTGAGGAGGAAGATTTGAGGGAGTTGGTGATGCAAGGGGGAAGGGGCTGATGGAGAGGGAGGAGGACGTGTGGAGGGAGATGGTGATGGAAAGGGAAACGGGCTGATGGAGATGGAGTTGGTGATGGAAAGGGGAAGGGGCTGTTGGAGAGGGAGATGGTAATGGAAAGGGGAAGGGGATAGAGAGGGAGATGGTGATGGAAAGGGGAAGGGGCTGATGGAGAGGGAGATGGTGATGGAAAGGAGAATGGGCTGATGTAGAGGGAGATGGTGATGGAATGGGGAAGGGGCTGATGGAGAGGGAGATGGTGATGGAAAGGGGAAGGGGCTGATGGAGAGGGAGATGGTGAAGGAGACGGAAAAGGGCTGTTGGAGGGGGAGATGGTAATGGAAAGGAGAATGGGCTGATGCAGAGGGAGATGGTGATGGAATGGGGAAGGGGCTGATGGAGAGGGAGATGGTGATGGAAAGGGGAAGGGGCTGATGGAGAGGGAAATGGTGAAGGAGACGGAAAAGTGCAGTTGGAGGGGGAGAAGGTAAGGGGATGATGGAGAGGGAGATGGTGATGAAAAGCGGAAGTGGCTGATGGAGAGGGATATGGTGATGGAAAGGGGAAAGGGCTGATGGAGAGGGAGTAGGAAGATTTGAGGAGGTGGTGATGGAAACGGGAAGGGGATGATGGAGAGGGAGGTGGTGATGGAAAGGAAAGGGGCTGATGGAGAGGGAGATGGTGATGGAAAGGGAAGGGGATGATGGAGAGGGAGCTGGTGATGAAGCATGGATGGGGCTGATGGAGAGGGAGATGGTGATGGAAAGGGGAAGGGGCTGTTGGAGAGGGAGATGGAAATGGAAAGGGGAAGGGGATAGAGAGGGAGATGGTGATGGAAAGGGGAAGGGGCTGATGGAGAGGGAGATGGTGATGGAAAGGAGAATGGGCTGATGTAGAGGGAGATGGTGATGGAATGGGGAAGGGGCTGATGGAGAGGGAGATGGTGATGGAAAGGGGAAGGGGCTGATGGATAGGGAGATGGTGAAGGAGACGGAAAAGGGCTGTTGGAGGGGGAGATGGTAATGGAAAGGGTAAGGCGATGATGGAGAGGGAGATGGTGATGGAAAGGGGAAGGGGCTGATGGAGAGGGAGATGGTGATGGAAAGGGGAAGGGGCTGATGGAGAGGGAAGAGGAAGATTTGAGGGAGATGGTGATGCAAGGGGGAAGGGGATGGAGAGGGAGATGGTGATGGAAAGGAAAGGGGCTGATGGAGAGGGAGATGGTGATGGAAAGGGGAAGGGGCTGATGGAGAGGGAGATGGTAAAGTAAACGGAAAGGGGCTGTTGGAGAGGGAGATGGTAATGGAAAGGGGAAGGGGATGGAGAGGGAGATGGTGATGAAAAGCGGATGGGGCTGATGGAGATGGAGATGGTGATGGAAAGGTGAAGGGTCTGAAGGCGAGGGAGATGGTGATGGTTAGGGTAAGGGGCTGATGGAGAGGGAGGAGGATGATTTGAGGGAGAAGGTGATGGAAAGGGGAAGGGGCTGATGGAGAGGGAGATGTTGATGGAAAGGGGAAGGGGCTGATGGAGAGGGAGATGGTGATGGAAAGGGGAAGGGGCTGATGGAGAGGGAGATGGTGATGGAAAGGAAAATGGGCTGATGTAGAGGGAGATGGTGAAGGAAAGGGGAAGGGGCTGATGGAGAGGGAGTTGGTGATGGAAAGGGGAGGGGGCAGATGGTGAGGGAGATGGTAATGGAAAGGGGAAGGGGATGATGGAAAGGGAGATGGTGATGAAAAGCGGAAGGGTCTGATGGGGAGGGATATGGTGATGGAAAGGGGAAGGGGCTGATGGAGAGGGAGTAGGAACATTTGAGGGAGATGTTTATGGTGTGTGAGAGCGTTAATTGGGAATGGTGTTTGTGAGAGTTACTGGGGAACAAAGCTTGAGAGTGTTTATGGGGAACGGAGAGTGAGAGCGTCAATGGGAAACGGTGTGTGAGAATTTTAATGGGGAATGCTGTTTGAGAATGTTAATGGGGAACGGTCTGTGAGAGTGTTAATGGGGAACGGTGTGTGAGAGTGTTAATGGGGAATGGTGTGTGAGAGTGTTTATGGCGAACGGTGTGTGAGAGTGTTTATAGGGAATGCTGTCTGAGAGTGTTAATGGGGAACGCTGTCTGAGAGTGGTAATGGGGAACGGTGTGTGAGAGTGTTAATGGGGAACGCTGTGTGAGTGTGTTAATGGGGAACGGTGTGTGAGAGTGTCAATGGGGAACGGTGTGTGAGAGTGTTAATGGGGAACGGTGTGTGAGAGTGTTAATGGGGAATGGTGTGTGAGAGTGTCAATGGGGAATGCTGTGTGAGTGTGTTAATGGGGAACGGTGTGTGAGTGTGTTAATGGGGACCGGTGTGTGAGTGTGTTAAAGGGGAACGGTGTGTGAGAGAGTCAATGCGGAACGCTGTGTGAGAGTGTTAACGGGGAACAGTGTGTAAGAGTGTCAATGGGGAACGTTGTGTGAGAGTGTTAATGGGGTACGGTGTGTGAGAGTGTTAATTGGGAATGGTGTTTGTGAGAGTTACTGGGTAACAAAGCTTGAGAGTGTATATGGGGAACGGAGAGTGAGAGCGTTAATGGGAAACGGTGTGTGAGAATTTTAATGGGGAATGCTGTGTGAGAATGTTAATGGGGAACGGTGTCTGAGAGGGTTTATGGGGAATGCTGTGTGAGAGCGTTAATGGGGAACAAAGTGTGAGAATGTAAATGGGGAACAGTGTGTGAGAGTGTTAATGGGGAACGGTGTGTGAGAGTGTTAATGGGGAACCCTGTGTGAGAGAGTTAATGGGGAACGGTGTGTGAGAGTGTTAATGGGGAACCCTGTGTGAGAGTGTTAATGGGGAACGGTGTGTGAGAGTGTTAATGGGGAACGGTGTGTGAGAGTGTTAATGGGGAACGGTGTGTAAGAGTGTTAATGGGTAACGGTGTGTGAGAGCGTTAATGGGAAACGGTGTGTGAGAGCGTTAATGGGGAACAAATTCTGAGAGTGTTAATGGGGTATGGTGTGTGAGAGTGTTAATGGGGAATGGTGTGTGAGAGCGTTAATGGGGCCCGGTGTGTGAGCATGTTAATGGGGAATGGTGTGTGAGAGTGTTTATGGGGAACGCTGTGTGAGAGTGTTTATGGGGAATGGTGTGTGAGAGTGTTTATGGGGAACGCAGTGTGAGAGTGTTTATGGGGAATGCTGTGTGAGAGTGTTTATGGGGAACGGTGTGTGTGCGTTTTAATGGGGAATGGTGTGTGAGAGTGTTAATGGTGAACGGTGTGTGAGCGTGTTAATGGGGAACGGTGTGTGAGAGCGTTAATGGGGTACGGTGTGTGAGAACGTTAATGGGAAACGGTGTGTGAGAGCTTTAATGGGGAATGGTGTGTGAGAGTGTTAATGGGGAACAAAGTGAGAGAGCGTTAATGGGGAACAGAGTTTAAGAGTGTTAATGGGGAATGGTTTGTGCTAGTGTTAATGGGGAACGGTGTGTGAGCTTGTTAATGGGGTACGGTGTGTGAGCGTGTTAATTTGGTACGGTGTGTGAGAGCGTTAATGGGGTACGGTGTGTGAGAACGTTAATGGGAAACGGTGTGTGAGAGCTTTAATGGGGAATGGTGTGTGAGAGTGTTAATGGGGAACAAAGTGAGAGAGCGTTAATGGGGAACAGAGTTTAAGAGTGTTAATGGGGAATGGTTTGTGCTAGTGTTAATGGGGAACGGTGTGTGAGTGCATTAATGGGGTATGGTTTGTGAAAGTATTAATGGGGAAAGGTGTGTGAGAATGTTAATGGGAAACGGTGTGTGAGAGCGTTAATGTGGAACCAAGTGTGAGTGTGTTAATGGGGAACGGTGTGTGACAGCGTTAATGGGGAACGGTTTGTGAGAGCATTAATGGGGAACAGTCTGTGAGTGTGTTAATGGGGAATGGTGTGTGAGAGTGTTAATGGGGAATGGTGTGTGAGAGTGTTAATGGGGAACGGTGTGTGAGCGTGTTAATGGGGAATGGTTTGTGCTAGTGTTAATGGGGAATGGCTTGTGCTAGTGTTAATAGGGAACGGTGTGTGAGTGCATTAATGGGGTATGGTTTGTGAAATTGTTAATGGGGAAAGGTACATGAGAATGTTAATGGGAAACGGTGTGTGAGAGCGTTAATGTGGAACCAAGTGTGAGTGTGTTAATGGGGAACAGTGTGTGAGTGTGTTAATGGGGATTGCTGTGTGAGAGTGTTTATGTGGAATGGTGTGTGAGAGCGTTAATGGGGAACGGTGTGTGTGACTGTTAATGGGGAACGGTGTGTGAGCGTGTTAATGGGGAACGGTGTGTGAGCTTGTTAATGGGGAACGGTGTGTGTGAGAGTGTTAATGGGGAACGGTGTGTGAGAGTGTCAATGGGGAACGTGTGTGAGAGTGTCAATGGGGAACGGTGTGTGAGAGTGTCATTGGGGAACGGTGTGTGAGAGTGTCAATGGGGAACGGTGTGTGAGAGTGTCAATGGGGAACGGTGTGTGAGAGTGTCAATGGGGAACGGTGTGTGAGAGTGTTAATGGGGAATGGTGTGTGAGAGTGTCATTGGGGAACGGTGTGTGAGAGTGTCATTGGGGAACGGTGTGTGAGAGTTTCAATGGGGAACGGTGTGTGAGAGTGTTAATGGGGAATGGTGTGTGAGCGTGTTAATGGGGAACGGTGTGTGAGCTTGTTAATGGGGAACGGTGTGTGAGAGTGTCAATGGGGAACGGTGTGTGAGCGTGTTAATGGGGAACGGTGTGTGAGCGTGTTAATGTGGAACGGTGTGTGGGAGTGTTAATGGGGAACAGTGTGTGAGAGCGTTAATGGGGTACGGTGTGTGAGCGTGTTAATGGGGAACGGTCTGTGAGAGTGTTAATGGGGAACAGTGTGTGAGAGCGTTAATGGGGAACGGTATGTGAGCTTGTTAATGGGGAACGGTCTGTGAGAGTGTTAATGGGGAACAGTGTGTGAGAGCGTTAATGGGGTACGGTGTGTGAGCGTGTTAATGGGGTACGGTGTGTGAGAACGTTAATGGGGAACGGTATGTGAGAGCTTTAATGGGGAATGGTGTGTGAGAGTGTTAATGGGGAACAAAGTGAGAGAGCGTTAATGGGGAACAGCGTTTAAGAGTGTTAATGGGGAATGGTTTGTGCTAGTGTTAATGGGGAATGGTTTGTGCTAGTGTTAATGGGGAACGGTGTGTGAGCTTGTTAATGGGGAACGGTGTGTGAGTGCATTAATGGGGTATGGTTTGTGAAAGTAATAATGGGGAAAGGTGTGTGAGAATGTTAAGGGGAAACGGTGTGTGAGAGCGTTAATGTGGAACCAAGTGTGAGAGAGTTAATGGGGAACGGTGTGTGAGAGCGTTAATGGGGAACGGTTTGTGAGAGCGTTAATGGGGAACAGTCTGTGAGCGTGTTAATGGGGTACGGTGTGTGAGAGTGTTAATGGGGAACGGTGTGTGAGAGTGTTAATGGGGAACGGTGTGTGAGAGCTTTAATGGGGAATGGTTTGTGAGAGCATTAATGGGGAACGTTGTGTGAGAGTGTTAAAGGGGAACAAAGTGAGAGAGCGTTAATGGGGAACAGAGTTTAAAAGTGTTAATGGGGAATGGTTTGTGCTAGTTTTAATGGGAAACGGTGTGTGAGTGCATTAATGGGATATGGTTTGTGAAATTGTTAATGGGGAACGGTCTGTGAGCGTGTAAATGGGGTACGGTGTGTGAGAGCGTTAATGGGGATTGCTGCGTGAGAGTGTTTATGGGGAACGGTGTGTGAGAGGGTTAATGGGGAACGCTGTGTGAGAGCGTGATTGGAGAACGGTGTGTGAGGGTTTTAATGGGGAACGGTGTGTGAGAGCGTTAATGGGGAACGGTGTGTGAGAGTGTTAATGGGGAACAAAGTGAGAGAGCATTAATGGTGAACAGAGTTTAAGAGTGTTAATGGGGAATGGTTTGTGCTAGTGTTAATGGGGAATGGTTTGTGCTAGTGTTAATAGGGAACGGTGTGTGAGTGCATTAATGGGGTATAGTTTGTGAAATTGTTAATGGGGAAAGGTACGTGAGAATGTTAATGGGAAACGGTGTGTGAGAGCGTTAATGTGGAACCAAGTGTGAGTGTGTTAATGGGGAACAGTGTGTGAGTGTGTTAATGGGGATTGCTGTGTGAGAGTGTTTATGTGGAATGGTGTGTGAGAGCGTTAATGGGGAACGGTGTGTGTGACTGTTAATGGGGAACGGTGTGTGAGAGTGTTAATGGGGAACGGTGTGTGAGCGTGTTAATGGGGAACGGTGTGTGAGCTTGTTAATGGGGAACGGTGTGCGAGAGTGTTAATGGGGAATGGTGTGTGAGCTTGTTAATGGGGTACGGTGTGTCAGCGTGTTAATTTGGTACGGTGTGTGAGAGCGTTAATGGGGTACGGTGTGTGAGAACGTTAATGGGGAACGGTGTGTGAGAATGTTAATGGGGTACGGTGTGTGAGCGTGTTAATTTGGTACGGTGTGTGAGAGCGTTAATGGGGTACGGTGTGTGAGAACGTTAATGGGGAACGGTGTGTGAGAGCTTTAATGGGGAACGGTGTGTGAGTGTAAATGGGGAACGGTGTGTGAGAGCGTTAATGGGGAACTGTGTGTGAGAGTGTTAATGGGGAACGGTGTGTGAGAGTGTTAATGGGGAACAAAGTGAGAGAGCGTTAATGGTGAACAGAGTTTAAGTGTGTTAATGGGGAATGGATTGTGCTAGTGTTAATAGGGAACGGAGTGTGAGAGTGTTAATTGGAAACGGTGTGTGAGTGCATTAATGGGGTATGGTTTGTGAAATTGTTAATGGGGAAAGGTGCGTGAGAATGTTAATGGGGAACGGTGTGTGAAAGTGTTTATGGGGAACGGTGCTTGAGAGAGTTAATGGGGAACAGTGTGTGAGAGCGTTAATTGGGAATGGTGTTTGTGAGAGTTACTGGGGAACAAAGCTTGAGAGTGTTTATGGGGAACGGAGAGTGAGAGCGTTAATGGGAAACGGTGTGTGAGAATTTTAATGGGGAATGCTGTGTGAGAATGTTAATGGGGAACGGTGTGTGAGAGTGTTTATGGGGAACGGTGTGTGAGAATTTTAATGGGGATTGCTGTGTGAGAGTGTTTATGGGGAACGGTGTATGAGAGCGTTAATGGGGAACGGTGTATGAGAGTGTTTATGGGGAATGCTGTGTGAGAGCGTTAATGGGGAACAAAGTGTGGGAATGTAAATGGGGAACAGTGTGTGAGAGTGTTTATGGGTAACGGTGTGTGAGAGTGTTTATGGGGAACAAAGTGTGAGAATGTAAATGGGGAACAGTGTGTGAGAGTGTTTATGGGTAACGGTGTGTGAGAGTGTTAATGGGGAATGGTGTGCGAGAGTGTTAATGGGGAACGGTGTGTGAGAGAGTTAATCTGGAACATTGTGCGAGTGTGTTAACGGGGAATGCTGTGTGAGAATGTTAATGGGGAACGGTGTGTTAGACTGTTAATGTGGAAATGTGTGTGAGAGTGTTAATGGGGAAATGTGTGTGAGAGTGTCAATGGGGAACGGTGTGTGAGAGTGTTAATGGGGAACGGTGTGTGAGAGTGTTAATGGGGAACTGTGTGTGAGAGCGTCAATGGGGAATGGTGTGTGAGAGTGTTAATGGGGAACGGTGTGTGAGAGTGTTAATGGGGAACAAAGTTTGACAGCGTTAATGTGGGACGGTGAGTGAGATTGTTAATGGGGAACGGTGTGTGAGCGTGTTAATGAGGTATGGTGTGTGAGAGCATTAATGGGGAACGGTGTGTGAGAGTGTTAATGGGGAACGGTGTGTGAGAGAGTTAATGGGGAACGGTGTGTGAGCGTGTTAATGGGGTACGGTGTGTGAGATTGTTAATGGGGAACGGTGTGTGAGCGTGTTAATGGGGTACGGTGTGTGAGAGCATTAATGGGGAACGGTGTGTGAGAGTGTTAATGGGGAACGGTGTGTGAGATTGTTAATGGGGAAACGGTGTGTGAGCGTGTTAATGGGGTATGGTGTGTGAGAGCATTAATGGGGAACGGTGTGTGAGAGTGTTAATGGGGAACGGTGTGTGAGAGAGTTAATGGGGAACGGTGTGTGAGCGTGTTAATGGGGTACGGTGTGTGAGAGCGTTAATGGGGAACGGTGTGTGAGTGTGTTAATGGGGAACGGTCTGTGAGCGTGTTAATGGGGTACGGTGTGTGAGAGCGTTAATGGGGATTGCTGCGTGAGAGTGTTCATGGGGAACGGTGTGTGAAGGGTTAATGGGGAACGCTGTGTGAGAGCGTTATTGGGGAACGGTGTGTGAGAGCATTCATGGGGAACGGTGTGTCAGTGCGCTAATGGGGAACGGTCTGTGAGAGTGTTAATGGGGAACGGTCTGTGAGAGTGATAATGGGGAACGGTGTGTGAGACTGTTAATGGGGAACGGTGTGTGAGCGTGTTAATGGGGAATGGTGTGTGAGAGGGTTAATGGGGAACGCTGTGTGAGAGTGCTAATGGGGAACGCTGTTTGAGAGTGTTAATGGGGAACGGTGTGTGAGAGTGTCAATGGGGAACGGTGTGTGAGAGTGTTAATGGGGAACGGTGTGTGAGATTGTTAATGGGGAACGGTGTGTGAGCGTGTTAATGGGGTACGGTGTGTGAGAGCATTAATGGGGAACGGTGTGTGAGAGTGTTAATGAGGAACGGTGTGTGAGAGAGTTAATGGGGAACGGTGTGTGAGCGTGTTAATGGGGTACGGTGTGTGAGAGCGTTAATGGGGAACGGCGAGTGAGTGCGTTAATGGGGAACGGTCTGTGAGCGTGTTAATGGGGTACGGTGTGTGAGAGCGTTAATGGGGATTGCTGCGTGAGAGTGTTCATGGGGAACGGTGTGTGAAGGGTTAATGGGGAACGCTGTGTGAGAGCGTTATTGGGGAACGGTGTGTGAGAGCATTCATGGGGAACGGTGTGTCAGTGCGCTAATGGGGAACGGTCTGTGAGAGTGTTAATGGGGAACGGTCTGTGAGAGTGATAATGGGGAACGGTGTGTGAGACTGTTAATGGGGAACGGTGTGTGAGCGTGTTAATGGGGAATGGTGTGTGAGAGGGTTAATGGGGAACGCTGTGTGAGAGTGCTAATGGGGAACGCTGTTTGAGAGTGTTAATGGGGAACGGTGCGTGAGAGTGTTAATGGGGAACGGTGTGTGAGAGTGTTAATGGGGAACGGTGTGTGAGAACGTTAATGGGGAACGGTGTCTGAGTGTTAATGGGGAACGGTGTGGGAGCGTGTTAATGGGGAAGGGTGTGTGAGAGGGTTAATGGGGAACGGTGTGTGAGAGCGTTAATGGGGAACTGTGTGTGAGAGTGTTAATGGGGAACGGTGTGTGAGAGCGTTAATGGGGAACGGTGTGTTAGAGTGTTAATGGGGAATGGTGTGTGAGAGTGTTAATGGGGAACGGTGTGTGAGAGTGTTTATGGGTAACGGTGTCAGAGAGCGTTAATGGGGAACGCTGTGTGAGAGCGTTAATGGGGAACGCTGTGTGAGAGCGTTAATGGGGAACGGTGTGTGAGAGTGTTAATGGGGAACGGTGTGTGAGAGCGTTATTGGGGAACGGTGTGTGAGAGCATTCATGGGGAACGGTGTGTCAGTGCGCTGATGGGGAACGGTCTGTGAGAGTGTTAATGGGGAACGGTCTGTGAGAGTGATAATGGGGAACTGTGTGTGAGACTGTTAATGGGGAACGGTGTGTGAGCGTGTTAATGGGGAATGGTGTGTGAGAGGGTTAATGGGGAACGCTGTGTGAGAGTGCTAATGGGGAACGCTGTTTGAGAGTGTTAATGGGGAACATGTGTGAGAGTGTTAATGGGGAACGGTGTGTGAGAACGTTAATGGGGAACGGTGTGTGAGTGTTAATGGGGAACGGTGTGGGAGCGTGTTAATGGGGAAGGGTGTGTGAGAGGGTTAATGGGGAACGGTGTGTGAGAGTGTTAATGGGGAACGGTGTGTGAGAACGTTAATGGGGAACGGTGTGTGAGTGTTAATGGGGAACGGTGTGGGAGCGTGTTAATGGGGAAGGGTGTGTGAGAGGGTTAATGGGGAACGGTGTGTGAGAGCGTTAATGGGGAACTGTGTGTGAGAGTGTTAATGGGGAACGGTGTGTGAGAGCGTTAATGGGGAACGGTGTGTGAGAGTGTTAATGGGGAACGGTGTATGAGAGTGTTTATGGGGAATGCTGTGTGAGAGCGTTAATGGGGAACAAAGTGTGGGAATGTAAATGGGGAACAGTGTGTGAGAGTGTTTATGGGTAACGGTGTGTGAGAGTGTTTATGGGGAACAAAGTGTGAGAATGTAAATGGGGAACAGTGTGTGAGAGTGTTTATGGGTAACGGTGTGTGAGAGTGTTAATGGGGAATGGTGTGCGAGAGTGTTAATGGGGAACGGTGTGTGAGAGAGTTAATCTGGAACATTGTGCGAGTGTGTTAACGGGGAATGCTGTGTGAGAATGTTAATGGGGAACGGTGTGTTAGACTGTTAATGTGGAAATGTGTGTGAGAGTGTTAATGGGGAAATGTGTGTGAGAGTGTTAATGGGGAACGGTGTGTGAGATTGTTAATGGGGAACGGTGTGTGAGCGTGTTAATGGGGTACGGTGTGTGAGAGCATTAATGGGGAACGGTGTGTGAGAGTGTTAATGAGGAACGGTGTGTGAGAGAGTTAATGGGGAACGGTGTGTGAGCGTGTTAATGGGGTACGGTGTGTGAGAGCGTTAATGGGGAACGGCGAGTGAGTGCGTTAATGGGGAACGGTCTGTGAGCGTGTTAATGGGGTACGGTGTGTGAGAGCGTTAATGGGGATTGCTGCGTGAGAGTGTTCATGGGGAACGGTGTGTGAAGGGTTAATGGGGAACGCTGTGTGAGAGCGTTATTGGGGAACGGTGTGTGAGAGCATTCATGGGGAACGGTGTGTCAGTGCGCTAATGGGGAACGGTCTGTGAGAGTGTTAATGGGGAACGGTCTGTGAGAGTGATAATGGGGAACGGTGTGTGAGACTGTTAATGGGGAACGGTGTGTGAGCGTGTTAATGGGGAATGGTGTGTGAGAGGGTTAATGGGGAACGCTGTGTGAGAGTGCTAATGGGGAACGCTGTTTGAGAGTGTTAATGGGGAACGGTGCGTGAGAGTGTTAATGGGGAACGGTGTGTGAGAGTGTTAATGGGGAACGGTGTGTGAGAACGTTAATGGGGAACGGTGTCTGAGTGTTAATGGGGAACGGTGTGGGAGCGTGTTAATGGGGAAGGGTGTGTGAGAGGGTTAATGGGGAACGGTGTGTGAGAGCGTTAATGGGGAACTGTGTGTGAGAGTGTTAATGGGGAACGGTGTGTGAGAGCGTTAATGGGGAACGGTGTGTTAGAGTGTTAATGGGGAATGGTGTGTGAGAGTGTTAATGGGGAACGGTGTGTGAGAGTGTTTATGGGTAACGGTGTCAGAGAGCGTTAATGGGGAACGCTGTGTGAGAGCGTTAATGGGGAACGCTGTGTGAGAGCGTTAATGGGGAACGGTGTGTGAGAGTGTTAATGGGGAACGGTGTGTGAGAGCGTTATTGGGGAACGGTGTGTGAGAGCATTCATGGGGAACGGTGTGTCAGTGCGCTGATGGGGAACGGTCTGTGAGAGTGTTAATGGGGAACGGTCTGTGAGAGTGATAATGGGGAACTGTGTGTGAGACTGTTAATGGGGAACGGTGTGTGAGCGTGTTAATGGGGAATGGTGTGTGAGAGGGTTAATGGGGAACGCTGTGTGAGAGTGCTAATGGGGAACGCTGTTTGAGAGTGTTAATGGGGAACATGTGTGAGAGTGTTAATGGGGAACGGTGTGTGAGAACGTTAATGGGGAACGGTGTGTGAGTGTTAATGGGGAACGGTGTGGGAGCGTGTTAATGGGGAAGGGTGTGTGAGAGGGTTAATGGGGAACGGTGTGTGAGAGTGTTAATGGGGAACGGTGTGTGAGAACGTTAATGGGGAACGGTGTGTGAGTGTTAATGGGGAACGGTGTGGGAGCGTGTTAATGGGGAAGGGTGTGTGAGAGGGTTAATGGGGAACGGTGTGTGAGAGCGTTAATGGGGAACTGTGTGTGAGAGTGTTAATGGGGAACGGTGTGTGAGAGCGTTAATGGGGAACGGTGTGTGAGAGTGTTAATGGGGAACGGTGTATGAGAGTGTTTATGGGGAATGCTGTGTGAGAGCGTTAATGGGGAACAAAGTGTGGGAATGTAAATGGGGAACAGTGTGTGAGAGTGTTTATGGGTAACGGTGTGTGAGAGTGTTTATGGGGAACAAAGTGTGAGAATGTAAATGGGGAACAGTGTGTGAGAGTGTTTATGGGTAACGGTGTGTGAGAGTGTTAATGGGGAATGGTGTGCGAGAGTGTTAATGGGGAACGGTGTGTGAGAGAGTTAATCTGGAACATTGTGCGAGTGTGTTAACGGGGAATGCTGTGTGAGAATGTTAATGGGGAACGGTGTGTTAGACTGTTAATGTGGAAATGTGTGTGAGAGTGTTAATGGGGAAATGTGTGTGAGAGTGTCAATGGGGAACGGTGTGTGAGAGTGTTAATGGGGAACGGTGTGTGAGAGTGTTAATGGGGAACTGTGTGTGAGAGCGTCAATGGGGAATGGTGTGTGAGAGTGTTAATGGGGAACGGTGTGTGAGAGTGTTAATGGGGAACAAAGTTTGACAGCGTTAATGTGGGACGGTGAGTGAGATTGTTAATGGGGAACGGTGTGTGAGCGTGTTAATGAGGTATGGTGTGTGAGAGCATTAATGGGGAACGGTGTGTGAGAGTGTTAATGGGGAACGGTGTGTGAGAGAGTTAATGGGGAACGGTGTGTGAGCGTGTTAATGGGGTACGGTGTGTGAGATTGTTAATGGGGAACGGTGTGTGAGCGTGTTAATGGGGTACGGTGTGTGAGAGCATTAATGGGGAACGGTGTGTGAGAGTGTTAATGGGGAACGGTGTGTGAGATTGTTAATGGGGAAACGGTGTGTGAGCGTGTTAATGGGGTATGGTGTGTGAGAGCATTAATGGGGAACGGTGTGTGAGAGTGTTAATGGGGAACGGTGTGTGAGAGAGTTAATGGGGAACGGTGTGTGAGCGTGTTAATGGGGTACGGTGTGTGAGAGCGTTAATGGGGAACGGTGTGTGAGTGTGTTAATGGGGAACGGTCTGTGAGCGTGTTAATGGGGTACGGTGTGTGAGAGCGTTAATGGGGATTGCTGCGTGAGAGTGTTCATGGGGAACGGTGTGTGAAGGGTTAATGGGGAACGCTGTGTGAGAGCGTTATTGGGGAACGGTGTGTGAGAGCATTCATGGGGAACGGTGTGTCAGTGCGCTAATGGGGAACGGTCTGTGAGAGTGTTAATGGGGAACGGTCTGTGAGAGTGATAATGGGGAACGGTGTGTGAGACTGTTAATGGGGAACGGTGTGTGAGCGTGTTAATGGGGAATGGTGTGTGAGAGGGTTAATGGGGAACGCTGTGTGAGAGTGCTAATGGGGAACGCTGTTTGAGAGTGTTAATGGGGAACGGTGTGTGAGAGTGTCAATGGGGAACGGTGTGTGAGAGTGTTAATGGGGAACGGTGTGTGAGATTGTTAATGGGGAACGGTGTGTGAGCGTGTTAATGGGGTACGGTGTGTGAGAGCATTAATGGGGAACGGTGTGTGAGAGTGTTAATGAGGAACGGTGTGTGAGAGAGTTAATGGGGAACGGTGTGTGAGCGTGTTAATGGGGTACGGTGTGTGAGAGCGTTAATGGGGAACGGCGAGTGAGTGCGTTAATGGGGAACGGTCTGTGAGCGTGTTAATGGGGTACGGTGTGTGAGAGCGTTAATGGGGATTGCTGCGTGAGAGTGTTCATGGGGAACGGTGTGTGAAGGGTTAATGGGGAACGCTGTGTGAGAGCGTTATTGGGGAACGGTGTGTGAGAGCATTCATGGGGAACGGTGTGTCAGTGCGCTAATGGGGAACGGTCTGTGAGAGTGTTAATGGGGAACGGTCTGTGAGAGTGATAATGGGGAACGGTGTGTGAGACTGTTAATGGGGAACGGTGTGTGAGCGTGTTAATGGGGAATGGTGTGTGAGAGGGTTAATGGGGAACGCTGTGTGAGAGTGCTAATGGGGAACGCTGTTTGAGAGTGTTAATGGGGAACGGTGCGTGAGAGTGTTAATGGGGAACGGTGTGTGAGAGTGTTAATGGGGAACGGTGTGTGAGAACGTTAATGGGGAACGGTGTCTGAGTGTTAATGGGGAACGGTGTGGGAGCGTGTTAATGGGGAAGGGTGTGTGAGAGGGTTAATGGGGAACGGTGTGTGAGAGCGTTAATGGGGAACTGTGTGTGAGAGTGTTAATGGGGAACGGTGTGTGAGAGCGTTAATGGGGAACGGTGTGTTAGAGTGTTAATGGGGAATGGTGTGTGAGAGTGTTAATGGGGAACGGTGTGTGAGAGTGTTTATGGGTAACGGTGTCAGAGAGCGTTAATGGGGAACGCTGTGTGAGAGCGTTAATGGGGAACGCTGTGTGAGAGCGTTAATGGGGAACGGTGTGTGAGAGTGTTAATGGGGAACGGTGTGTGAGAGCGTTATTGGGGAACGGTGTGTGAGAGCATTCATGGGGAACGGTGTGTCAGTGCGCTGATGGGGAACGGTCTGTGAGAGTGTTAATGGGGAACGGTCTGTGAGAGTGATAATGGGGAACTGTGTGTGAGACTGTTAATGGGGAACGGTGTGTGAGCGTGTTAATGGGGAATGGTGTGTGAGAGGGTTAATGGGGAACGCTGTGTGAGAGTGCTAATGGGGAACGCTGTTTGAGAGTGTTAATGGGGAACATGTGTGAGAGTGTTAATGGGGAACGGTGTGTGAGAACGTTAATGGGGAACGGTGTGTGAGTGTTAATGGGGAACGGTGTGGGAGCGTGTTAATGGGGAAGGGTGTGTGAGAGGGTTAATGGGGAACGGTGTGTGAGAGTGTTAATGGGGAACGGTGTGTGAGAACGTTAATGGGGAACGGTGTGTGAGTGTTAATGGGGAACGGTGTGGGAGCGTGTTAATGGGGAAGGGTGTGTGAGAGGGTTAATGGGGAACGGTGTGTGAGAGCGTTAATGGGGAACTGTGTGTGAGAGTGTTAATGGGGAACGGTGTGTGAGAGCGTTAATGGGGAACGGTGTGTGAGAGTGTTAATGGGGAACGGTGTGTGAGAGTGTTTATGGGTAACGGTGTCAGAGAGCGTTAATGGGGAACAAAGTGTGAGAGCGTTAATATGGAACCAAGTGCGAGAGTGTTAATGGGGAACAGTGTGTGAGAGCATTAATGGGGAACGGTGTGTCAGAGCGTAAATGGGGAACAAATTCTGAATGTTTTTATGGGGAACGGTGTGTGAGAGTGTTATTGGGGAGTGGTGTGTGAGAGTGTTAATGGGGAGCGGTGTGTGAGAGCGTTAATTGGGAATGGTGTTTGTGAGAGTTAATGGGGAACAAAGCTTGAGAGCATTAATGGGGAACGGTGAGTGAGAGTGTTTATGAGGAACAAGTGTGAGAGTGTTAATATGGAACGGTGTGTGAGAGCGTTAATGTGGAATGGTGTGTGTGAGCGTTAAGGTGGAACGGTGTGTGAGAGTGTGAATGGGGAACGGTGTGTGAAAGTGTTAATGTGGAACAGTGTGTGAGTGTTTGTGGGGAACAAATTGTGAGACTGTTAATGGGGAACCGTGTGTGAGAGTATAAGTGTGAGAGTGTTAATGTGGAACCAAGTTTGAGAGTGTTAATGGGGAACAGTGAGTGAGAGCGTTAATGGGGATTGCTGCGTGAGAGTGTTTATGGGGAACGGAGTGTGAGAGGGTTAATGGGGAACGCTGTGTGAGAGCGTTATTGGGGAACGGTGTGTGAGAGCGTTAATGGGGAACGGTGTGTGAGAGGGTTAATGGGGAACGGTTTGTGGGAGAGTTAATGGGGAACAGTCTGTGAGCGTGTTAATGGGGTACGGTGTGTGAGAGGGTTAATGGGGAACGGTTTGTGGGAGTGTTAATGGGGAACAGTCTGTGAGCGTGTTAATGGGGTACGGTGTGTGAGAGTGTTAATGGGGAACGGTGTGTGAGAGCGTTAATGGGGAATGGTGTGTGAGAGTGTTAATGGGGAACTGTGTGTGAGAATGTTAATGGGGAACAAAGTGAGAGAGTGTTAATGGGGAACTGTGTTTAAGAGTGTTAATGGCAAACAAATTGAGAGAGTGTTAATGGGGAACGGTGTGTGAGAATGTTAATGGGGAACAAAGTGAGAGAGCGTTAATGGGGAACAGAGTTTAAGAGTGTTAATGGGGAACGGTTTGTGGGAGTGTTAATGGGGAACAGTCTGTGAGAGTGTTAATGGGGTACGGTGTGTGAGAGTGTTAATGGGGAACGGTGTGTGAGAGTGTCAATGGGGAACAAAGTGAGAGAGCGTTAATGGGGAACAGAGTTTAAGAGTGTTAATGGGGAATGGTTTGTGCTAGTGTTAATAGGGAACGGTGTGTGAGAGTGTTAATTGGAAACGGTGTGTGAGTGCATTGATGGGGTATGGTTTGTGAAATTGTTAATGGGGAAAGGTGTGTGAGAATGTTTATGGGAAACTGTGTGTGAGAGTGTTAATGTGGAACCAAGTTTGAGAGTGTTAATGGGGAACAGTGTGTGAGAGCGTTAATGGGGATTGCTGCGTGAGAGTGTTTATGGGGAACGCTGTGTGAGAGTGTTAATGGGGAACAGTGTGTGAGAGCGTTAATGGGGAACGGTGTGTGAGAGTGTTAATGGGGAACGCTGTGTGAGATTGTTTATGGGGAACGGTGTGTGAGAGTGTTAATGGGGAACGGTGTGTGAGAGCGTTAATGGGGAACGCTGTGTGAGAGTGTTTATGGGGAACGCTGTGTGAGAGCGTTAATGGGGAACAGTGTGTGAGAGTGTTAATGGGGAACAAAGTTTGACAGCGTTAATGTGGAATGGTGAGTGAGAGTGTTAAAGGGGAACGGTGTGTGACAGTGTTAATGGGGAACGGTATGTGAGAGTGTTAATGGGGAACGGTGTGTGAGCGTGTTAATGGGGAATGGTGTGTGAGAGCGTTAATGGGGAACGGTCTGTGAGAGCGTTAATGGGGAACGGTCTGTGAGCGTGTTAATGGGGAACGGTGTGTGAGAGCATTAATGGGGAACGGTGTGTGAGAGCATTAATGGGGTATGGTCTGTGAGCGTGTTAATGGGGAACAGTGTGTGAGAGTGTTTATGGGGAATTGTTTGTGCTAGTGTTAATGGGGAATGGTTTGTGCTGGTGTTAATAGGGAATTGTGTGTTAGAGTGTTAATTGGAAATGGTGTGTGAGTGCATTAATGGGGTATGGTTTGTGAAATTGTTAATGGGGAAAGGTGTGTCAGAATGTTTATGGGAAACTGTGTGTGAGAGTGTTAATGTGGAACCAAGTTTGAGAGTGTTAATGGGGAACAGTGTGTGAGAGCGTTAATGGGGAACGCTGTGTGAGAGTGTTTATGGGGAACGCTGTGTGAGAGTGTTAATGGGGAACAGTATGTGAGAGTGTTAATGGGGAACGCTGTGTGAGAGTGTTAATGGGGAACGGTCTGTGAGAGTGTTAATGGGGAACGGTGTGTGAGAGGGTTAATGGGGAACGCTGTTTGAGAGCGTTAATGGGGAACAGTGTGTGAGAGTGTTAATGGGGAACGCTGTGTGAGAGTGTTAATGGGGAACGGTCTGTGAGAGTGTTAATGGGGAACGGTCTGTGAGAGTGTTAATGGGGAATGGTGTGTGAGAGTGTTAATGGGGAACAAACTGAGAGAGCGTTAATGGGGAACGGTCTGCCAGACTGTTAATTGGGAATGGTTTGTGAGAGTGTTAATGGGGAATCGTGTGTGAGAGTGTTATTGGGGAACGGTGTGTGAGAGTGTTAATGGGGAACAAAGTGAGAGGGCGTTCATGTGGAATGGTCTGTCAGACTGTTAATGGGGAATAATTTGTGAGGGTTTTAATGGGAAAAGGTATGTGAGAGTGTTAATGGGTAACGATGTGTGAGAGTGTTAATGGGGAATGGTGTGTGAGCGTATTAATGGGGAATGGTGTGTGAGAGCGTTAATGGTGAACGGTGTGTGAGAGCGTTAATGGGGAACGGTGTGTGAGAGTGTTAATGGGGAATGGTGTGTGAGCGTATTAATGGGGAACGGTGTGTGAGAGTGTTAATGGGGAACAAAGTGAGAGAGTGTTAATGGGGAACGGTCTGCCAGACTGTTAATGGGGAATGGTTTGTGAGAGTTTTAATGGGGAACGGTGTGTGATTGCATTAATGGGGTATGGTTTCTGAAATTGTTAATGGGGAATGGTGTGTGAGAGTGTTAATGGGGAACGGTGTGTGAGAGTGTTAATGGGGAACAAATTGTGAGAGTGTTAATGGGGAACGGTGTGTGAGAGAGTCAATGGGGAACGGTGTGTGAGAGTGTTAATGGGGAACGGTGTGTGAGAGTGTTAATGGGGAACGGTGTGTGAGAGTGTTAATGGGGAACGGTGTGTGAAGGGTTAATGGGGAACGCTGTGTGAGAGCGTTATTGGGGAACGGTGTGTGAGAGCATTCATGGGGAACGGTGTGTCAGTGCGCTAATGGGGAACGGTCTGTGAGAGTGTTAATGGGGAACGGTCTGTGAGAGTGATAATGGGGAACGGTGTGTGAGACTGTTAATGGGGAACGGTGTGTGAGCGTGTTAATGGGGAATGGTGTGTGAGAGGGTTAATGGGGAACGCTGTGTGAGAGTGCTAATGGGGAACGCTGTTTGAGAGTGTTAATGGGGAACGGTGTGTGAGAGTGTTAATGGGGAACGGTGTGTGAGAGTGTTAATGGGGAACGGTGTGTGAGAACGTTAATGGGGAACGGTGTGTGAGTGTTAATGGGGAACGGTGTGGGAGCGTGTTAATGGGGAAGGGTGTGTGAGAGGGTTAATGGGGAACGGTGTGTGAGAGCGTTAATGGGGAACTGTGTGTGAGAGTGTTAATGGGGAACGGTGTGTGAGAGCGTTAATGGGGAACGGTGTGTGAGAGTGTTAATGGGGAATGGTGTGTGAGAGTGTTAATGGGGAACGGTGTGTGAGAGTGTTTATGGGTAACGGTGTCAGAGAGCGTTAATGGGGAACGCTGTGTGAGAGCGTTAATGGGGAACGCTGTGTGAGAGCATTAATGGGGAACGGTGTGTGAGAGTGTTAATGGGGAACGGTGTGTGAGAGCGTTATTGGGGAACGGTGTGTGAGAGCATTCATGGGGAACGGTGTGTCAGTGCGCTAATGGGGAACGGTCTGTGAGAGTGTTAATGGGGAACGGTCTGTGAGAGTGATAATGGGGAACTGTGTGTGAGACTGTTAATGGGGAACGGTGTGTGAGCGTGTTAATGGGGAATGGTGTGTGAGAGGGTTAATGGGGAACGCTGTGTGAGAGTGCTAATGGGGAATGGTGTGTGAGCGTATTAATGGGGAACGGTGTGTGAGAGTGTTAATGGGGAACAAAGTGAGAGAGTGTTAATGGGGAACGGTCTGCCAGACTGTTAATGGGGAATGGTTTGTGAGAGTTTTAATGGGGAACGGTGTGTGATTGCATTAATGGGGTATGGTTTCTGAAATTGTTAATGGGGAATGGTGTGTGAGAGTGTTAATGGGGAACGGTGTGTGAGAGTGTTAATGGGGAACAAATTGTGAGAGTGTTAATGGGGAACGGTGTGTGAGAGAGTCAATGGGGAACGGTGTGTGAGAGTGTTAATGGGGAACGGTGTGTGAGAGTGTTAATGGGGAACGGTGTGTGAGAGTGTTAATGGGGAACGGTGTGTGAGAGTGTTAATGGGGAACGGTGTGTGAAGGGTTAATGGGGAACGCTGTGTGAGAGCGTTATTGGGGAACGGTGTGTGAGAGCATTCATGGGGAACGGTGTGTCAGTGCGCTAATGGGGAACGGTCTGTGAGAGTGTTAATGGGGAACGGTCTGTGAGAGTGATAATGGGGAACTGTGTGTGAGACTGTTAATGGGGAACGGTGTGTGAGCGTGTTAATGGGGAATGGTGTGTGAGAGGGTTAATGGGGAACGCTGTGTGAGAGTGCTAATGGGGAACGCTGTTTGAGAGTGTTAATGGGGAACGGTGTGTGAGAGTGTTAATGGGGAACGGTGTGTGAGAGTGTTAATGGGGAACGGTGTGTGAGAACAATAATGGGGAACGGTGTGTGAGTGTTAATGGGGAACGGTGTGTGAGAGCATTAATGGGGAACGGTGTGTGAGAGCATTAATGGGGTATGGTCTGTGAGCGTGTTAATGGGGAACAGTGTGTGAGAGTGTTTATGGGGAATTGTTTGTGCTAGTGTTAATGGGGAATGGTTTGTGCTGGTGTTAATAGGGAATTGTGTGTTAGAGTGTTAATTGGAAATGGTGTGTGAGTGCATTAATGGGGTATGGTTTGTGAAATTGTTAATGGGGAAAGGTGTGTCAGAATGTTTATGGGAAACTGTGTGTGAGAGTGTTAATGTGGAACCAAGTTTGAGAGTGTTAATGGGGAACAGTGTGTGAGAGCGTTAATGGGGAACGCTGTGTGAGAGTGTTTATGGGGAACGCTGTGTGAGAGTGTTAATGGGGAACAGTATGTGAGAGTGTTAATGGGGAACGCTGTGTGAGAGTGTTAATGGGGAACGGTCTGTGAGAGTGTTAATGGGGAACGGTGTGTGAGAGGGTTAATGGGGAACGCTGTTTGAGAGCGTTAATGGGGAACAGTGTGTGAGAGTGTTAATGGGGAACGCTGTGTGAGAGTGTTAATGGGGAACGGTCTGTGAGAGTGTTAATGGGGAACGGTCTGTGAGAGTGTTAATGGGGAATGGTGTGTGAGAGTGTTAATGGGGAACAAACTGAGAGAGCGTTAATGGGGAACGGTCTGCCAGACTGTTAATTGGGAATGGTTTGTGAGAGTGTTAATGGGGAATCGTGTGTGAGAGTGTTATTGGGGAACGGTGTGTGAGAGTGTTAATGGGGAACAAAGTGAGAGGGCGTTCATGTGGAATGGTCTGTCAGACTGTTAATGGGGAATAATTTGTGAGGGTTTTAATGGGAAAAGGTATGTGAGAGTGTTAATGGGTAACGATGTGTGAGAGTGTTAATGGGGAATGGTGTGTGAGCGTATTAATGGGGAATGGTGTGTGAGAGCGTTAATGGTGAACGGTGTGTGAGAGCGTTAATGGGGAACGGTGTGTGAGAGTGTTAATGGGGAATGGTGTGTGAGCGTATTAATGGGGAACGGTGTGTGAGAGTGTTAATGGGGAACAAAGTGAGAGAGTGTTAATGGGGAACGGTCTGCCAGACTGTTAATGGGGAATGGTTTGTGAGAGTTTTAATGGGGAACGGTGTGTGATTGCATTAATGGGTTATGGTTTCTGAAATTGTTAATGGGGAATGGTGTGTGAGAGTGTTAATGGGGAACGGTGTGTGAGAGTGTTAATGGGGAACAAATTGTGAGAGTGTTAATGGGGAACGGTGTGTGAGAGAGTCAATGGGGAACGGTGTGTGAGAGTGTTAATGGGGAACGGTGTGTGAGAGTGTTAATGGGGAACGGTGTGTGAGAGTGTTAATGGGGAACGGTGTGTGAGAGTGTTAATGGGGAACGGTGTGTGAAGGGTTAATGGGGAACGCTGTGTGAGAGCGTTATTGGGGAACGGTGTGTGAGAGCATTCATGGGGAACGGTGTGTCAGTGCGCTAATGGGGAACGGTCTGTGAGAGTGTTAATGGGGAACGGTCTGTGAGAGTGATAATGGGGAACGGTGTGTGAGACTGTTAATGGGGAACGGTGTGTGAGCGTGTTAATGGGGAATGGTGTGTGAGAGGGTTAATGGGGAACGCTGTGTGAGAGTGCTAATGGGGAACGCTGTTTGAGAGTGTTAATGGGGAACGGTGTGTGAGAGTGTTAATGGGGAACGGTGTGTGAGAGTGTTAATGGGGAACGGTGTGTGAGAACGTTAATGGGGAACGGTGTGTGAGTGTTAATGGGGAACGGTGTGGGAGCGTGTTAATGGGGAAGGGTGTGTGAGAGGGTTAATGGGGAACGGTGTGTGAGAGCGTTAATGGGGAACTGTGTGTGAGAGTGTTAATGGGGAACGGTGTGTGAGAGCGTTAATGGGGAACGGTGTGTGAGAGTGTTAATGGGGAATGGTGTGTGAGAGTGTTAATGGGGAACGGTGTGTGAGAGTGTTTATGGGTAACGGTGTCAGAGAGCGTTAATGGGGAACGCTGTGTGAGAGCGTTAATGGGGAACGCTGTGTGAGAGCATTAATGGGGAACGGTGTGTGAGAGTGTTAATGGGGAACGGTGTGTGAGAGCGTTATTGGGGAACGGTGTGTGAGAGCATTCATGGGGAACGGTGTGTCAGTGCGCTAATGGGGAACGGTCTGTGAGAGTGTTAATGGGGAACGGTCTGTGAGAGTGATAATGGGGAACTGTGTGTGAGACTGTTAATGGGGAACGGTGTGTGAGCGTGTTAATGGGGAACGGTGTGTGAGAGTGTCAATGGGGAACGGTGTGTGAGAGTGTTAATGGGGAACGGTGTGTGAGAGTGTTAATGGGGAACGGTGTGTGAGAGTGTTAATGGGGAACAAAGTGAGAGAGTGTTAATGGGGAACGGTCTGCCAGACTGTTAATGGGGAATGGTTTGTGAGAGTTTTAATGGGGAACGGTGTGTGATTGCATTAATGGGGTATGGTTTCTGAAATTGTTAATGGGGAATGGTGTGTGAGAGTGTTAATGGGGAACGGTGTGTGAGAGTGTTAATGGGGAACAAATTGTGAGAGTGTTAATGGGGAACGGTGTGTGAGAGAGTCAATGGGGAACGGTGTGTGAGAGTGTTAATGGGGAACGGTGTGTGAGAGTGTTAATGGGGAACGGTGTGTGAGAGTGTTAATGGGGAACGGTGTGTGAAGGGTTAATGGGGAACGCTGTGTGAGAGCGTTATTGGGGAACGGTGTGTGAGAGCATTCATGGGGAACGGTGTGTCAGTGCGCTAATGGGGAACGGTCTGTGAGAGTGTTAATGGGGAACGGTCTGTGAGAGTGATAATGGGGAACGGTGTGTGATACTGTTAATGGGGAACGGTGTGTGAGCGTGTTAATGGGGAATGGTGTGTGAGAGGGTTAATGGGGAACACTGTGTGAGAGTGCTAATGGGGAACGCTGTTTGAGAGTGTTAATGGGGAACGGTGTGTGAGAGTGTTAATGGGGAACGGTGTGTGAGAGTGTTAATGGGGAACGGTGTGTGAGAACGTTAATGGGGAACGGTGTGTGAGTGTTAATGGGGAACGGTGTGGGAGCGTGTTAATGGGGAAGGGTGTGTGAGAGGGTTAATGGGGAACGGTGTGTGAGAGCGTTAATGGGGAACTGTGTGTGAGAGTGTTAATGGGAACGGTGTGTGAGAGCGTTAATGGGGAACGGTGTGTGAGAGTGTTAATGGGGAATGGTGTGTGAGAGTGTTAATGGGGAACGGTGTGTGAGAGTGTTTATGGGTAACGGTGTCAGAGAGCGTTAATGGGGAACGCTGTGTGAGAGCGTTAATGGGGAACGCTGTGTGAGAGCATTAATGGGGAACGGTGTGTGAGAGTGTTAATGGGGAACGGTGTGTGAGAGCGTTATTGGGGAACGGTGTGTGAGAGCATTCATGGGGAACGGTGTGTCAGTGCGCTAATGGGGAACGGTCTGTGAGAGTGTTAATGGGGAACGGTCTGTGAGAGTGATAATGGGGAACTGTGTGTGAGACTGTTAATGGGGAACGGTGTGTGAGCGTGTTAATGGGGAATGGTGTGTGAGAGGGTTAATGGGGAACGCTGTGTGAGAGTGCTAATGGGGAACGCTGTTTGAGATTGTTAATGGGGAACGTGTGTGAGAGTGTTAATGGGGAACGGTGTGTGAGAACGTTAATGGGGAACGGTGTGTGAGTGTTAATGGGGAACGGTGTGTGAGAGTGTTAATGGGGAACGGTGTGTGAGAGTGTTAATGGGGAACGGTGTGTGAGAGTGTTAATGGGGAACGGTGTGTGAAGGGTTAATGGGGAACGCTGTGTGAGAGCGTTATTGGGGAACGGTGTGTGAGAGCATTCATGGGGAACGGTGTGTCAGCGCGCTAATGGGGAACGGTCTGTGAGAGTGTTAATGGGGAACGGTCTGTGAGAGTGATAATGGGGAACGGTGTGTGAGCGTGTTAATGGGGAATGGTGTGTGAGAGGGTTAATGGGGAACGCTGTGTGAGAGTGCTAATGGGGAACGCTGTTTGAGAGTGTTAATGGGGAACGGTGTGTGAGAGTGTTAATGGGGAACGGTGTGTGAGAGTGTTAATGGGGAACGGTGTGTGAGAACGTTAATGGGGAACGGTGTGTGAGTGTTAATGGGGAACGGTGTGGGAGCGTGTTAATGGGGAAGGGTGTGTGAGAGGGTTAATGGGGAACGGTGTGTGAGAGCGTTAATGGGGAACTGTGTGTGAGAGTGTTAATGGGGAACGGTGTGTGAGAGCGTTAATGGGGAACGGTGTGTGAGAGTGTTAATGGGGAATGGTGTGTGAGAGTGTTAATGGGGAACGGTGTGTGAGAGTGTTTATGGGTAACGGTGTCAGAGAGCGTTAATGGGGAACGCTGTGTGAGAGCGTTAATGGGGAACGCTTTGTGAGAGCATTAATGGGGAACGGTGTGTGAGAGTGTTAATGGGGAACGGTGTGTGAGAGCGTTATTGGGGAACGGTGTGTGAGAGCATTCATGGGGAACGGTGTGTCAGTGCGCTAATGGGGAACGGTCTGTGAGAGTGTTAATGGGGAACGGTCTGTGAGAGTGATAATGGGGAACTGTGTGTGAGACTGTTAATGGGGAACGGTGTGTGAGCGTGTTAATGGGGAATGGTGTGTGAGAGGGTTAATGGGGAACGCTGTGTGAGAGTGCTAATGGGGAATGGTGTGTGAGCGTATTAATGGGGAACGGTGTGTGAATGTGTTAATGGGGAACAAAGTGAGAGAGTGTTAATGGGGAACGGTCTGCCAGACTGTTAATGGGGAATGGTTTGTGAGAGTTTTAATGGGGAACGGTGTGTGATTGCATTAATGGGGTATGGTTTCTGAAATTGTTAATGGGGAATGGTGTGTGAGAGTGTTAATGGGGAACGGTGTGTGAGAGTGTTAATGGGGAACAAATTGTGAGAGTGTTAATGGGGAACGGTGTGTGAGAGAGTCAATGGGGAACGGTGTGTGAGAGTGTTAATGGGGAACGGTGTGTGAGAGTGTTAATGGGGAACGGTGTGTGAGAGTGTTAATGGGGAACGGTGTGTGAGAGTGTTAATGGGGAACGGTGTGTGAAGGGTTAATGGGGAACGCTGTGTGAGAGCGTTATTGGGGAACGGTGTGTGAGAGCATTCATGGGGAACGGTGTGTCAGTGCGCTAATGGGGAACGGTCTGTGAGAGTGTTAATGGGGAACGGTCTGTGAGAGTGATAATGGGGAACGGTGTGTGAGACTGTTAATGGGGAACGGTGTGTGAGCGTTTTAATGGGGAATGGTGTGTGAGAGGGTTAATGGGGAACGCTGTGTGAGAGTGCTAATGGGGAACGCTGTTTGAGAGTGTTAATGGGGAACGGTGTGTGAGAGTGTTAATGGGGAACGGTGTGTGAGAGTGTTAATGGGGAACGGTGTGTGAGAACGTTAATGGGGAACGGTGTGTGAGTGTTAATGGGGAACGGTGTGGGAGCGTGTTAATGGGGAAGGGTGTGTGAGAGGGTTAATGGGGAACGGTGTGTGAGAGCGTTAATGGGGAACTGTGTGTGAGAGTGTTAATGGGGAACGGTGTGTGAGAGCGTTAATGGGGAACGGTGTGTGAGAGTGTTAATGGGGAATGGTGTGTGAGAGTGTTAATGGGGAACGGTGTGTGAGAGTGTTTATGGGTAACGGTGTCAGAGAGCGTTAATGGGGAACGCTGTGTGAGAGAGTTAATGGGGAACGCTGTGTGAGAGCATTAATGGGGAACGGTGTGTGAGAGTGTTAATGGGGAACGGTGTGTGAGAGCGTTATTGGGGAACGGTGTGTGAGAGCATTCATGGGGAACGGTGTGTCAGTGCGCTAATGGGGAACGGTCTGTGAGAGTGTTAATGGGGAACGGTCTGTGAGAGTGATAATGGGGAACTGTGTGTGAGACTGTTAATGGGGAACGGTGTGTGAGCGTGTTAATGGGGAATGGTGTGTGAGAGGGTTAATGGGGAACGCTGTGTGAGAGTGCTAATGGGGAACGCTGTTTGAGAGTGTTAATGGGGAACGTGTGTGAGAGTGTTAAT
The DNA here is from genome assembly GCF_030144855.1 of Hypanus sabinus. Taxonomy (NCBI): domain Eukaryota; kingdom Metazoa; phylum Chordata; class Chondrichthyes; order Myliobatiformes; family Dasyatidae; genus Hypanus; species Hypanus sabinus. The sequence continues at coordinate 177,322 of NW_026778946.1, read as the reverse complement.
GGGGAACGGTGTGTGAGAACGTTAATGGGGAACGGTGTGTGAGTGTTAATGGGGAACGGTGTGGGAGCGTGTTAATGGGGAAGGGTGTGTGAGAGGGTTAATGGGGAACGGTGTGTGAGAGTGTTAATGGGGAACGGTGTGTGAGAGTGTTAATGGGGAACGGTGTGTGAGAACGTTAATGGGGAACGGTGTGTGAGTGTTAATGGGGAACGGTGTGGGAGCGTGTTAATGGGGAAGGGTGTGTGAGAGGGTTAATGGGGAACGGTGTGTGAGAGCGTTAATTGGGAACGGTGTGTGACAGTGTTAATGGGGAACGGTGTGTGAGAGTGTTAATGGGGAACGGTGTGTGAGAGCGTTATTGGGGAACGGTGTGTGAGAGCATTCATGGGGAACGGTGTGTCAGTGCGCTAATGGGGAACGGTCTGTGAGAGTGTTAATGGGGAACGGTCTGTGAGAGTGATAATGGGGAACTGTGTGTGAGACTGTTAATGGGGAACGGTGTGTGAGCGTGTTAATGGGGAATGGTGTGTGAGAGGGTTAATGGGGAACGCTGTGTGAGAGTGCTAATGGGGAATGGTGTGTGAGCGTATTAATGGGGAACGGTGTGTGAGAATGTTAATGGGGAACAAAGTGAGAGAGTGTTAATGGGGAACGGTCTGCCAGACTGTTAATGGGGAATGGTTTGTGAGAGTTTTAATGGGGAACGGTGTGTGATTGCATTAATGGGGTATGGTTTCTGAAATTGTTAATGGGGAATGGTGTGTGAGAGTGTTAATGGGGAACGGTGTGTGAGAGTGTTAATGGGGAACAAATTGTGAGAGTGTTAATGGGGAACGGTGTGTGAGAGAGTCAATGGGGAACGGTGTGTGAGAGTGTTAATGGGGAACGGTGTGTGAGAGTGTTAATGGGGAACGGTGTGTGAGAGTGTTAATGGGGAACGGTGTGTGAAGGGTTAATGGGGAACGCTGTGTGAGAGCGTTATTGGGGAACGGTGTGTGAGAGCATTCATGGGGAACGGTGTGTCAGTGCGCTAATGGGGAACGGTCTGTGAGAGTGTTAATGGGGAACGGTCTGTGAGAGTGATAATGGGGAACGGTGTGTGAGACTGTTAATGGGGAACGGTGTGTGAGCGTGTTAATGGGGAATGGTGTGTGAGAGGGTTAATGGGGAACGCTGTGTGAGAGTGCTAATGGGGAACGCTGTTTGAGAGTGTTAATGGGGAACGGTGTGTGAGAGTGTTAATGGGGAACGGTGTGTGAGAGTGTTAATGGGGAACGGTGTGTGAGAACGTTAATGGGGAACGGTGTGTGAGTGTTAATGGGGAACGGTGTGGGAGCGTGTTAATGGGGAAGGGTGTGTGAGAGGGTTAATGGGGAACGGTGTGTGAGAGCGTTAATGGGGAACTGTGTGTGAGAGTGTTAATGGGGAACGGTGTGTGAGAGCGTTAATGGGGAACGGTGTGTGAGAGTGTTAATGGGGAATGGTGTGTGAGAGTGTTAATGGGGAACGGTGTGTGAGAGTGTTTATGGGTAACGGTGTCAGAGAGCGTTAATGGGGAACGCTGTGTGAGAGCGTTAATGGGGAACGCTGTGTGAGAGCATTAATGGGGAACGGTGTGTGAGAGTGTTAATGGGGAACGGTGTGTGAGAGCGTTATTGGGGAACGGTGTGTGAGAGCATTCATGGGGAACGGTGTGTCAGTGCGCTAATGGGGAACGGTCTGTGAGAGTGTTAATGGGGAACGGTCTGTGAGAGTGATAATGGGGAACTGTGTGTGAGACTGTTAATGGGGAACGGTGTGTGAGCGTGTTAATGGGGAATGGTGTGTGAGAGGGTTAATGGGGAACGCTGTGTGAGAGTGCTAATGGGGAACGCTGTTTGAGAGTGTTAATGGGGAACGTGTGTGAGAGTGTTAATGGGGAACGGTGTGTGAGAACGTTAATGGGGAACGGTGTGTGAGTGTTAATGGGGAACGGTGTGGGAGCGTGTTAATGGGGAAGGGTGTGTGAGAGGGTTAATGGGGAACGGTGTGTGAGAGTGTTAATGGGGAACGGTGTGTGAGAGTGTTAATGGGGAACGGTGTGTGAGAACGTTAATGGGGAACGGTGTGTGAGTGTTAATGGGGAACGGTGTGGGAGCGTGTTAATGGGGAAGGGTGTGTGAGAGGGTTAATGGGGAACGGTGTGTGAGAGCGTTAATGGGGAACTGTGTGTGAGAGTGTTAATGGGGAACGGTGTGTGAAAGCGTTAATGGGGAACGGTGTGTGAGAGTATTAATGGGGAATGGTGTGTGAGAGTGTTAATGGGGAACGGTGTGTGAGAGTGTTTATGGGTAACGGTGTCAGAGAGCGTTAATGGGGAACAAAGTGTGAGAGCGTTAATATGGAACCAAGTGCGAGAGTGTTAATGGGGAACAGTGTGTGAGAGCATTAATGGGGAACGGTGTGTCAGAGCGTAAATGGGGAACAAATTCTGAATGTTTTTATGGGGAACGGTGTGTGAGAGTGTTATTGGGGAGTGGTGTGTGAGAGTGTTAATGGGGAGCGGTGTGTGAGAGCGTTAATTGGGAATGGTGTTTGTGAGAGTTAATGGGGAACAAAGCTTGAGAGCATTAATGGGGAACGGTGAGTGAGAGTGTTTATGAGGAACAAGTGTGAGAGTGTTAATATGGAACGGTGTGTGAGAGCGTTAATGTGGAATGGTGTGTGAGAGCGTTAAGGTGGAACGGTGTGTGAGAGTGTGAATGGGGAACGGTGTGTGAAAGTGTTAATGTGGAACAGTGTGTGAGTGTTTGTGCGGAACAAATTGTGAGACTGTTAATATGGAACGGTGTGTGAGAGTGTTAATGTGGAACCAAGTTTGAGAGTGTTAATGGGGAACAGTGTGTGAGAGCGTTAATGGGGATTGCTGCGTGAGAGTGTTTATGGGGAACGGAGTGTGAGAGGGTTAATGGGGAACGCTGTGTGAGAGCGTTATTGGGGAACGGTGTGTGAGAGCGTTAATGGGGAACGGTGTGTGAGAGGGTTAATGGGGAACGGTTTGTGGGAGAGTTAATGGGGAACAGTCTGTGAGCGTGTTAATGGGGTACGGTGTGTGAGAGGGTTAATGGGGAACGGTTTGTGGGAGTGTTAATGGGGAACAGTCTGTGAGCGTGTTAATGGGGTACGGTGTGTGAGAGTGTTAATGGGGAACGGTGTGTGAGAGCGTTAATGGGGAATGGTGTGTGAGAGTGTTAATGGGGAACTGTGTGTGAGAATGTTAATGGGGAACAAAGTGAGAGAGTGTTAATGGGGAACTGTGTTTAAGAGTGTTAATGGCAAACAAATTGAGAGAGTGTTAATGGGGAACGGTGTGTGAGAATGTTAATGGGGAACAAAGTGAGAGAGCGTTAATGGGGAACAGAGTTTAAGAGTGTTAATGGGGAACGGTTTGTGGGAGTGTTAATGGGGAACAGTCTGTGAGAGTGTTAATGGGGTACGGTGTGTGAGAGTGTTAATGGGGAACGGTGTGTGAGAGTGTCAATGGGGAACAAAGTGAGAGAGCGTTAATGGGGAACAGAGTTTAAGAGTGTTAATGGGGAATGGTTTGTGCTAGTGTTAATAGGGAACGGTGTGTGAGAGTGTTAATTGGAAATGGTGTGTGAGTGCATTGATGGGGTATGGTTTGTGAAATTGTTAATGGGGAAAGGTGTGTGAGAATGTTTATGGGAAACTGTGTGTGAGAGTGTTAATGTGGAACCAAGTTTGAGAGTGTTAATGGGGAACAGTGTGTGAGAGCGTTAATGGGGATTGCTGCGTGAGAGTGTTTATGGGGAACGCTGTGTGAGAGTGTTAATGGGGAACAGTGTGTGAGAGCGTTAATGGGGAACGGTGTGTGAGAGTGTTAATGGGGAACGCTGTGTGAGATTGTTTATGGGGAACGGTGTGTGAGAGTGTTAATGGGGAACGGTGTGTGAGAGCGTTAATGGGGAACAAAGTTTGACAGCGTTAATGTGGAATGGTGAGTGAGAGTGTTAAAGGGGAACGGTGTGTGACAGTGTTAATGGGGAACGGTATGTGAGAGTGTTAATGGGGAACGGTGTGTGAGCGTGTTAATGGGGAATGGTGTGTGAGAGCGTTAATGGGGAACGGTCTGTGAGAGCGTTAATGGGGAACGGTCTGTGAGCGTGTTAATGGGGAACGGTGTGTGAGAGCATTAATGGGGAACGGTGTGTGAGAGCATTAATGGGGTATGGTCTGTGAGCGTGTTAATGGGGAACAGTGTGTGAGAGTGTTTATGGGGAATTGTTTGTGCTAGTGTTAATGGGGAATGGTTTGTGCTGGTGTTAATAGGGAATTGTGTGTTAGAGTGTTAATTGGAAATGGTGTGTGAGTGCATTAATGGGGTATGGTTTGTGAAATTGTTAATGGGGAAAGGTGTGTGAGAATGTTAATGGGAAACGGTGTGTGAGAGTGTTAATGTGGAACCAAGTTTGAGAGTGTTAATGGGGAACTGTCTGTGAGAGTGTTAATGGGGAACGGTGTGTGAGACTGTTAATGGGGAACGGTGTGTGAGAGTGTTAATGGGGAACGGTGTGTGAGCGTGTTAATGGGGAATGGTGTGTGAGAGCGTTAATGGGGAATGCTGTGTGAGAGTGTTAATGGGGAACGGTGTGTGGGAGTGTTAATGGGGAACAAAGTGAGAGAGCGTTAATGGGGAACAGAGTTTAAGAGTGTTAATGGGGAATGGTTTGTGCTACTGTTAATGGGGAATGGTTTGTGCTAGTGTTAATAGGGAACGGTGTGTGATAGTGTTAATTGGAAACGGTGTGTGAGTGCATTAATGGGGTATGGTTTGTGAAATTGTTAATGGGGAAAGGTGTGTCAGAATGTTTATGGGAAACTGTGTGTGAGAGTGTTAATGTGGAACCAAGTTTGAGAGTGTTAATGGGGAACAGTGTGTGAGAGCGTTAATGGGGAACGCTGTGTGAGAGTGTTTATGGGGAACGCTGTGTGAGAGTGTTAATGGGGAACAGTATGTGAGAGTGTTAATGGGGAACGCTGTTTGAGAGCGTTAATGGGGAACAGTGTGTGAGAGTGTTAATGGGGAACGCTGTGTGAGAGTGTTAATGGGGAACGGTCTGTGAGAGTGTTAATGGGGAACGGTCTGTGAGAGTGTTAATGGGGAATGGTGTGTGAGAGTGTTAATGGGGAACAAACTGAGAGAGCGTTAATGGGGAACGGTCTGCCAGACTGTTAATTGGGAATGGTTTGTGAGAGTGTTAATGGGGAATCGTGTGTGAGAGTGTTATTGGGGAACGGTGTGTGAGAGTGTTAATGGGGAACAAAGTGAGAGGGCGTTCATGTGGAATGGTCTGTCAGACTGTTAATGGGGAATAATTTGTGAGGGTTTTAATGGGAAAAGGTATGTGAGAGTGTTAATGGGTAACGGTGTGTGAGAGCGTTAATGGGTAACGATGTGTGAGAGTGTTAATGGGCAATGGTGTGTGAGCGTATTAATGGGGAATGGTGTGTGAGAGCGTTAATGTGGAACGGTGTGTGAGAGCGTTAATGGGGAACGGTGTGTGAGAGTGTTAATGGGGAATGATGTGTGAGCGTATTAATGGGGAACGGTGTGTGAGAGTGTTAATGGGGAACAAAGTGAGAGAGTGTTAATGGGGAACGGTCTGCCAGACTGTTAATGGGGAATGGTTTGTGAGAGTTTTAATGGGGAACGGTGTGTGATTGCATTAATGGGGTATGGTTTCTGAAATTGTTAATGGGGAATGGTGTGTGAGAGTGTTAATGGGGAACGGTGTGTGAGAGTGTTAATGGGGAACAAATTGTGAGAGTGTTAATGGGGAACGGTGTGTGAGAGAGTCAATGGGGAACGGTGTGTGAGAGTGTTAATGGGGAACGGTGTGTGAGAGTGTTAATGGGGAACGGTGTGTGAGAGTGTTAATGGGGAACGGTGTGTGAGAGTGTTAATGGGGAACGGTGTGTGAAGGGTTAATGGGGAACGCTGTGTGAGAGCGTTATTGGGGAACGGTGTGTGAGAGCATTCATGGGGAACGGTGTGTCAGTGCGCTAATGGGGAACGGTCTGTGAGAGTGTTAATGGGGAACGGTCTGTGAGAGTGATAATGGGGAACGGTGTGTGAGACTGTTAATGGGGAACGGTGTGTGAGCGTGTTAATGGGGAATGGTGTGTGAGAGGGTTAATGGGGAACGCTGTGTGAGAGTGCTAATGGGGAACGCTGTTTGAGAGTGTTAATGGGGAACGGTGTGTGAGAGTGTTAATGGGGAACGGTGTGTGAGAGTGTTAATGGGGAACGGTGTGTGAGAACGTTAATGGGGAACGGTGTGTGAGTGTTAATGGGGAACGGTGTGGGAGCGTGTTAATGGGGAAGGGTGTGTGAGAGGGTTAATGGGGAACGGTGTGTGAGAGCGTTAATGGGGAACTGTGTGTGAGAGTGTTAATGGGGAACGGTGTGTGAGAGCGTTAATGGGGAACGGTGTGTGAGAGTGTTAATGGGGAATGGTGTGTGAGAGTGTTAATGGGGAACGGTGTGTGAGAGTGTTTATGGGTAACGGTGTCAGAGAGCGTTAATGGGGAACGCTGTGTGAGAGCGTTATTGGGGAACCCTGTGTGAGAGCATTCATGGGGAACGGTGTGTCAGTGCGCTAATGGGGAACGGTCTGTGAGAGTGTTAATGGGGAACGGTCTGTGAGAGTGATAATGGGGAACTGTGTGTGAGACTGTTAATGGGGAACGGTGTGTGAGCGTGTTAATGGGGAATGGTGTGTGAGAGGGTTAATGGGGAACGCTGTGTGAGAGTGCTAATGGGGAACGCTGTTTGAGAGTGTTAATGGGGAACGTGTGTGAGAGTGTTAATGGGGAACGGTGTGTGAGAACGTTAATGGGGAACGGTGTGTGAGTGTTAATGGGGAACGGTGTGGGAGCGTGTTAATGGGGAAGGGTGTGTGAGAGGGTTAATGGGGAACGGTGTGTGAGAGTGTTAATGGGGAACGGTGTGTGAGAGTGTTAATGGGGAACGGTGTGTGAGAACGTTAATGGGGAACGGTGTGTGAGTGTTAATGGGGAACGGTGTGGGAGCGTGTTAATGGGGAAGGGTGTGTGAGAGGGTTAATGGGGAACGGTGTGTGAGAGCGTTAATGGGGAACTGTGTGTGAGAGTGTTAATGGGGAACGGTGTGTGAGAGCGTTAATGGGGAACGGTGTGTGAGAGTGTTAATGGGGAATGGTGTGTGAGAGTGTTAATGGGGAACGGTGTGTGAGAGTGTTTATGGGTAACGGTGTCAGAGAGCGTTAATGGGGAACAAAGTGTGAGAGCGTTAATATGGAACCAAGTGCGAGAGTGTTAATGGGGAACAGTGTGTGAGAGCATTAATGGGGAATGGTGTGTCAGAGCGTAAATGGGGAACAAATTCTGAATGTTTTTATGGGGAACGGTGTGTGAGAGTGTTACTGGAGAGTGGTGTGTGAGAGTGTTAATGGGGAGCGGTGTGTGAGAGCGTTAATTGGGAATGGTGTTTGTGAGAGTTAATGGGGAACAAAGCTTGAGAGCATTAATGGGGAACGGTGAGTGAGAGTGTTTATGAGGAACAAGTGTGAGAGTGTTAATATGGAACGGTGTGTGAGAGCGTTAATGTGGAATGGTGTGTGAGAGCGTTAAGGTGGAACGGTGTGTGAGAGTGTGAATGGGGAACGGTGTGTGAAAGTGTTAATGTGGAACGGTGTGTGAGAACGTTAATGGGGAACGGTGTGTGAGTGTTAATGGGGAACGGTGTGGGAGCGTGTTAATGGGGAAGGGTGTGTGAGAGGGTTAATGGGGAACGGTGTGTGAGAGCGTTAATGGGGAACTGTGTGTGAGAGTGTTAATGGGGAACGGTGTGTGAGAGCGTTAATGGGGAACGGTGTGTGAGAGTGTTAATGGGGAATGGTGTGTGAGAGTGTTAATGGGGAACGGTGTGTGAGAGTGTTTATGGGTAACGGTGTCAGAGAGCGTTAATGGGGAACGCTGTGTGAGAGCGTTATTGGGGAACGGTGTGTGAGAGCATTCATGGGGAACGGTGTGTCAGTGCGCTAATGGGGAACGGTCTGTGAGAGTGTTAATGGGGAACGGTCTGTGAGAGTGATAATGGGGAACGGTGTGTGAGCGTGTTAATGGGGAATGGTGTGTGAGAGGGTTAATGGGGAACGCTGTGTGAGAGTGCTAATGGGGAACGCTGTTTGAGAGTGTTAATGGGGAACGTGTGTGAGAGTGTTAATGGGGAACGGTGTGTGAGAACGTTAATGGGGAACGGTGTGTGAGTGTTAATGGGGAACGGTGTGGGAGCGTGTTAATGGGGAAGGGTGTGTGAGACGGTTAATGGGGAACGGTGTGTGAGAGTGTTAATGGGGAACGGTGTGTGAGAGTGTTAATGGGGAACGGTGTGTGAGAACGTTAATGGGGAACGGTGTGTGAGTGTTAATGGGGAACGGTGTGGGAGCGTGTTAATGGGGAAGGGTGTGTGAGATTGTTAATGGGGAACGGTGTGTGAGAGCGTTAATGGGGAACTGTGTGTGAGAGTGTTAATGGGGAACGGTGTGTGAGAGCGTTAATGGGGAACGGTGTGTGAGAGTGTTAATGGGGAATGGTGTGTGAGCGTATTAATGGGGAATGGTGTGTGAGAGCGTTAATGGTGAACGGTGTGTGAGAGCGTTAATGGGGAACGGTGTGTGAGAGTGTTAATGGGGAATGGTGTGTGAGCGTATTAATGGGGAACGGTGTGTGAGAGTGTTAATGGGGAACAAAGTGAGAGAGTGTTAATGGGGAACGGTCTGCCAGACTGTTAATGGGGAATGGTTTGTGAGAGTTTTAATGGGGAACGGTGTGTGATTGCATTAATGGGGTATGGTTTCTGAAATTGTTAATGGGGAATGGTGTGTGAGAATGTTAATGGGGAACGGTGTGTGAGAGTGTTAATGGGGAACAAATTGTGAGAGTGTTAATGGGGAACGGTGTGTGAGAGAGTCAATGGGGAACGGTGTGTGAGAGTGTTAATGGGGAACGGTGTGTGAGAGTGTTAATGTGGAACGGTGTGTGAGAGTGTTAATGGGGAACGGTGTGTGAAGGGTTAATGGGGAACGCTGTGTGAGAGCGTTATTGGGGAACGGTGTGTGAGAGCGTTAATGGGGAACGCTGTGTGAGAGCATTAATGGGGAACGGTGTGTGAGAGTGTTAATGGGGAACGGTGTGTGAGAGCGTTATTGGGGAACGGTGTGTGAGAGCATTCATGGGGAACGGTGTGTCAGTGCGCTAATGGGGAACGGTCTGTGAGAGTGTTAATGGGGAACGGTCTGTGAGAGTGATAATGGGGAACTGTGTGTGAGACTGTTAATGGGGAACGGTGTGTGAGCGTGTTAATGGGGAATGGTGTGTGAGAGGGTTAATGGGGAACGGTCTGTGAGAGTGATAATGGGGAACTGTGTGTGAGACAGTTAATGGGGAACGGTGTGTGAGCGTGTTAATGGGGAATGGTGTGTGAGAGGGTTAATGGGGAACGCTGTGTGAGAGTGCTAATGTGGAACGCTTTTTTAGAGTGTTAATGGGGAACGTGTGTGAGAGTGTTAATGGGGAACGGTGTGTGAGCGTATTAATGGGGAACGGTGTGTGAGAGTGTTAATGGGGAACAAAGTGAGAGAGTGTTAATGGGGAACAAAGTGAGAGGGCGTTCATGGGGAATGGTCTGTCAGACTGTTAATGGGGAATAATTTGTGAGGGTTTTAATGGGAAAAGGTATGTGAGAGTGTTAATGGGTAACGATGTGTGAGAGTGTTAATGGGGAATGGTGTGTGAGCGTATTAATGGGGAATGGTGTGTGAGAGCGTTAATGGTGAACGGTGTGTGAGAGCGTTAATGGGGAACGGTGTGTGAGAGTGTTAATGGGGAATGGTGTGTGAGCGTATTAATGGGGAACGGTGTGTGAGAGTGTTAATGGGGAACAAAGTGAGAGAGTGTTAATGGGGAACGGTCTGCCAGACTGTTAATGGGGAATGGTTTGTGAGAGTTTTAATGGGGAACGGTGTGTGATTGCATTAATGGGGTATGGTTTCTGAAATTGTTAATGGGGAATGGTGTGTGAGAGTGTTAATGGGGAACGGTGTGTGAGAGTGTTAATGGGGAACGGTGTGTGAGAGAGTCAATGGGGAACGGTGTGTGAGAGTGTTAATGGGGAACGGTGTGTGAGAGTGTTAATGGGGAACGGTGTGTGAGAGTGTTAATGGGGAACGGTGTGTGAAGGGTTAATGGGGAACGCTGTGTGAGAGCGTTATTGGGGAACGGTGTGTGAGAGCATTCATGGGGAACGGTGTGTCAGTGCGCTAATGGGGAACGGTCTGTGAGAGTGTTAATGGGGAACGGTCTGTGAGAGTGATAATGGGGAACGGTGTGTGAGACTGTTAATGGGGAACGGTGTGTGAGCGTGTTAATGGGGAATGGTGTGTGAGAGGGTTAATGGGGAACGCTGTGTGAGAGTGCTAATGGGGAACGCTGTTTGAGAGTGTTAATGGGGAACGGTGTGTGAGAGTGTTAATGGGGAACGGTGTGTGAGAGTGTTAATGGGGAACGGTGTGTGAGAACGTTAATGGGGAACGGTGTGTGAGTGTTAATGGGGAACGGTGTGGGAGCGTGTTAATGGGGAAGGGTGTGTGAGAGGGTTAATGGGGAACGGTGTGTGAGAGCGTTAATGGGGAACTGTGTGTGAGAGTGTTAATGGGGAACGGTGTGTGAGAGCGTTAATGGGGAACGGTGTGTGAGAGTGTTAATGGGGAATGGTGTGTGAGAGTGTTAATGGGGAACGGTGTGTGAGAGTGTTATTGGGGAACGGTGTGTGAGAGTGTTAATGGGGAACGGTCTGTGAGAGTGATAATGGGGAACTGTGTGTGAGACTGTTAATGGGGAACGGTGTGTGAGCGTGTTAATGGGGAATGGTGTGTGAGAGGGTTAATGGGGAACGCTGTGTGAGAGTGCTAATGGGGAACGCTGTTTGAGAGTGTTAATGGGGAACGTGTGTGAGAGTGTTAATGGGGAACGGTGTGTGAGAACGTTAATGGGGAACGGTGTGTGAGTGTTAATGGGGAACGGTGTGGGAGCGTGTTAATGGGGAAGGGTGTGTGAGAGGGTTAATGGGGAACGGTGTGTGAGAGTGTTAATGGGGAACGGTGTGTGAGAACGTTAATGGGGAACGGTGTGTGAGTGTTAATGGGGAACGGTGTGGGAGCGTGTTAATGGGGAAGGGTGTGTGAGAGGGTTAATGGGGAACGGTGTGTGAGAGCGTTAATGGGGAACTGTGTGTGAGAGTGTTAATGGGGAACGGTGTGTGAGAGCGTTAATGGGGAACGGTGTGTGAGAGTGTTAATGGGGAATGGTCTGTGAGAGTGTTAATGGGGAACGGTCTGTGAGAGTGATAATGGGGAACTGTGTGTGAGAGGGTTAATGGGGAACGCTGTGTGAGAGTGCTAATGGGGAACGCTGTTTGAGAGTGTTAATGGGGAACGTGTGTGAGAGTGTTAATGGGGAACGGTGTGTGAGAACGTTAATGGGGAACGGTGTGTGAGTGTTAATGGGGAACGGTGTGGGAGCGTGTTAATGGGGAAGGGTGTGTGAGAGGGTTAATGGGGAACGGTGTGTGAGAGTGTTAATGGGGAACGGTGTGTGAGAGTGTTAATGGGGAACGGTGTGTGAGAACGTTAATGGGGAACGGTGTGTGAGTGTTAATGGGGAACGGTGTGGGAGCGTGTTAATGGGGAAGGGTGTGTGAGAGGGTTAATGGGGAACGGTGTGTGAGAGCGTTAATGGGGAACTGTGTGTGAGAGTGTTAATGGGGAACGGTGTGTGAGAGCGTTAATGGGGAACGGTGTGTGAGAGTGTTAATGGGGAATGGTGTGTGAGAGTGTTAATGGGGAACGGTGTGTGAGAGTGTTTATGGGTAACGGTGTCAGAGAGCGTTAATGGGGAACAAAGTGTGAGAGCGTTAATATGGAACCAAGTGCGAGAGTGTTAATGGGGAACAGTGTGTGAGAGCATTAATGGGGAACGGTGTGTCAGAGCGTAAATGGGGAACAAGTTCTGAATGTTTTTATGGGGAACGGTGTGTGAGAGTGTTATTGGAGAGTGGTGTGTGAGAGTGTTAATCGGGAGCGGTGTGTGAGAGCGTTAATTGGGAATGGTGTTTGTGAGAGTTAATGGGGAACAAAGCTTGAGAGCATTAATGGGGAACGGTGAGTGAGAGTGTTTATGAGGAACAAGTGTGAGAGTGTTAATATGGAACGGTGTGTGAGAGCGTTAATGTGGAATGGTGTGTGAGAGCGTTAAGGTGGAACGGTGTGTGAGAGTGTGAATGGGGAACGGTGTGTGAAAGTGTTAATGTGGAACGGTGTGTGAGAACGTTAATGGGGAACGGTGTGTGAGTGTTAATGGGGAACGGTGTGGGAGCGTGTTAATGGGGAAGGGTGTGTGAGAGGGTTAATGGGGAACGGTGTGTGAGAGCGTTAATGGGGAACTGTGTGTGAGAGTGTTAATGGGGAACGGTGTGTGAGAGCGTTAATGGGGAACGGTGTGTGAGAGTGTTAATGGGGAATGGTGTGTGAGAGTGTTAATGGGGAACGGTGTGTGAGAGTGTTTATGGGTAACGGTGTCAGAGAGCGTTAATGGGGAACGCTGTGTGAGAGCGTTATTGGGGAACGGTGTGTGAGAGCATTCATGGGGAACGGTGTGTCAGTGCGCTAATGGGGAACGGTCTGTGAGAGTGTTAATGGGGAACGGTCTGTGAGAGTGATAATGGGGAACTGTGTGTGAGACTGTTAATGGGGAACGGTGTGTGAGCGTGTTAATGGGGAATGGTGTGTGAGAGGGTTAATGGGGAACGCTGTGTGAGAGTGCTAATGGGGAACGCTGTTTGAGAGTGTTAATGGGGAACTTGTGTGAGAGTGTTAATGGGGAACGGTGTGTGAGTGTTAATGGGGAACGGTGTGGGAGCGTGTTAATGGGGAAGGGTGTGTGAGAGGGTTAATGGGGAACGGTGTGTGAGAGTGTTAATGGGGAACGGTGTGTGAGAGTGTTAATGGGGAACGGTGTGTGAGAACGTTAATGGGGAACGGTGTGTGAGTGTTAATGGGGAACGGTGTGGGAGCGTGTTAATGGGGAAGGGTGTGTGAGATGGTTAATGGGGAACGGTGTGTGAGAGCGTTAATGGGGAACTGTGTGTGAGAGTGTTAATGGGGAACGGTGTGTGAGAGCGTTAATGGGGAACGGTGTGTGAGAGTGTTAATGGGGAATGGTGTGTGAGCGTATTAATGGGGAATGGTGTTGTGAGAGCGTTAATGGTGAACGGTGTGTGAGAGCGTTAATGGGGAACGGTGTGTGAGAGTGTTAATGGGGAATGGTGTGTGAGCGTATTAATGGGGAACGGTGTGTGAGAGTGTTAATGGGGAACAAAGTGAGAGAGCGTTAATGGTGAACGGTGTGTGAGAGCGTTAATGGGGAACGGTGTGTGAGAGTGTTAATGGGGAATGGTGTGTGAGCGTATTAATGGGGAACGGTTTGTGAGAGTTTTAATGGGGAACGGTGTGTGATTGCATTAATGGGGTATGGTTTCTGAAATTGTTAATGGGGAATGGTGTGTGAGAGTGTTAATGGGGAACGGTGTGTGAGAGTGTTAATGGGGAACAAATTGTGAGAGTGTTAATGGGGAACGGTGTGTGAGAGAGTCAATGGGGAACGGTGTGTGAGAGTGTTAATGGGGAACGGTGTGTGAGAGTGTTAATGGGGAACGGTGTGTGAAGGGTTAATGGGGAACGCTGTGTGAGAGCGTTATTGGGGAACGGTGTGTGAGAGCGTTAATGGGGAACGCTGTGTGAGAGCATTAATGGGGAACGGTGTGTGAGAGTGTTAATGGGGAACGGTGTGTGAGAGCGTTATTGGGGAACGGTGTGTGAGAGCATTCATGGGGAACGGTGTGTCAGTGCGCTAATGGGGAACGGTCTGTGAGAGTGTTAATGGGGAACGGTCTGTGAGAGTGATAATGGGGAACTGTGTGTGAGACTGTTAATGGGGAACGGTGTGTGAGCGTGTTAATGGGGAATGGTGTGTGAGAGGGTTAATGGGGAACGGTCTGTGAGAGTGATAATGGGGAACTGTGTGTGAGACTGTTAATGGGGAACGGTGTGTGAGCGTGTTAATGGGGAATGGTGTGTGAGAGGGTTAATGGGGAACGCTGTGTGAGAGTGCTAATGGGGAACGCTGTTTGAGAGTGTTAATGGGGAACGTGTGTGAGAGTGTTAATGGGGAACGGTGTGTGAGCGTATTAATGGGGAACGGTGTGTGAGAGTGTTAATGGGGAACAAAGTGAGAGAGTGTTAATGGGGAACAAAGTGAGAGGGCGTTCATGTGGAATGGTCTGTCAGACTGTTAATGGGGAATAATTTGTGAGGGTTTTAATGGGAAAAGGTATGTGAGAGTGTTAATGGGTAACGATGTGTGAGAGTGTTAATGGGGAATGGTGTGTGAGCGTATTAATGGGGAATGGTGTGTGAGAGCGTTAATGGTGAACGGTGTGTGAGAGCGTTAATGGGGAACGGTGTGTGAGAGTGTTAATGGGGAATGGTGTGTGAGCGTATTAATGGGGAACGGTGTGTGAGAGTGTTAATGGGGAACAAAGTGAGAGAGTGTTAATGGGGAACGGTCTGCCAGACTGTTAATGGGGAATGGTTTGTGAGAGTTTTAATGGGGAACGGTGTGTGATTGCATTAATGGGGTATGGTTTCTGAAATTGTTAATGGGGAATGGTGTGTGAGAGTGTTAATGGGGAACGGTGTGTGAGAGTGTTAATGGGGAACGGTGTGTGAGAACGTTAATGGGGAACGGTGTGTGAGTGTTAATGGGGAACGGTGTGGGAGCGTGTTAATGGGGAAGGGTGTGTGAGAGGGTTAATGGGGAACGGTGTGTGAGAGCGTTAATGGGGAACTGTGTGTGAGAGTGTTAATGGGGAACGGTGTGTGAGAGCGTTAATGGGGAACGGTGTGTGAGAGTGTTAATGGGGAATGGTGTGTGAGAGTGTTAATGGGGAACGGTGTGTGAGAGTGTTTATGGGTAACGGTGTCAGAGAGCGTTAATGGGGAACAAAGTGTGAGAGCGTTAATATGGAACCAAGTGCGAGAGTGTTAATGGGGAACAGTGTGTGAGAGCATTAATGGGGAACGGTGTGTCAGAGCGTAAATGGGGAACAAGTTCTGAATGTTTTTATGGGGAACGGTGTGTGAGAGTGTTATTGGAGAGTGGTGTGTGAGAGTGTTAATCGGGAGCGGTGTGTGAGAGCGTTAATTGGGAATGGTGTTTGTGAGAGTTAATGGGGAACAAAGCTTGAGAGCATTAATGGGGAACGGTGAGTGAGAGTGTTTATGAGGAACAAGTGTGAGAGTGTTAATATGGAACGGTGTGTGAGAGCGTTAATGTGGAATGGTGTGTGAGAGCGTTAAGGTGGAACGGTGTGTGAGAGTGTGAATGGGGAACGGTGTGTGAAAGTGTTAATGTGGAACGGTGTGTGAGAACGTTAATGGAGAACGGTGTGTGAGTGTTAATGGGGAACGGTGTGGGAGCGTGTTAATGGGGAAGGGTGTGTGAGAGGGTTAATGGGGAACGGTGTGTGAGAGCGTTAATGGGGAACTGTGTGTGAGAGTGTTAATGGGGAACGGTGTGTGAGAGCGTTAATGGGGAACGGTGTGTGAGAGTGTTAATGGGGAATGGTGCGTGAGAGTGTTAATGGGGAACGGTGTGTGAGAGTGTTTATGGGTAACGGTGTCAGAGAGCGTTAATGGGGAACGCTGTGTGAGAGCGTTATTGGGGAACGGTGTGTGAGAGCATTCATGGGGAACGGTGTGTCAGTGCGCTAATGGGGAACGGTCTGTGAGAGTGTTAATGGGGAACGGTCTGTGAGAGTGATAATGGGGAACTGTGTGTGAGACTGTTAATGGGGAACGGTGTGTGAGCGTGTTAATGGGGAATGGTGTGTGAGAGGGTTAATGGGGAACGCTGTGTGAGAGTGCTAATGGGGAACGCTGTTTGAGAGTGTTAATGGGGAACGTGTGTGAGAGTGTTAATGGGGAACGGTGTGTGAGAACGTTAATGGGGAACGGTGTGTGAGTGTTAATGGGGAACGGTGTGGGAGCGTGTTAATGGGGAAGGGTGTGTGAGAGGGTTAATGGGGAACGGTGTGTGAGAGTGTTAATGGGGAACGGTGTGTGAGAGTGTTAATGGGGAACGGTGTGTGAGAACGTTAATGGGGAACGGTGTGTGAGTGTTAATGGGGAACGGTGTGGGAGCGTGTTAATGGGGAAGGGTGTGTGAGAGGGTTAATGGGGAACGGTGTGTGAGAGCGTTAATGGGGAACTGTGTGTGAGAGTGTTAATGGGGAACGGTGTGTGAGAGCGTTAATGGGGAACGGTGTGTGAGAGTGTTAATGGGGAATGGTGTGTGAGCGTATTAATGGGGAATGGTGTTGTGAGAGCGTTAATGGTGAACGGTGTGTGAGAGCGTTAATGGGGAACGGTGTGTGAGAGTGTTAATGGGGAATGGTGTGTGAGCGTATTAATGGGGAACGGTGTGTGAGAGTGTTAATGGGGAACAAAGTGAGAGAGCGTTAATGGTGAACGGTGTGTGAGAGCGTTAATGGGGAACGGTGTGTGAGAGTGTTAATGGGGAATGGTGTGTGAGCGTATTAATGGGGAACGGTTTGTGAGAGTTTTAATGGGGAACGATGTGTGATTGCATTAATGGGGTATGGTTTCTGAAATTGTTAATGGGGAATGGTGTGTGAGAGTGTTAATGGGGAACGGTGTGTGAGAGTGTTAATGGGGAACAAAGTGAAAGGGCGTTCATGGGGAATGGTCTGTCAGACTGTTAATGGGGAATAATTTGTGAGGGTTTTAATGGGAAAAGGTATGTGAGAGTGTTAATGGGTAACGATGTGTGAGAGTGTTAATGGGGAATGGTGTGTGAGCGTATTAATGGGGAATGGTGTGTGAGAGCGTTAATGGTGAACGGTGTGTGAGAGCGTTAATGGGGAACGGTGTGTGAGAGTGTTAATGGGGAATGGTGTGTGAGCGTATTAATGGGGAACGGTGTGTGAGAGTGTTAATGGGGAACAAAGTGAGAGAGTGTTAATGGGGAACGGTCTGCCAGACTGTTAATGGGGAATGGTTTGTGAGAGTTTTAATGGGGAACGGTGTGTGATTGCATTAATGGGGTATGGTTTCTGAAATTGTTAATGGGGAATGGTGTGTGAGAGTGTTAATGGGGAACGGTGTGTGAGAGTGTTAATGGGGAACGGTGTGTGAGAGAGTCAATGGGGAACGGTGTGTGAGAGTGTTAATGGGGAACGGTGTGTGAGAGTGTTAATGGGGAACGGTGTGTGAGAGTGTTAATGGGGAACGGTGTGTGAAGGGTTAATGGGGAACGCTGTGTGAGAGCGTTATTGGGGAACGGTGTGTGAGAGCATTCATGGGGAACGGTGTGTCAGTGCGCTAATGGGGAACGGTCTGTGAGAGTGTTAATGGGGAACGGTCTGTGAGAGTGATAATGGGGAACGGTGTGTGAGACTGTTAATGGGGAACGGTGTGTGAGCGTGTTAATGGGGAATGGTGTGTGAGAGGGTTAATGGGGAACGCTGTGTGAGAGTGCTAATGGGGAACGCTGTTTGAGAGTGTTAATGGGGAACGGTGTGTGAGAGTGTTAATGGGGAACGGTGTGTGAGAGTGTTAATGGGGAACGGTGTGTGAGAACGTTAATGGGGAACGGTGTGTGAGTGTTAATGGGGAACGGTGTGGGAGCGTGTTAATGGGGAAGGGTGTGTGAGAGGGTTAATGGGGAACGGTGTGTGAGAGCGTTAATGGGGAACTGTGTGTGAGAGTGTTAATGGGGAACGGTGTGTGAGAGCGTTAATGGGGAACGGTGTGTGAGAGTGTTAATGGGGAATGGTGTGTGAGAGTGTTAATGGGGAACGGTGTGTGAGAGTGTTATTGGGGAACGGTGTGTGAGAGTGTTAATGGGGAACGGTCTGTGAGAGTGATAATGGGGAACTGTGTGTGAGACTGTTAATGGGGAACGGTGTGTGAGCGTGTTAATGGGGAATGGTGTGTGAGAGGGTTAATGGGGAAAGCTGTGTGAGAGTGCTAATGGGGAACGCTGTTTGAGAGTGTTAATGGGGAACGTGTGTGAGAGTGTTAATGGGGAACGGTGTGTGAGAACGTTAATGGGGAACGGTGTGTGAGTGTTAATGGGGAACGGTGTGGGAGCGTGTTAATGGGGAAGGGTGTGTGAGAGGGTTAATGGGGAACGGTGTGTGAGAGTGTTAATGGGGAACGGTGTGTGAGAACGTTAATGGGGAACGGTGTGTGAGTGTTAATGGGGAACGGTGTGGGAGCGTGTTAATGGGGAAGGGTGTGTGAGAGGGTTAATGGGGAACGGTGTGTGAGAGCGTTAATGGGGAACTGTGTGTGAGAGTGTTAATGGGGAACGGTGTGTGAGAGCGTTAATGGGGAACGGTGTGTGAGAGTGTTAATGGGGAATGGTCTGTGAGAGTGTTAATGGGGAACGGTCTGTGAGAGTGATAATGGGGAACTGTGTGTGAGAGGGTTAATGGGGAACGCTGTGTGAGAGTGCTAATGGGGAACGCTGTTTGAGAGTGTTAATGGGGAACGTGTGTGAGAGTGTTAATGGGGAACGGTGTGTGAGAACGTTAATGGGGAACGGTGTGTGAGTGTTAATGGGGAACGGTGTGGGAGCGTGTTAATGGGGAAGGGTGTGTGAGAGGGTTAATGGGGAACGGTGTGTGAGAGTGTTAATGGGGAACGGTGTGTGAGAGTGTTAATGGGGAACGGTGTGTGAGAACGTTAATGGGGAACGGTGTGTGAGTGTTAATGGGGAACGGTGTGGGAGCGTGTTAATGGGGAAGGGTGTGTGAGAGGGTTAATGGGGAACGGTGTGTGAGAGCGTTAATGGGGAACTGTGTGTGAGAGTGTTAATGGGGAACGGTGTGTGAGAGCGTTAATGGGGAACGGTGTGTGAGAGTGTTAATGGGGAATGGTGTGTGAGAGTGTTAATGGGGAACGGTGTGTGAGAGTGTTTATGGGTAACGGTGTCAGAGAGCGTTAATGGGGAACAAAGTGTGAGAGCGTTAATATGGAACCAAGTGCGAGAGTGTTAATGGGGAACAGTGTGTGAGAGCATTAATGGGGAACGGTGTGTCAGAGCGTAAATGGGGAACAAGTTCTGAATGTTTTTATGGGGAACGGTGTGTGAGAGTGTTATTGGAGAGTGGTGTGTGAGAGTGTTAATCGGGAGCGGTGTGTGAGAGCGTTAATTGGGAATGGTGTTTGTGAGAGTTAATGGGGAACAAAGCTTGAGAGCATTAATGGGGAACGGTGAGTGAGAGTGTTTATGAGGAACAAGTGTGAGAGTGTTAATATGGAACGGTGTGTGAGAGCGTTAATGTGGAATGGTGTGTGAGAGCGTTAAGGTGGAACGGTGTGTGAGAGTGTGAATGGGGAACGGTGTGTGAAAGTGTTAATGTGGAACGGTGTGTGAGAACGTTAATGGGGAACGGTGTGTGAGTGTTAATGGGGAACGGTGTGGGAGCGTGTTAATGGGGAAGGGTGTGTGAGAGGGTTAATGGGGAACGGTGTGTGAGAGCGTTAATGGGGAACTGTGTGTGAGAGTGTTAATGGGGAACGGTGTGTGAGAGCGTTAATGGGGAACGGTGTGTGAGAGTGTTAATGGGGAATGGTGTGTGAGAGTGTTAATGGGGAACGGTGTGTGAGAGTGTTTATGGGTAACGGTGTCAGAGAGCGTTAATGGGGAACGCTGTGTGAGAGCGTTATTGGGGAACGGTGTGTGAGAGCATTCATGGGGAACGGTGTGTCAGTGCGCTAATGGGGAACGGTCTGTGAGAGTGTTAATGGGGAACGGTCTGTGAGAGTGATAATGGGGAACTGTGTGTGAGACTGTTAATGGGGAACGGTGTGTGAGCGTGTTAATGGGGAATGGTGTGTGAGAGGGTTAATGGGGAACGCTGTGTGAGAGTGCTAATGGGGAACGCTGTTTGAGAGTGTTAATGGGGAACGTGTGTGAGAGTGTTAATGGGGAACGGTGTGTGAGAACGTTAATGGGGAACGGTGTGTGAGTGTTAATGGGGAACGGTGTGGGAGCGTGTTAATGGGGAAGGGTGTGTGAGAGGGTTAATGGGGAACGGTGTGTGAGAGTGTTAATGGGGAACGGTGTGTGAGAGTGTTAATGGGGAACGGTGTGTGAGAACGTTAATGGGGAACGGTGTGTGAGTGTTAATGGGGAACGGTGTGGGAGCGTGTTAATGGGGAAGGGTGTGTGAGAGGGTTAATGGGGAACGGTGTGTGAGAGCGTTAATGGGGAACTGTGTGTGAGAGTGTTAATGGGGAACGGTGTGTGAGAGCGTTAATGGGGAACGGTGTGTGAGAGTGTTAATGGGGAATGGTGTGTGAGCGTATTAATGGGGAATGGTGTTGTGAGAGCGTTAATGGTGAACGGTGTGTGAGAGCGTTAATGGGGAACGGTGTGTGAGAGTGTTAATGGGGAATGGTGTGTGAGCGTATTAATGGGGAACGGTGTGTGAGAGTGTTAATGGGGAACAAAGTGAGAGAGCGTTAATGGTGAACGGTGTGTGAGAGCGTTAATGGGGAACGGTGTGTGAGAGTGTTAATGGGGAATGGTGTGTGAGCGTATTAATGGGGAACGGTTTGTGAGAGTTTTAATGGGGAACGGTGTGTGATTGCATTAATGGGGTATGGTTTCTGAAATTGTTAATGGGGAATGGTGTGTGAGAGTGTTAATGGGGAACGGTGTGTGAGAGTGTTAATGGGGAACAAATTGTGAGAGTGTTAATGGGGAACGGTGTGTGAGAGAGTCAATGGGGAACGGTGTGTGAGAGTGTTAATGGGGAACGGTGTGTGAGAGTGTTAATGGGGAACGGTGTGTGAAGGGTTAATGGGGAACGCTGTGTGAGAGCGTTATTGGGGAACGGTGTGTGAGAGCGTTAATGGGGAACGCTGTGTGAGAGCATTAATGGGGAACGGTGTGTGAGAGTGTTAATGGGGAACGGTGTGTGAGAGCGTTATTGGGGAACGGTGTGTGAGAGCATTCATGGGGAACGGTGTGTCAGTGCGCTAATGGGGAACGGTCTGTGAGAGTGTTAATGGGGAACGGTCTGTGAGAGTGATAATGGGGAACTGTGTGTGAGACTGTTAATGGGGAACGGTGTGTGAGCGTGTTAATGGGGAATGGTGTGTGAGAGGGTTAATGGGGAACGGTCTGTGAGAGTGATAATGGGGAACTGTGTGTGAGACTGTTAATGGGGAACGGTGTGTGAGCGTGTTAATGGGGAATGGTGTGTGAGAGGGTTAATGGGGAACGCTGTGTGAGAGTGCTAATGGGGAACGCTGTTTGAGAGTGTTAATGGGGAACGTGTGTGAGAGTGTTAATGGGGAACGGTGTGTGAGCGTATTAATGGGGAACGGTGTGTGAGAGTGTTAATGGGGAACAAAGTGAGAGAGTGTTAATGGGGAACAAAGTGAGAGGGCGTTCATGTGGAATGGTCTGTCAGACTGTTAATGGGGAATAATTTGTGAGGGTTTTAATGGGAAAAGGTATGTGAGAGTGTTAATGGGTAACGATGTGTGAGAGTGTTAATGGGGAATGGTGTGTGAGCGTATTAATGGGGAATGGTGTGTGAGAGCGTTAATGGTGAACGGTGTGTGAGAGCGTTAATGGGGAACGGTGTGTGAGAGTGTTAATGGGGAATGGTGTGTGAGCGTATTAATGGGGAACGGTGTGTGAGAGTGTTAATGGGGAACAAAGTGAGAGAGTGTTAATGGGGAACGGTCTGCCAGACTGTTAATGGGGAATGGTTTGTGAGAGTTTTAATGGGGAACGGTGTGTGATTGCATTAATGGGGTATGGTTTCTGAAATTGTTAATGGGGAATGGTGTGTGAGAGTGTTAATGGGGAACGGTGTGTGAGAGTGTTAATGGGGAACAAATTGTGAGAGTGTTAATGGGGAACGGTGTGTGAGAGAGTCAATGGGGAACGGTGTGTGAGAGTGTTAATGGGGAACGGTGTGTGAGAGTGTTAATGGGGAACGGTGTGTGAAGGGTTAATGGGGAACGCTGTGTGAGAGCGTTATTGGGGAACGGTGTGTGAGAGCATTCATGGGGAACGGTGTGTCAGTGCGCTAATGGGGAACGGTCTGTGAGAGTGTTAATGGGGAACGGTCTGTGAGAGTGATAATGGGGAACGGTGTGTGAGACTGTTAATGGGGAACGGTGTGTGAGCGTGTTAATGGGGAATGGTGTGTGAGAGGGTTAATGGGGAACGCTGTGTGAGAGTGCTAATGGGGAACGCTGTTTGAGAGTGTTAATGGGGAACGGTGTGTGAGAGTGTTAATGGGGAACGGTGTGTGAGAGTGTTAATGGGGAACGGTGTGTGAGAACGTTAATGGGGAACGGTGTGTGAGTGTTAATGGGGAACGGTGTGGGAGCGTGTTAATGGGGAAGGGTGTGTGAGAGGGTTAATGGGGAACGGTGTGTGAGAGCGTTAATGGGGAACTGTGTGTGAGAGTGTTAATGGGGAACGGTGTGTGAGAGCGTTAATGGGGAACGGTGTGTGAGAGTGTTAATGGGGAATGGTGTGTGAGAGTGTTAATGGGGAACGTTGTGTGAGAGTGTTTATGGGTAACGGTGTCAGAGAGCGTTAATGGGGAACGCTGTGTGAGAGCGTTAATGGGGAACGCTGTGTGAGAGCATTAATGGGGAACGGTGTGTGAGAGTGTTAATGGGGAACGGTGTGTGAGAGCGTTATTGGGGAACGGTGTGTGAGAGCATTCATGGGGAACGGTGTGTCAGTGCGCTAATGGGGAACGGTCTGTGAGAGTGTTAATGGGGAACGGTCTGTGAGAGTGATAATGGGGAACTGTGTGTGAGACTGTTAATGGGGAACGGTGTGTGAGCGTGTTAATGGGGAATGGTGTGTGAGAGGGTTAATGGGGAACGCTGTGTGAGAGTGCTAATGGGGAACGCTGTTTGAGAGTGTTAATGGGGAACGTGTGTGAGAGTGTTAATGGGGAACGGTGTGTGAGAACGTTAATGGGGAACGGTGTGTGAGTGTTAATGGGGAACGGTGTGGGAGCGTGTTAATGGGGAAGGGTGTGTGAGAGGTTTAATGGGGAACGGTGTGTGAGAGTGTTAATGGGGAACGGTGTGTGAGAACGTTAATGGGGAACGGTGTGTGAGTGTTAATGGGGAACGGTGTGGGAGCGTGTTAATGGGGAAGGGTGTGTGAGAGGGTTAATGGGGAACGGTGTGTGAGAGCGTTAATGGGGAACTGTGTGTGAGAGTGTTAATGGGGAACGGTGTGTGAGAGCGTTAATGGGGAACGGTGTGTGAGAGTGTTAATGGGGAATGGTGTGTGAGAGTGTTAATGGGGAACGGTGTGTGAGAGTGCTTATGGGTAACGGTGTCAGAGAGCGTTAATGGGGAACAAAGTGTGAGAGCGTTAATATGGAACCAAGTGCGAGAGTGTTAATGGGGAACAGTGTGTGAGAGCATTAATGGGGAACGGTGTGTCAGAGCGTAAATGGGGAACAAATTCTGAATGTTTTTATGGGGAACGGTGTGTGACAGTGTTATTGGGGAGTGGTGTGTGAGAGTGTTAATGGGGAGCGGTGTGTGAGAGCGTTAATTGGGAATGGTGTTTGTGAGAGTTAATGGGGAACAAAGCTTGAGAGCATTAATGGGGAACGGTGAGTGAGAGTGTTTATGAGGAACAAGTGTGAGAGTGTTAATATGGAACGGTGTGTGAGAGCGTTAATGTGGAATGGTGTGTGAGAGCGTTAAGGTGGAACGGTGTGTGAGACTGTGAATGGGGAACGGTGTGTGAAAGTGTTAATGTGGAACAGTGTGTGAGTGTTTGTGGGGAACAAATTGTGAGACTGTTAATGGGGAACCGTGTGTGAGAGTATAAGTGTGAGAGTGTTAATGTGGAACCAAGTTTGAGAGTGTTAATGGGGAACAGTGTGTGAGAGCGTTAATGGGGATTGCTGCGTGAGAGTGTTTATGGGGAACGGAGTGTGAGAGGGTTAATGGGGAACGCTGTGTGAGAGCGTTATTGGGGAACGGTGTGTGAGAGCGTTAATGGGGAACGGTGTGTGAGAGGGTTAATGGGGAACGGTTTGTGGGAGAGTTAATGGGGAACAGTCTGTGAGCGTGTTAATGGGGTACGGTGTGTGAGAGGGTTAATGGGGAACGGTTTGTGGGAGTGTTAATGGGGAACAGTCTGTGAGCGTGTTAATGGGGTACGGTGTGTGAGAGTGTTAATGGGGAACGGTGTGTGAGAGCGTTAATGGGGAATGGTGTGTGAGAGTGTTAATGGGGAACTGTGTGTGAGAATGTTAATGGGGAACACTGTGAGAGAGTGTTAATGGGGAACTGTGTTTAAGAGTGTTAATGGCCAACAAATTGAGAGAGTGTTAATGGGGAACGGTGTGTGAGAATGTTAATGGGGAACAAAGTGAGAGAGCGTTAATGGGGAACAGAGTTTAAGAGTGTTAATGGGGAACGGTTTGTGGGAGTGTTAATGGGGAACAGTCTGTGAGAGTGTTAATGGGGTACGGTGTGTGAGAGTGTTAATGGGGAACGGTGTGTGAGAGTGTCAATGGGGAACAAAGTGAGAGAGCGTTAATGGGGAACTGTGTTTAAGAGTGTTAATGGCAAACAAATTGAGAGAGTGTTAATGGGGAACGGTGTGTGAGAATGTTAATGGGGAACAAAGTGAGAGAGCGTTAATGGGGATCAGAGTTTAAGAGTGTTAATGGGGAACGGTTTGTGGGAGTGTTAATGGGGAACAGTCTGTGAGAGTGTTAATGGGGTACGGTGTGTGAGAGTGTTAATGGGGAACGGTGTGTGAGAGTGTCAATGGGGAACAAAGTGAGAGAGCGTTAATGGGGAACAGAGTTTAAGAGTGTTAATGGGGAATGGTTTGTGCTAGTGTTAATAGGGAACGGTGTGTGAGAGTGTTAATTGGAAACGGTGTGTGAGTGCATTGATGGGGTATGGTTTGTGAAATTGTTAATGGGGAAAGGTGTGTGAGAATGTTTATGGGAAACTGTGTGTCAGAGTGTTAATGTGGAACCAAGTTTGAGAGTGTTAATGGGGAACAGTGTGTGAGAGCGTTAATGGGGATTGCTGTGTGAGAGTGTTAATGGGGAACAGTGTGTGAGAGCGTTAATGGGGAACGGTGTGTGAGAGTGTTAATGGGGAACGCTGTGTGAGATTGTTTATGGGGAACGGTGTGTGAGAGTGTTAATGGGGAACGGTGTGTGAGAGCGTTAATGGGGAACGCTGTGTGAGAGTGTTTATGGGGAACGCTGTGTGAGATCGTTAATGGGGAACAGTGTGTGAGAGTGTTAATGGGGAACAAAGTTTGACAGCGTTAATGTGGAATGGTGAGTGAGAGTGTTAAAGGGGAACGGTGTGTGACAGTGTTAATGGGGAACGGTATGTGAGAGTGTTAATGGGGAACGGTGTGTGAGCGTGTTAATGGGGAATGGTGTGTGAGAGCGTTAATGGGGAACGGTCTGTGAGAGCGTTAATGGGGAACGGTCTGTGAGCGTGTTAATGGGGAACGGTGTGTGAGAGCATTAATGGGGAACGGTGTGTGAGAGCATTAATGGGGTATGGTCTGTGAGCGTGTTAATGGGGAACAGTGTGTGAGAGTGTTTATGGGGAATTGTTTGTGCTAGTGTTAATGGGGAATGGTTTGTGCTGGTGTTAATAGGGAATTGTGTGTTAGAGTGTTAATTGGAAATGGTGTGTGATTGCATTAATGGGGTATGGTTTGTGAAATTGTTAATGGGGAAAGGTGTGTGAGAATGTTAATGGGAAACGGTGTGTGAGAGTGTTAATGTGGAACCAAGTTTGAGAGTGTTAATGGGGAACTGTCTGTGAGAGTGTTAATGGGGAACGGTGTGTGAGACTGTTAATGGGGAACGGTGTGTGAGAGTGTTAATGGGGAACGGTGTGTGAGCGTGTTAATGGGGAATGGTGTGTGAGAGCGTTAATGGGGAATGCTGTGTGAGATTGTTAATGGGGAACGGTGTGTGGGAGTGTTAATGGGGAACAAAGTGAGAGAGCGTTAATGGGGAACAGAGTTTAAGAGTGTTAATGGGGAATGGTTTGTGCTACTGTTAATGGGGAATGGTTTGTGCTAGTGTTAATAGGGAACGGTGTGTGATAGTGTTAATTGGAAACGGTGTGTGAGTGCATTAATGGGGTATGGTTTGTGAAATTGTTAATGGGGAAAGGTGTGTCAGAATGTTTATGGGAAACTGTGTGTGAGAGTGTTAATGTGGAACCAAGTTTGAGAGTGTTAATGGGGAACAGTGTGTGAGAGCGTTAATGGGGAACGCTGTGTGAGAGTGTTTATGGGGAACGCTGTGTGAGAGTGTTAATGGGGAACAGTATGTGAGAGTGTTAATGGGGAACGCTGTGTGAGAGTGTTAATGGGGAACGGTCTGTGAGAGTGTTAATGGGGAACGGTGTGTGAGAGGGTTAATGGGGAACGCTGTTTGAGAGCGTTAATGGGGAACAGTGTGTGAGAGTGTTAATGGGGAACGCTGTGTGAGAGTGTTAATGGGGAACGGTCTGTGAGAGTGTTAATGGGGAACGGTCTGTGAGAGTGTTAATGGGGAATGGTGTGTGAGAGTGTTAATGGGGAACAAACTGAGAGAGCGTTAATGGGGAACGGTCTGCCAGACTGTTAATTGGGAATGGTTTGTGAGAGTGTTAATGGGGAACGGTCTGTGAGAGTGTTAATGGGGAACGGTCTGTGAGAGTGTTAATGGGGAATGGTGTGTGAGAGTGTTAATGGGGAACAAACTGAGAGAGCGTTAATGGGGAACGGTCTGCCAGACTGTTAATTGGGAATGGTTTGTGAGAGTGTTAATGGGGAATCGTGTGTGAGAGTGTTATTGGGGAACGGTGTGTGAGAGTGTTAATGGGGAACAAAGTGAGAGGGCGTTCATGTGGAATGGTCTGTCAGACTGTTAATGGGGAATAATTTGTGAGGGTTTTAATGGGAAAAGGTATGTGAGAGTGTTAATGGGTAACGATGTGTGAGAGTGTTAATGGGGAATGGTGTGTGAGCGTATTAATGGGGAATGGTGTGTGAGAGCGTTAATGGTGAACGGTGTGTGAGAGCGTTAATGGGGAACGGTGTGTGAGAGTGTTAATGGGGAATGGTGTGTGAGCGTATTAATGGGGAACGGTGTGTGAGAGTGTTAATGGGGAACAAAGTGAGAGAGTGTTAATGGGGAACGGTCTGCCAGACTGTTAATGGGGAATGGTTTGTGAGAGTTTTAATGGGGAACGGTGTGTGATTGCATTAATGGGGTATGGTTTGTGAAATTGTTAATGGGGAATGGTGTGTGAGAGTGTTAATGGGGAACGGTGTGTGAGAGTGTTAATGGGGAACAAATTGTGAGAGTGTTAATGGGGAACGGTGTGTGAGAGAGTCAATGGGGAACGGTGTGTGAGAGTGTTAATGGGGAACGGTGTGTGAGAGTGTTAATGGGGAACGGTGTGTGAGAGTGTTAATGGGGAACGGTGTGTGAGAGTGTTAATGGGGAACGGTGTGTGAAGGGTTAATGGGGAACGCTGTGTGAGAGCGTTATTGGGGAACGGTGTGTGAGAGCATTCATGGGGAACGGTGTGTCAGTGCGCTAATGGGGAACGGTCTGTGAGAGTGTTAATGGGGAACGGTCTGTGAGAGTGATAATGGGGAACGGTGTGTGAGACTGTTAATGGGGAACGGTGTGTGAGCGTGTTAATGGGGAATGGTGTGTGAGAGGGTTAATGGGGAACGCTGTGTGAGAGTGCTAATGGGGAACGCTGTTTGAGAGTGTTAATGGGGAACGGTGTGTGAGAGTGTTAATGGGGAACGGTGTGTGAGAGTGTTAATGGGGAACGGTGTGTGAGAACGTTAATGGGGAACGGTGTGTGAGTGTTAATGGGGAATGGTGTGGAAGCGTGTTAATGGGGAAGGGTGTGTGAGAGGGTTAATGGGGAACGGTGTGTGAGAGCGTTAATGGGGAACTGTGTGTGAGAGTGTTAATGGGGAACGGTGTGTGAGAGCGTTAATGGGGAACGGTGTGTGAGAGTGTTAATGGGGAATGGTGTGTGAGAGTGTTAATGGGGAACGGTGTGTGAGAGTGTTTATGGGTAACGGTGTCAGAGAGCGTTAATGGGGAACGCTGTGTGAGAGCGTTAATGGGGAACGCTGTGTGAGAGCATTAATGGGGAACGGTGTGTGAGAGTGTTAATGGGGAACGGTGTGTGAGAGCGTTATTGGGGAACGGTGTGTGAGAGCATTCATGGGGAACGGTGTGTCAGTGCGCTAATGGGGAACGGTCTGTGAGAGTGTTAATGGGGAACGGTCTGTGAGAGTGATAATGGGGAACTGTGTGTGAGACTGTTAATGGGGAACGGTGTGTGTGCGTGTTAATGGGGAATGGTGTGTGAGAGGGTTAATGGGGAACGCTGTGTGAGAGTGCTAATGGGGAACGCTGTTTGAGAGTGTTAATGGGGAACGTGTGTGAGAGTGTTAATGGGGAACGGTGTGTGAGAACGTTAATGGGGAACGGTGTGTGAGTGTTAATGGGGAACGGTGTGGGAGCGTGTTAATGGGGAAGGGTGTGTGAGAGGGTTAATGGGGAACGGTGTGTGAGAGTGTTAATGGGGAACGGTGTGTGAGAACGTTAATGGGGAACGGTGTGTGAGTGTTAATGGGGAACGGTGTGGGAGCGTGTTAATGGGGAAGGGTGTGTGAGAGGGTTAATGGGGAACGGTGTGTGAGAGCGTTAATGGGGAACTGTGTGTGAGAGTGTTAATGGGGAACGGTGTGTGAGAGCGTTAATGGGGAACGGTGTGTGAGAGTGTTAATGGGGAATGGTGTGTGAGAGTGTTAATGGGGAACGGTGTGTGAGAGTGCTTATGGGTAACGGTGTCAGAGAGCGTTAATGGGGAACAAAGTGTGAGAGCGTTAATATGGAACCAAGTGCGAGAGTGTTAATGGGGAACAGTTTGTGAGAGCATTAATGGGGAACGGTGTGTCAGAGCGTAAATGGGGAACAAATTCTGAATGTTTTTATGGGGAACGGTGTGTGAGAGTGTTATTGGGGAGTGGTGTGTGAGAGTGTTAATGGGGAGCGGTGTGTGAGAGCGTTAATTGGGAATGGTGTTTGTGAGAGTTAATGGGGAACAAAGCTTGAGAGCATTAATGGGGAACGGTGAGTGAGAGTGTTTATGAGGAACAAGTGTGAGAGTGTTAATATGGAACGGTGTGTGAGAGCGTTAATGT
The DNA here is from genome assembly GCF_030144855.1 of Hypanus sabinus. Lineage (NCBI taxonomy): Eukaryota > Metazoa > Chordata > Chondrichthyes > Myliobatiformes > Dasyatidae > Hypanus > Hypanus sabinus. The sequence continues at coordinate 147,850 of NW_026778946.1, read as the reverse complement.
GGAATGGTGTGTGAGAGCGTTAAGGTGGAACGGTGTGTGAGAGTGTGAATGGGGAACGGTGTGTGAAAGTGTTAATGTGGAACAGTGTGTGAGTGTTTGTGGGGAACAAATTGTGAGACTGTTAATGGGGAACCGTGTGTGAGAGTATAAGTGTGAGAGTGTTAATGTGGAACCAAGTTTGAGAGTGTTAATGGGGAACAGTGTGTGAGAGCGTTAATGGGGATTGCTGCGTGAGAGTGTTTATGGGGAACGGAGTGTGAGAGGGTTAATGGGGAACGCTGTGTGAGAGCGTTATTGGGGAACGGTGTGTGAGAGCGTTAATGGGGAACGGTGTGTGAGAGGGTTAATGGGGAACGGTTTGTGGGAGAGTTAATGGGGAACAGTCTGTGAGCGTGTTAATGGGGTACGGTGTGTGAGAGGGTTAATGGGGAACGGTTTGTGGGAGTGTTAATGGGGAACAGTCTGTGAGCGTGTTAATGGGGTACGGTGTGTGAGAGTGTTAATGGGGAACGGTGTGTGAGAGCGTTAATGGGGAATGGTGTGTGAGAGTGTTAATGGGGAACTGTGTGTGAGAATGTTAATGGGGAACAAAGTGAGAGAGTGTTAATGGGGAACTGTGTTTAAGAGTGTTAATGGCAAACAAATTGAGAGAGTGTTAATGGGGAACGGTGTGTGAGAATGTTAATGGGGAACAAAGTGAGAGAGCGTTAATGGGGAACAGAGTTTAAGAGTGTTAATGGGGAACGGTTTGTGGGAGTGTTAATGGGGAACAGTCTGTGAGAGTGTTAATGGGGTACGGTGTGTGAGAGTGTTAATGGGGAACGGTGTGTGAGAGTGTCAATGGGGAACAAAGTGAGAGAGCGTTAATGGGGAACAGAGTTTAAGAGTGTTAATGGGGAATGGTTTGTGCTAGTGTTAATAGGGAACGGTGTGTGAGAGTGTTAATTGGAAACGGTGTGTGAGTGCATTAATGGGGTATGGTTTGTGAAATTGTTAATGGGGAAAGGTGTGTCAGAATGTTTATGGGAAACTGTGTGTGAGAGTGTTAATGTGGAACCAAGTTTGAGAGTGTTAATGGGGAACAGTGTGTGAGAGCGTTAATGGGGAACGCTGTGTGAGAGTGTTTATGGGGAACGCTGTGTGAGAGTGTTAATGGGGAACAGTATGTGAGAGTGTTAATGGGGAACGCTGTGTGAGTGTGTTAATGGGGAACGGTCTGTGAGAGTGTTAATGGGGAACGGTGTGTGAGAGGGTTAATGGGGAACGCTGTTTGAGAGCGTTAATGGGGAACAGTGTGTGAGAGTGTTAATGGGGAACGCTGTGTGAGAGTGTTAATGGGGAACGGTCTGTGAGAGTGTTAATGGGGAACGGTCTGTGAGAGTGTTAATGGGGAATGGTGTGTGAGAGTGTTAATGGGGAACAAACTGAGAGAGCGTTAATGGGGAACGGTCTGCCAGACTGTTAATTGGGAATGGTTTGTGAGAGTGTTAATGGGGAATCGTGTGTGAGAGTGTTATTGGGGAACGGTGTGTGAGAGTGTTAATGGGGAACAAAGTGAGAGGGCGTTCATGTGGAATGGTCTGTCAGACTGTTAATGGGGAATAATTTGTGAGGGTTTTAATGGGAAAAGGTATGTGAGAGTGTTAATGGGTAACGATGTGTGAGAGTGTTAATGGGGAATGGTGTGTGAGCGTATTAATGGGGAACGGTGTGTGAGAGTGTTAATGGGGAACAAAGTGAGAGAGTGTTAATGGGGAACGGTCTGCCAGACTGTTAATGGGGAATGGTTTGTGAGAGTTTTAATGGGGAACTGTGTGTGATTGCATTAATGGGGTATGGTTTGTGAAATTGTTAATGGGGAATGGTGTGTGAGAGTGTTAATGGGGAACGGTGTGTGAGAGTGTTAATGGGGAACAAATTGTGAGAGTGTTAATGGGGAACGGTGTGTGAGAGAGTCAATGGGGAACGGTGTGTGAGAGTGTTAATGGGGAACGGTGTGTGAGAGTGTTAATGGGGAACGGTGTGTGAGAGTGTTAATGGGGAACGGTGTGTGAAGGGTTAATGGGGAACGCTGTGTGAGAGCGTTATTGGGGAACGGTGTGTGAGAGCATTCATGGGGAACGGTGTGTCAGTGCGCTAATGGGGAACGGTCTGTGAGAGTGTTAATGGGGAACGGTCTGTGAGAGTGATAATGGGGAACGGTGTGTGAGACTGTTAATGGGGAACGGTGTGTGAGCGTGTTAATGGGGAATGGTGTGTGAGAGGGTTAATGGGGAACGCTGTGTGAGAGTGCTAATGGGGAACGCTGTTTGAGAGTGTTAATGGGGAACGGTGTGTGAGAGTGTTAATGGGGAACGGTGTGTGAGAGTGTTAATGGGGAACGGTGTGTGAGAGCGTTAATGGGGAACTGTGTGTGAGAGTGTTAATGGGGAACGGTGTGTGAGAGCGTTAATGGGGAACGGTGTGTGAGAGTGTTAATGGGGAATGGTGTGTGAGAGTGTTAATGGGGAACGGTGTGTGAGAGTGTTTATGGGTAACGGTGTCAGAGAGCGTTAATGGGGAACGCTGTGTGAGAGCGTTAATGGGGAACGCTGTGTGAGAGCATTAATGGGGAACGGTGTGTGAGAGTGTTAATGGGGAACGGTGTGTGAGAGCGTTATTGGGGAACGGTGTGTGAGAGCATTCATGGGGAACGGTGTGTCAGTACGCTAATGGGGAACGGTCTGTGAGAGTGTTAATGGGGAACGGTCTGTGAGAGTGATAATGGGGAACTGTGTGTGAGACTGTTAATGGGGAACGGTGTGTGAGCGTGTTAATGGGGAATGGTGTGTGAGAGGGTTAATGGGGAACGCTGTGTGAGAGTGCTAATGGGGAACGCTGTTTGAGAGTGTTAATGGGGAACGTGTGTGAGAGTGTTAATGGGGAACGGTGTGTGAGAACGTTAATGGGGAACGGTGTGTGAGTGTTAATGGGGAACGGTGTGGGAGCATGTTAATGGGGAAGGGTGTGTGAGAGGGTTAATGGGGAACGGTGTGTGAGAGTGTTAATGGGGAACGGTGTGTGAGAACGTTAATGGGGAACGGTGTGTGAGTGTTAATGGGGAACGGTGTGGGAGCGTGTTAATGGGGAAGGGTGTGTGAGAGGGTTAATGGGGAACGGTGTGTGAGAGCGTTAAAGGGGAACTGTGTGTGAGAGTGTTAATGGGGAACGGTGTGTGAGAGCGTTAATGGGGAACGGTGTGTGAGAGTGTTAATGGGGAATGGTGTGTGAGAGTGTTAATGGGGAACGGTGTGTGAGAGTGTTTATGGGTAACGGTGTCAGAGAGCGTTAATGGGGAACAAAGTGTGAGAGCGTTAATATGGAACCAAGTGCGAGAGTGTTAATGGGGAACAGTGTGTGAGAGCATTAATGGGGAACGGTGTGTCAGAGCGTAAATGGGGAACAAATTCTGAATGTTTTTATGGGGAACGGTGTGTGAGAGTGTTATTGGGGAGCGGTGTGTGAGAGCGTTAATTGGGAATGGTGTTTGTGAGAGTTAATGGGGAACAAAGCTTGAGAGCATTAATGGGGAACGGTGAGTGAGAGTGTTTATGAGGAACAAGTGTGAGAGTGTTAATATGGAACGGTGTGTGAGAGCGTTAATGTGGAATGGTGTGTGAGAGCGTTAAGGTGGAACGGTGTGTGAGAGTGTGAATGGGGAACGGTGTGTGAAAGTGTTAATGTGGAACAGTGTGTGAGTGTTTGTGGGGAACAAAATTGTGAGACTGTTAATGGGGAACCGTGTGTGAGAGTATAAGTGTGAGAGTGTTAATGTGGAACCAAGTTTGAGAGTGTTAATGGGGAACAGTGTGTGAGAGCGTTAATGGGGATTGCTGCGTGAGAGTGTTTATGGGGAACGGAGTGTGAGAGGGTTAATGGGGAACGCTGTGTGAGAGCGTTATTGGGGAACGGTGTGTGAGAGCGTTAATGGGGAACGGTGTGTGAGAGGGTTAATGGGGAACGGTTTGTGGGAGAGTTAATGGGGAACAGTCTGTGAGCGTGTTAATGGGGTACGGTGTGTGAGAGGGTTAATGGGGAACGGTTTGTGGGAGTGTTAATGGGGAACAGTCTGTGAGCGTGTTAATGGGGTACGGTGTGTGAGAGTGTTAATGGGGAACGGTGTGTGAGAGCGTTAATGGGGAATGGTGTGTGAGAGTGTTAATGGGGAACTGTGTGTGAGAATGTTAATGGGGAACAAAGTGAGAGAGTGTTAATGGGGAACTGTGTTTAAGAGTGTTAATGGCAAACAAATTGAGAGAGTGTTAATGGGGAACGGTGTGTGAGAATGTTAATGGGGAACAAAGTGAGAGAGCGTTAATGGGGAACAGAGTTTAAGAGTGTTAATGGGGAACGGTTTGTGGGAGTGTTAATGGGGAACAGTCTGTGAGAGTGTTAATGGGGTACGGTGTGTGAGAGTGTTAATGGGGAACGGTGTGTGAGAGTGTCAATGGGGAACAAAGTGAGAGAGCGTTAATGGGGAACAGAGTTTAAGAGTGTTAATGGGGAATGGTTTGTGCTAGTGTTAATGGGGAACGGTGTGTGAGTGCATTAATGGGGTATGGTTTGTGAAATTGTTAATGGGGAAAGGTGTGTGAGAATGTTTATGGGAAACTGTGTGTGAGAGTGTTAATGTGGAACCAAGTTTGAGAGTGTTAATGGGGAACAGTGTGTGAGAGCGTTAATGGGGATTGCTGCGTGAGAGTGTTTATGGGGAACGCTGTGTGAGAGTGTTAATGGGGAACACTGTGTGAGAGCGTTAATGGGGAACGGTGTGTGAGAGTGTTAATGGGGAATGCTGTGTGAGATTGTTTATGGGGAACGGTGTGTGAGAGTGTTAATGGGGAACGGTGTGTGAGAGCGTTAATGGGGAACGCTGTGTGAGAGTGTTTATGGGGAACGCTGTGTGAGAGCGTTAATGGGGAACAGTGTGTGAGAGTGTTAATGGGGAACAAAGTTTGACAGCGTTAATGTGGAATGGTGAGTGAGAGTGTTAAAGGGGAACGGTGTGTGACAGTGTTAATGGGGAACGGTATGTGAGAGTGTTAATGGGGAACGGTGTGTGAGCGTGTTAATGGGGAATGGTGTGTGAGAGCGTTAATGGGGAACGGTCTGTGAGAGCGTTAATGGGGAACGGTCTGTGAGCGTGTTAATGGGGAACGGTGTGTGAGAGCATTAATGGGGAACGGTGTGTGAGAGCATTAATGGGGTATGGTCTGTGAGCGTGTTAATGGGGAACAGTGTGTGAGAGTGTTTATGGGGAATTGTTTGTGCTAGTGTTAATGGGGAATGGTTTGTGCTGGTGTTAATAGGGAATTGTGTGTTAGAGTGTTAATTGGAAATGGTGTGTGAGTGCATTAATGGGGTATGGTTTGTGAAATTGTTAATGGGGAAAGGTGTGTGAGAATGTTAATGGGAAACGGTGTGTGAGAGTGTTAATGTGGAACCAAGTTTGAGAGTGATAATGGGGAACGGTCTGTGAGAGTGTTAATGGGGAACAGTGTGTGAGACTGTTAATGGGGAACGGTGTGTGAGAGTGTTAATGGGGAACGGTGTGTGAGCGTGTTAATGGGGAATGGTGTGTGAGAGCGTTAATGGGGAATGCTGTGTGAGAGTGTTAATGGGGAACGGTGTGTGGGAGTGTTAATGGGGAACAAAGTGAGAGAGCGTTAATGGGGAACAGAGTTTAAGAGTGTTAATGGGGAATGGTTTGTGCTACTGTTAATGGGGAATGGTTTGTGCTAGTGTTAATAGGGAACGGTGTGTGATAGTGTTAATTGGAAACGGTGTGTGAGTGCATTAATGGGGTATGGTTTGTGAAATTGTTAATGGGGAAAGGTGTGTCAGAATGTTTATGGGAAACTGTGTGTGAGAGTGTTAATGTGGAACCAAGTTTGAGAGTGTTAATGGGGAACAGTGTGTGAGAGCGTTAATGGGGAACGCTGTGTGAGAGTGTTTATGGGGAACGCTGTGTGAGAGTGTTAATGGGGAACAGTATGTGAGAGTGTTAATGGGGAACGCTGTGTGAGAGTGTTAATGGGGAACGGTCTGTGAGAGTGTTAATGGGGAACGGTGTGTGAGAGGGTTAATGGGGAACGCTGTTTGAGAGCGTTAATGGGGAACAGTGTGTGAGAGTGTTAATGGGGAACGCTGTGTGAGAGTGTTAATGGGGAACGGTCTGTGAGAGTGTTAATGGGGAACGGTCTGTGAGAGTGTTAATGGGGAATGGTGTGTGAGAGTGTTAATGGGGAACAATCTGAGAGAGCGTTAATGGGGAACGGTCTGCCAGACTGTTAATTGGGAATGGTTTGTGAGAGTGTTAATGGGGAATCGTGTGTGAGAGTGTTATTGGGGAACGGTGTGTGAGAGTGTTAATGGGGAACAAAGTGAAAGGGCGTTCATGGGGAATGGTCTGTCAGACTGTTAATGGGGAATAATTTGTGAGGGTTTTAATGGGAAAAGGTATGTGAGAGTGTTAATGGGTAACGATGTGTGAGAGTGTTAATGGGGAATGGTGTGTGAGCGTATTAATGGGGAATGGTGTGTGAGAGCGTTAATGGTGAACGGTGTGTGAGAGCGTTAATGGGGAACGGTATGTGAGAGTGTTAATGGGGAATGGTGTGTGAGCGTATTAATGGGGAACGGTGTGTGAGAGTGTTAATGGGGAACAAAGTGAGAGAGTGTTAATGGGGAATGGTTTGTGAGAGTTTTAATGGGGAACGGTGTGTGATTGCATTAATGGGGTATGGTTTGTGAAATTGTTAATGGGGAATGGTGTGTGAGAGTGTTAATGGGGAACGGTGTGTGAGAGTGTTAATGGGGAACAAATTGTGAGAGTGTTAATGGGGAACGGTGTGTGAGAGAGTCAATGGGGAATGGTGTGTGAGCATGTTAATGGGGAACGGTGTGTGAGAGTGTTAATGGGGAAAGGTGTGTGAGAGAGTCAATGGGGAACGGTGTGTGAGAGTGTTAATGGGGAACGGTGTGTGAGAGTGTTAATGGGGAACGGTGTGTGAGAGTGTTAATGGGGAATGGTGTGTGAGAGTGTTAATGTGGAACCAAGTTTGAGAGTGTTAATGGGGAACAGTGTGTGAGAGCGTTAATGGGGAACGCTGTGTGAGAGTGTTTATGGGGAACGCTGTGTGAGAGTGTTAATGGGGAACAGTGTGTGAGAGTGTTAATGGGGAACGCTGTGTGAGATTGTTTATGGGGAACGGTGTGTGAGAGTGTTAATGGGGAACAGTGTGTGAGAGTGTTAATGGGGAACAAAGTTTGACAGCGTTAATGTGGAATGGTGAGTGAGAGTGTTAAAGGGGAACGGTGTGTGACAGTGTTAATGGGGAACGGTATGTGAGAGTGTTAATGGGGTACGGTGTGTGAGAGTGTTAATGGGGAACGGTGTGTGAGAGTGTTAATGGGGAACAAATTGTGAGAGTGTTAATGGGGAACGGTGTGTGAGAGAGTCAATGGGGAATGGTGTGTGAGCATGTTAATGGGGAACGGTGTGTGAGAGTGTTAATGGGGAAAGGTGTGTGAGAGAGTCAATGGGGAACGGTGTGTGAGAGTGTTAATGGGGAACGGTGTGTGAGAGTGTTAATGGGGAACGGTGTGTGAGAGTGTTAATGGGGAATGGTGTGTGAGAGTGTTAATGTGGAACCAAGTTTGAGAGTGTTAATGGGGAACAGTGTGTGAGAGCGTTAATGGGGAACGCTGTGTGAGAGTGTTTATGGGGAACGCTGTGTGAGAGTGTTAATGGGGAACAGTGTGTGAGAGTGTTAATGGGGAACGCTGTGTGAGATTGTTTATGGGGAACGGTGTGTGAGAGTGTTAATGGGGAACAGTGTGTGAGAGTGTTAATGGGGAACAAAGTTTGACAGCGTTAATGTGGAATGGTGAGTGAGAGTGTTAAAGGGGAACGGTGTGTGACAGTGTTAATGGGGAACGGTATGTGAGAGTGTTAATGGGGTACGGTGTGTGAGAGTGTTAATGGGGTACGGTGTGTGAGAGCGTTAATGAGGAACGGTGTGTGAGAGTGTTAATGGGGAATGGTGTGTGAGAGTGTTATTGGGGAATGGTGTGTGAGAGTGTTAATGGGGAATGGTGTGTGAGAGTGTTATTGGGGAATGGTGTGTGAGAGAGTCAATGGGGAACGGTGTGTGAGAGTGTTATTGGGGAACAGTGTGTAAGCGTGTTAATGGGGAACAAATTGTGAGAGTGTTAATGGTGAACGGTGTGTGAGAGTGTTAATGCGGAACGGTGTGTGAGAGTGTTATTGGGGAACGGTGTGTGAGAGTGTTAATGGGGAAAGGTGTGTGAGAGTGTTAATTGGGAAAGGTGTGTGAGAGTGTTAATTGGGAACGGTGTGTGAGAGTGTTAATGGGGAACGGTGAGTGAGCGTGTTAATGGGGAACGGCGTGTGAGAGTGTTAATGGGGAACGGTGTGTGAGCGTGTTGATGGGGAACGGTGTGTGAGAGTGTTAATGGGGAAAGGTGTGTGAGAGTGTTAATTGGGAAAGGTGTGTGAGAGTGTTAATTGGGAACGGTGTGTGAGAGTGTTAATGGGGAACGGTGAGTGAGCGTGTTAATGGGGAACGGCGTGTGAGAGTGTTAATGGGGAACGGTGTGTGAGCGTGTTGATGGGGAACGGTGTGTGAGAGGGTTAATGGGGAACGGTTTCTGAGAGCGTTAATGGGGAACAGTCTGTGAGCGTGTTAATGGCGTACGGTGTGTGAGCGTGTTAATTTGGTACGGTGTGTGAGAGCATTAATGGGGTACGGTGTGTGAGAACGTTAATGGGGAACCAAGTGTGAGAGCGTTAATGGGGAACGGTGTGTGAGAGCGTTAATGGGGAATGGTGTGTGAGAGTGTTAATGGGGAACGGTGTGTGAGAGTGTTAATGGGGAACGGTGTGTGGGAGTGTTAATGGGGAACAGTCTGTGAGAGTGTTAATGGGGAACGGTGTGTGAGAGAGTCAATGGGGAATGGTGTGTGAGCATGTTAATGGGGAACGGTGTGTGAGAGTGTTAATGGGGAAAGGTGTGTGAGAGAGTCAATGGGGAACGGTGTGTGAGAGTGTTAATGGGGAACGGTGTGTGAGAGTGTTAATGGCGTACGGTGTGTGAGCGTGTTAATTTGGTACGGTGTGTGAGAGCATTAATGGGGTACGGTGTGTGAGAACGTTAATGGGGAACCAAGTGTGAGAGCGTTAATGGGGAACGGTGTGTGAGAGCGTTAATGGGGAATGGTGTGTGAGAGTGTTAATGGGGAACGGTGTGTGAGAGTGTTAATGGGGAACGGTGTGTGGGAGTGTTAATGGGGAACAGTCTGTGAGAGCGTTAATGGGGAACGCTGTGTGAGAGTGTTTATGGGGAACGCTGTGTGAGAGTGTTAATGGGGAACAGTGTGTGAGAGTGTTAATGGGGAACGCTGTGTGAGATTGTTTATGGGGAACGGTGTGTGAGAGTGTTAATGGGGAACAGTGTGTGAGAGTGTTAATGGGGAACAAAGTTTGACAGCGTTAATGTGGAATGGTGAGTGAGAGTGTTAAAGGGGAACGGTGTGTGACAGTGTTAATGGGGAACGGTATGTGAGAGTGTTAATGGGGTACGGTGTGTGAGAGTGTTAATGGGGTACGGTGTGTGAGAGCGTTAATGAGGAACGGTGTGTGAGAGTGTTAATGGGGAATGGTGTGTGAGAGTGTTATTGGGGAATGGTGTGTGAGAGTGTTAATGGGGAATGGTGTGTGAGAGTGTTATTGGGGAATGGTGTGTGAGAGAGTCAATGGGGAACGGTGTGTGAGAGTGTTATTGGGGAACAGTGTGTAAGCGTGTTAATGGGGAACAAATTGTGAGAGTGTTAATGGTGAACGGTGTGTGAGAGTGTTAATGCGGAACGGTGTGTGAGAGTGTTATTGGGGAACGGTGTGTGAGAGTGTTAATGGGGAAAGGTGTGTGAGAGTGTTAATTGGGAAAGGTGTGTGAGAGTGTTAATTGGGAACGGTGTGTGAGAGTGTTAATGGGGAACGGTGAGTGAGCGTGTTAATGGGGAACGGCGTGTGAGAGTGTTAATGGGGAACGGTGTGTGAGCGTGTTGATGGGGAACGGTGTGTGAGAGGGTTAATGGGGAACGGTTTCTGAGAGCGTTAATGGGGAACAGTCTGTGAGCGTGTTAATGGCGTACGGTGTGTGAGCGTGTTAATTTGGTACGGTGTGTGAGAGCATTAATGGGGTACGGTGTGTGAGAACGTTAATGGGGAACGGTGTGTGAGAGCGTTAATGGGGAACGGTCTGCCAGACTGTTAATGGGGAATGGTTTGTGAGAGTTTTAATGGGGAACGGTGTGTGAGTGCATTAATGGGGTATGGTTTGTGAAAGTGTTAATGGGGAAAGGTGTGTGAGAATGTTAATGGGAAACGGTGTGTGAGAGCGTTAATGTGGAACCAAGTGTGAGAGCGTTAATGGGGAACGGTGTGTGAGAGCGTTAATGGGGAATGGTGTGTGAGAGTGTTAATGGGGAACGGTGTGTGAGAGTGTTAATGGGGAACGGTGTGTGAGCATGTTAATGGGGAACGGTGTGTGAGAGCGTTAATGGGGAATGGTGTGTGAGAGTGTTAATGGGGAACGGTGTGTGAGCATGTTAATGGGGAACGGTGTGTGAGAGCGTTAATGGGGAATGGTGTGTGAGAGTGTTAATGGGGAACGGTGTGTGAGCATGTTAATGGGGAACGGTGTGTGAGAGAGTTAATGGGGAAAGGTGTGTGAGAGTGTTATTGGGGAACGCTGTGTGAGAGTGTTATTCAGGAACGATGTGTGAGAGAGTCAATGGGGAACGGTGTGTGAGAGTGTTAATGGGGAACGGTGTGTGAGCGTGTTAATGGGGAACGGTGTGTGAGAGTGTTAATGGGGAATGGTGTGTGAGCGTATTAATGGGGAACGGTGTGTGAGAGGGTTAATGGGGAACGATTTGTGAGAGCGTTAATGGGGAACAGTCTGTGAGCGTGTTAATGGGGTACGGTGTGTGAGAGTGTTAATGGGGATCAGAGTTTAAGAGTGTTAATGGGGAATGGTTTGTGCTAGTGTTAATGGGGAATGGTTTGTGCTAGTGTTAATAGGGAACGGTGTGTGAGAGTGTTAATTGGAAACAGTGTGTGAGTGCATTAATGGGGTATGGTTTGTGAAATTGTTAATGGGGAAAGGTGTGTGAGAATGTTTATGGGAAACTGTGTGTGAGAGTGTTAATGTGGAACCAAGTTTGAGAGTGTTAATGGGGAACAGTGTGTGAGAGCGTTAATGGGGAACGCTGTGTGAGAGTGTTTATGGGGAACGCTGTGTGAGAGTGTTAATGGGGAACAGTGTGTGAGAGTGTTAATGGGGAACGCTGTGTGAGATTGTTTATGGGGAACGGTGTGTGAGAGCGTTAATGGGGAACGCTGTGTGAGAGTGTTTATGGGGAACGCTGTGTGAGAGCGTTAATGGGGAACAGTGTGTGAGAGTGTTAATGGGGAACAAAGTTTGACAGCGTTAATGTGGAATGGTGAGTGAGAGTGTTAAAGGGGAACGGTGTGTGACAGTGTTAATGGGGAACGGTATGTGAGAGTGTTAATGGGGAACGGTGTGTGAGCGTGTTAATGGGGAATGGTGTGTGAGAGCGTTAATGGGGAACGGTCTGTGAGAGCGTTAATGGGGAACGGTCTGTGAGCGTGTTAATGGGGAACGGTGTTTGAGAGCATTAATGGGGAACGGTCTGTGAGCGTGTTAATGGGGTACGGTGTGTGAGAGCGTTAATGAGGAACGGTGTGTGAGAGTGTTTATGGGGAATTGTTTGTGCTAGTGTTAATGGGGAATGGTTTGTGCTGGTGTTAATAGGGAATTGTGTGTGAGAGTGTTAATTGGAAACGGTGTGTGAGTGCATTAATGGGGTATGGTTTGTGAAATTGTTAATGGGGAAAGGTGTGTGAGAATGTTAATGGGAAACGGTGTGTGAGAGTGTTAATGTGGAACCAAGTTTGAGAGTGTTAATGGGGAACAGTGTGTGTGAGCGTTAATGGGGAACGGTGTGTGAGAGTATTAATGGGGAACGGTGTGTGAGACTGTTAATGGGGAACGGTGTGTGAGAGTGTTAATGGGGAACGGTGTGTGTGAGTGTCAATGGGGAACGGTGTGTGAGCGTGTAAATGGGGAATGCTGTGTGAGAGTGTTAATGGGGAACGGTGTGTGGGAGTGTTAATGGGGAACAGTCTGTGAGAGTGTTAATGGGGTACGGTGTGTGAGAGTGTTAATGGGGAACAAAGTGAGAGAGCGTTAATGGGGAACAGAGTTTAAGAGTGTTAATGGGGAATGGTTTGTGCTACTGTTAATGTTGAATGGTTTGTGCTAGTGTTAATAGGGAACGGTGTGTGAGAGTGTTAATTGGAAACGGTGTGTGAGTGCATTAATGGGGTATGGTTTGTGAAATTGTTAATGGGGAAAGGTGTGTCAGAATGTTTATGGCAAACTGTGTGTGAGAGTGTTAATGTGGAACCAAGTTTGAGAGTGTTAATGGGGAACAGTGTGTGAGAGCGTTAATGGGGAACGCTGTGTGAGAGTGTTTATGGGGAACGCTGTGTGAGAGTGTTAATGGGGAACGGTCTGTGAGAGTGTTAATGGGGAACGGTGTGTGAGACTGTTAATGGGGAATGTTGTGTGAGAGGGTTAATGGGGAACGCTGTTTGAGAGCGTTAATGGGGAACAGTGTGTGAGAGTGTTAATGGGGAACGCTGTGTGAGAGTGTTAATGGGGAACGGTCTGTGAGAGTGTTAATGGGGAACGGTGTGTGACCGTGTTAATGGGGAACGGTGTGTGAGAGTGTTAATGGGGAACAAACTGAGAGAGCGTTAATGGGGAACGGTCTGCCAGACTGTTAATTGGGAATGGTTTGTGAGAGTGTTAATGGGGAATCGTGTGTGAGAGTGTTATTGGGGAACGGTGTGTGAGAGTGTTAATGGGGAACAAAGTGAAAGGGCGTTCATGGGGAATGGTCTGTCAGACTGTTAATGGGGAATAATTTGTGAGGGTTTTAATGGGGAAAGGTATGTGAGAGTGTTAATGGGTAACGATGTGTGAGAGTGTTAATGGGGAATGGTGTGTGAGCGTATTAATGGGGAATGGTGTGTGAGAGCGTTAATGGTGAACGGTGTGTGAGAGCGTTAATGGGGAACGGTGTGTGAGAGTGTTAATGGGGAATGGTGTGTGAGCGTATTAATGGGGAACGGTGTGTGAGAGGGTTAATGGGGAACGATTTGTGAGAGCGTTAATGGGGAACAGTCTGTGAGCGTGTTAATGGGGTACGGTGTGTGAGAGCGTTAATGGGGAACTGTGTGTGAGCGTGTTAATGGGGTACGGTGTGTGAGAGTGTTAATGGGGAATAAAGTGAGAGAGTGTTAATGGGGAACGGTCTGCCAGACTGTTAATGGGGAATGGTTTGTGAGAGTTTTAATGGGGAACGGTGTGTGATTGCATTAATGGGGTATGGTTTGTGAAATTGTTAATGGGGAACGGTGTGTGAGCGTGTTAATGGGGAACAAATTGTGAGAGTGTTAATGGGGAACGGTGTGTGAGAGCGTTATTGGGGAACGGTGTGTGAGAGTGTTAATGGGGAACGGTGTGTGAGAGTGTTAATGTGGAACCAAGTTTGAGAGTGTTAATGGGGAACAGTGTGTGAGAGCGTTAATGGGGAACGCTGTGTGAGAGTGTTTATGGGGAACGCTGTGTGAGAGTGTTAATGGGGAACAGTGTGTGAGAGTGTTAATGGGGAACGCTGTGTGAGATTGTTTATGGGGAACGGTGTGTGAGAGTGTTAATGGGGAACAGTGTGTGAGAGTGTTAATGGGGAACAAAGTTTGACAGCGTTAATGTGGAATGGTGAGTGAGAGTGTTAAAGGGGAACGGTGTGTGACAGTGTTAATGGGGAACAGTATGTGAGAGTGTTAATGGGGAACGGTGTGTGAGCGTGTTAATGGGGTACGGTGTGTGAGAGCGTTAATGAGGAAGGTGTGTGAGAGTGTTTATGGGGAATTGTTTGTGCTAGTGTTAATGGGGAATGGTTTGTGCTGGTGTTAATAGGGAATTGTGTGTGAGAGTGTTAATTGGAAACGGTGTGTGAGTGCATTAATGGGGTATGGTTTGTGAAATTGTTAATGGGGAAAGGTGTGTGAGAATGTTAATGGGAAACGGTGTGAGTGTTAATGTGGAACCAAGTTTGATTGTGTTAATGGGGAACGCTGTGTGAGAGCGTTATTGGGGAACGGTGTGTGAGAGCGTTAATGGGGAACGGTGTGTGAGAGCGTTAATGGGGAACGGTGTGTGGGAGTGTTAATGGGGAACAGTCTGTGAGAGTATTAATGGGATACGGTGTGTGAGAGCGTTAATGGGGAACGGTGTGTGAGACTGTTAATGGGGAACGGTGTGTGAGAGCGTTAATGGGGAACGGTGTGTGAGAGTGTTAATGGGGAACAAAGTGAGAGAGCGTTAATGGGGAACAGAGTTTAAGAGTGTTAATGGGGAATGGTTTGTGCTACTGTTAATGGGGAATGGTTTGTGCTAGTGTTAATAGGGAACGGTGTGTGAGAGTGTTAATTGGAAACGGTGTGTGAGTGCATTAATGTGGTATGGTTTGTGAAATTGTTAATGGGGAAAGGTGTGTCAGAATGTTTATGGGAAACTGTGTGTGAGAGTGTTAATGTGGAACCAAGTTTGAGAGTGTTAATGGGGAACAGTGTGTGAGAGTGTTAATGGGGAACGCTGTGTGAGAGTGTTAATGGGGAACGGTCTGTGAGAGTGTTAATGGGGAACGGTGTGTGAGACTGTTAATGGGGAACGGTGTGTGAGAGTGTTAATGGGGAACGGTGCGTGAGCGTGTTAATGGGGAATGGTGTGTGAGAGTGTTAATGGGGAACGGTGTGTGAGAGTGTCAATGGGGAACAAACTGAGAGAGCGTTAATGGGGAACGGTCTGCCAGACTGTTAATTGGGAATGGTTTGTGAGAGTGTTAATGGGGAATCGTGTGTGAGAGTGTTATTGGGGAACGGTTTGTGAGAGTGTTAATGGGGAACAAAGTGAGAGTGCGTTCATGGGGAATGGTCTGTCAGACTGTTAATGGGGAATAATTTGTGAGAGTTTTAATGGGGAAAGGTATGTGAGAGTGTTAATGGGTAACGATGTGTGAGAGTGTTAATGGGGAATGGTGTGTGACCGTATTAATGGGGAATGGTGTTTGAGAGCATTAATGGTGAACGGTGTGTGAGAGCGTTAATGGGGAACGGTGTGTGAGAGTGTTAATGGGGAATGGTGTGTGAGCGTATTAATGGGGAATAGTGTGTGAGAGGGTTAATGGGGAACGATTTGTGAGAGCGTTAATGGGGAACAGTCTGTGAGCGTGTTAATGGGGTACGGTGTGTGAGAGCGTTAATGGGGAACTGTGTGTGAGCGTGTTAATGGGGTACGGTGTGTGAGAGTGTTAATGGGGAACAGAGTTTAAGAATGTTAATGGGGAATGGTGGGTGAGACTGTTAATGGGGAACGGTGTGTGAGAGTGTTAATGGGGAACGGTCTGTGAGCGCGTTAATGGGGAACGGTGTGTGAGAGTGTTAATGGGGAACGGTGTGTGAGCGTGTTAATGGGGAATGGTGTGTGAGAGTGTTAATGGGGAATGGTGTGTGAAAGTGTTAATGGGGAAAGGTGTGTGAGAATGTTAATGGGAAACGGTGTGTGAGAGTGTTAATGGGGAACAAAGTGAGAGAGCTTTAATGGGGAACAGAGTTTAAGAGTGTTAATGGGGAATGGTTTGTGCTAGTGTTAATGGGGAATGGTTTGTGCTAGTGTTAATAGGGAACGGTGTGTGAGAGTGTTAATAGGGAACGGTGTATGAGAGTGTTAATTGGAAACGGTGTGTGAGTGCATTGATGGGGTATGGTTTGTGAAATTGTTAATGGGGAAAGGTGTGTGAGAATGTTTATGGGAAACTGTGTGTGAGAGTGTTAATGTGGAACCAAGTTTGAGAGTGTTAATGGGGAAAAGTGTGTGAGAGGGTTAATGGGGAACGCTGTGTGAGAGTGTTTATGGGGAACGCTGTGTGAGAGTGTTAATGGGGAACAGTGTGTGAGAGTGTTAATGGGGAACGCTGTGTGAGATTGTTTATGGGGAACGGTGTGTGAGAGTGTTAATGGGGAACAGTGTGTGAGAGTGTTAATGGGGAACAAAGTTTGACAGCGTTAATGTGGAATGGTGAGTGAGAGTGTTAAAGGGGAACGGTGTGTGACAGTGTTAATGGGGAACGGTATGTGAGAGTGTTAATGGGGAACGGTGTGTGAGCGTGTTAATGGGGTACGGTGTGTGAGAGCGTTAATGAGGAACGGTGTGTGAGAGTGTTTATGGGGAATTGTTTGTGCTAGTGTTAATGGGGAATGGTTTGTGCTGGTGTTAATAGGGAATTGTGTGTGAGAGTGTTAATTGGAAACGGTGTGTGAGTGCATTAATGGGGTATGGTTTGTGAAATTGTTAATGGGGAAAGGTGTGTGAGAATGTTAATGGGAAACGGTGTGTGAGAGTGTTAATGTGGAACCAAGTTTGAGAGTGTTAATGGGGAACAGTGTGTGTGAGTGTTAATGGGGAACGGTGTGTGAGACTGTTAATGGGGAACGGTGTGTGAGAGCGTTAATGGGGAACGGTCTGTGAGAGTGTTAATGGGGAACGGTGTGTGAGCGTGTTAATGGGGAATGGTGTGTGAGAGCATTAATGGGGAACGCTGCGTGAGAGTGTTAATAGGGAACAGAGTTTAAGAGTGTTAATGGGGAATGGTTTGTGCTACTGTTAATGGGGAATGGTTTGTGCTAGTGTTAATAGGGAACGGTGTGTGAGAGTGTTAATTGGAAACGGTGTGTGAGTGCATTGATGGGGTATGGTTTGTGAAATTGTTAATGGGGAAAGGTGTGTGTGAATGTTTATGGGAAACTGTGTGTGAGAGTGTTAATGTGGAACCAAGTTTGAGAGTGTTAATGGGGAACAGTGTGTGAGAGCGTTAACGGGGAACGGTCTGCCAGACTGTTAATTGGGAATGGTTTGTGAGAGTGTTAATGGGGAATCGTGTGTGAGAGTGTTATTGGGGAACGGTGTGTGAGAGTGTTAATGGGGAACAAAGTGAGAGGGCGTTCATGGGGAATGGTCTGTCAGACTGTTAATGGGGAATAATTTGTGAGAGTTTTAATGGGGAAAGGTATGTGAGAGTGTTAATGGGTAACGATGTGTGAGAGTGTTAATGGGGTATGGTGTGTGACCGTATTAATGGGGAATGGTGTTTGAGAGCGTTAATGGTGAACGGTGTGTGAGAGCGTTAATGGGGAACGGTGTGTGAGAGTGTTAATGGGGAATGGTGTGTGAGAGTGTTAATGGGGAATGGTGTGTGAGCGTATTAATGCGGAACAGTGTCTGAGAGGGTTAATGGGGAACGATTTGTGAGAGCGTTAATGGGGAACAGTCTGTGAGCGTGTTAATGGGGTACGGTGTGTGAGAGCGTTAATGGGGAACTGTGTGTGAGCGTGTTAATGGGGTACGGTGTGTGAGAGTGTTAATGGGGAACAGAGTTTAAGAATGTTAATGGGGAATGGTGGGTGAGACTGTTAATGGGGAACGGTGTGTGAGAGTGTTAATGGGGAACGGTCTGTGAGAGCGTTAATGGGGAACGGTGTGTGAGAGTGTTAATGGGGAACGGTGTGTGAGAGTGTTAATGGGGAACGGTGTGTGAGAGCGTTAATGGGGAACGGTGTGTGAGTGCATTACTGGGGTATGGTTTGTGAAAGTGTTAATGGGGAAAGGTGTGTGAGAATGTTAATGGGAAACGGTGTGTGAGAGAGTTAATGGGGAACAGTGTGTGAGATTGTTAATGGGGATTGCTGTCTGAGAGTGTTTATGGTGAATGGTGTCTGACAGCGTTAACGGGGAACTTTGTGTGAGAGTGTCAATGGGGAACGGTGTGTGAGAGTGTTAATGGGGAACGGTGTGTGAGAGTGTTAATGGGGAATGGTGTGTGAGTGTGTCAATGGGGAACAGTGTGTGAGGGTGTCAATGGGGAACGGTGTGTGAGAGTGTCAATGGGGAACGGTGTGTGAGCGTGCTAATGGGGAACGGTGTGTGAGAGAGTCAATGGGGAACGGTGTGTGAGAGTGTTAATGGGGATCGGTGTGTGAGAGTGTTAATGGGGAACGGTGTGTGAGAGAGTCAATGGGGAACAGTGTGTGAGAGTGTTAATGGGGAACGGTGTGTGAGCGTGTTAATGGGGAATGGTGTGTGAGAGTGTTAATGGGGAATGGTGTGTGAAAGTGTTAATGGGGAAAGGTGTGTGAGAATGTTAATGGGAAACGGTGTGTGAGAGAGTTAATGGGGAACAGTGTGAGATTGTTAATGGGGATTGCTGTCTGAGAGTGTTTATGGTGAATGGTGTCTGACAGCGTTAACGGGGAACTTTGTGTGAGAGTGTCAATGGGGAACGGTGTGTGAGAGTGTCAATGGGGAACGGCGTGTGAGAGTGTTAATGGGGAACGGTGTGTGAGCGTGCTAATGGGGAACGGTGTGTGAGAGAGTCAATGGGGAACGGTGTGTGACCGTGTTAATGGGGAACGGTGTGTGAGAGAGTCAATGGGGAACGGTGTGTGAGAGTGTAAATGGGGATCGGTGTGTGAGAGTGTTAACGGGGAACGGTGTGTGAGAGAGTCAATGGGGAACGGTGTGTGAGAGTGTTAATGGGGAACGGTGTGTGAGCGTGTTAATGGGGAACGGTGTGTGAGAGTGTTAATGGGGAACAAAGTGAGAGAGCTTTAATTGGGAACAGAGTTTAAGAGTGTTAATGGGGAATGGTTTGTGCTAGTGTTAATGGGGAATGGTTTGTGCTAGTGTTAATAGGGAACAGTGTGTGAGAGTGTTAATAGGGAACGGTGTGTGAGAGTGTTAATTGGAAACGGTGTGTGAGTGCGTTGATGGGGTATGGTTTGTGAAATTGTTAATGGGGAAAGGTGTGTGAGAATGTTTATGGGAAACTGTGTGTGAGAGTGTTAATGTGGAACCAAGTTTGAGAGTGTTAATGGGGAAAAGTGTGTGAGAGCGTTAATGGGGAACGCTGTGTGAGAGTGTTTATGGGGAACGCTGTGTGAGAGTGTTAATGGGGAACAGTGTGTGAGAGTGTTAATGGGGAACGCTGTGTGAGATTGTTTATGGGGAACGGTGTGTGAGAGTGTTAATGGGGAACAGTGTGTGAGAGTGTTAATGGGGAACAAAGTTTGACAGCGTTAATGTGGACTGGTGAGTGAGAGTGTTTAAGGGGAATGGTGTGTGACAGTGTTAATGGGGAACGGTATGTGAGAGTGTTAATGGGGAACGGTGTGTGTGCGTGTTAATGGGGTACGGTGTGTGAGAGCGTTAATGAGGAACGGTGTGTGAGAGTGTTTATGGGGAATTGTTTGTGCTAGTGTTAATGGGGAATGGTTTGTGCTGGTGTTAATAGGGAATTGTGTGTGAGAGTGTTAATTGGAAACGGTGTGTGAGTGCATTAATGGGGTATGGTTTGTGAAATTGTTAATGGGGAAAGGTGTGTGAGAATGTTAATGGGAAACGGTGTGTGAGAGTGTTAATGTGGAACCAAGTTTGAGAGTGTTAATGGGGAACAGTGTGTGTGAGCGTTAATGGGGAACGGTCTGTGAGAGTGTTAATGGGGAACGGTGTGTGAGACTGTTAATGGGGAACGGTGTGTGAGAGCGTTAATGGGGAACGGTCTGTGAGAGTGTTAATGGGGAACGGTGTGTGAGCGTGTTAATGGGGAATGGTGTGTGAGAGCATTAATGGGGAACGCTGTGTGAGAGTGTTAATAGGGAACAGAGTTTAAGAGTGTTAATGGGGAATGGTTTGTGCTACTGTTAATGGGGAATGGTTTGTGCTAGTGTTAATAGGGAACGGTGTGTGAGAGTGTTAATTGGAAACGGTGTGTGAGTGCATTGATGGGGTATGGTTTGTGAAATTGTTAATGGGGAAAGGTGTGTGAGAATGTTTATGGGAAACTGTGTGTGAGAGTGTTAATGTGGAACCAAGTTTGAGAGTGTTAATGGGGAACAGTGTGTGAGAGCGTTAATGGGGAACGCTGTGTGAGAGTGTTTATGGGGAATGCTGTGTGAGAGTGTTAATGGGGAACAGTGTGTGAGAGTGTTAATGGGGAACGGTGTGTGAGAGTGTTAATGGGGAACAGTGTGTGAGAGTGTTAATGGGGAACAAAGTTTGACAGCGTTAATGTGGAATGGTGAGTGAGAGTGTTAACGGGGAACGGTGTGTGACAGTGTTAATGGGGAACGGTATGTGAGAGTGTTAATGGGGAACGGTGTGTGAGCGTGTTAATGGGGTATGGTGTGTGAGAGCGTTAATGAGGAACGGTGTGTGAGAGTGTTTATGGGGAATTGTTTGTGCTAGTGTTAATGGGGAATGGTTTGTGCTGGTGTTAATAGGGAATTGTGTGTGAGAGTGTTAATTGGAAACGGTGTGTGAGTGCATTAATGGGGTATGGTTTGTGAAATTGTTAATGGGGAAAGGTGTGTGAGAATGTTAATGGGAAACGGTGTGTGAGAGTGTTAATGTGGAACCAAGTTTGAGAGTGTTAATGGGGAACAGTGTGTGTGAGCGTTAATGGGGAACGGTCTGTGAGAGTGTTAATGGGGAACGGTGTGTGAGACTGTTAATGGGGAACGCTGTGTGAGAGTGTTAATGGGGAACGGTGTGTGAGCGTGTTAATGGGGAATGGTGTGTGAGAGCGTTAATGGGGAATGCTGTGTGAGAGTGTTAATGGGGAACGGTGTGTGGGAGTGTTAATGGGGAACAGTCTGTGAGAGTGTTAATGGGGTACGGTGTGTGAGAGCGTTAATGGGGTACGGTGTGTGAGAGTATTAATGGGGAACAAAGTGAGAGAGCGTTAATGGGGAACAGAGTTTAAGTGTGTTAATGGGGAATGGTTTGTGCTACTGTTAATGGGGAATGGTTTGTGCTAGTGTTAATAGGGAACGGTGTGTGAGAGTGTTAATTGGAAACGGTGTGTGAGTGCATTAATGGGGTATGGTTTGTGAAATTGTTAATGGGGAAAGGTGTGTCAGAATGTTTATGGGAAACTGTATGTGAGAGTGTTAATGTGGAACCAAGTTTGAGAGTGTTAATGGGGAACAGTGTGTGAGAGCGTTAATGGGGATCGCTGTGTGAGAGTGTTAATGAGGAACAGTGTGTGAGAGTGTTAATGGGGAACGCTGTGTGAGAGTGTTAATGGGGAACGGTCTGTGAGAGTGTTAATGGGGAACGGTGTGTGAGAGTGTCAATGGGGAACGGAGTGTGAGAGTGTTAATGGGGAACGGTCTGTGAGAGTGTTAATGGGGAACAGTGTGTGAGAGTGTTAATGGGGAACGGTGTGTGAGAGTGTTAATGGGGAACGGTGCGTGAGCGTGTTAATGGGGAACAAACTGAGAGAGCGTTAATGGGGAACGGTCTGCCAGACTGTTAATTGGGAATGGTTTGTGAGAGTGTTAATGGGGAATCGTGTGTGAGAGTGTTATTGGGGAACGGTGTGTGAAAGTGTTAATGGGGAACAAAGTGAGAGGGCGTTCATGGGGAATGGTCTGTCAGACTGTTAATGGGGAATAATTTGTGAGAGTTTTAATGGGGAAAGGTATGTGAGAGTGTTAATGGGTAACGATGTGTGAGAGTGTTAATGGGGAATGGTGTGTGAGCGTATTAATGGGGAATGGTGTGTGAGAGCGTTAATGGTGAACGGTGTGTGAGAGCGTTAATGGGGAACGGTGTGTGAGAGTGTTAATGGGGAATGGTGTGTGAGCGTATTAATGGGGAACGGTGTGTGAGAGGGTTAATGGGGAACGATTTGTGAGAGCGTTAATGGGGAACAATCTGTGAGCGTGATAATGGGGTAGGGTGTGTGAGAGCGTTAATGGGGAACTGTGTGTGAGCGTGTTAATGGGGTACGGTGTGTGAGAGTGTTAATGGGGAACAAAGTGAGAGAGCGTTAATGGGGAATGGTCTGCCGGACTGTTAATGGGGAATGGTTTGTGAGCGTATTAATGGGGAATGGTGTGTGAGAGCGTTAATGGTGAACGGTGTGTGAGAGTGTTAATGGGGAACGGTGTGTGAGAGTGTTAATGGGGAATGGTGTGTGAGAGTGTTAATGGGGATTGCTGCGTGAGAGTGTTAATGGTGAACGGTGTGTGAGAGTGTTAATGGGGAATGGTGTGTGAGAGTGTTAATGGGGATTGCTGCGTGAGAGTGTTAATGGTGAACGGTGTGTGAGCGTGTTAAAGGGGAATGGTGTGTGAGAGTGTCAATGGGGAACGGTGTGTGAGAGTGTTAATGGGGAACGGTGTGTGAGAGTGTCAATGGGGAACGGTGTGTGAGAGTGTTAATGGGGAATGGTGTGTGAGAGTGTTAATGGGGATTGCTGCGTGAGAGTGTTAATGGGGAACGGTGTGTGAGAGTGTTAATGGGGATTGCTGCGTGAGAGTGTTAATGGGGTACGGTGTGTGAGCTTGTTAATGGGGAACGGTGTGTGAGAGTGTTAAAGGGGAACAAAGTGAGAGAGCGTTAATGGGGAACAGAGGTTAAGAGTGTTAATGGGGGAATGGTTTGTGCTAGTGTTAATGGGAAACGGTGTGTGAGTGCATTAATGGGGTATGGTTTGTGAAATTGTTAATGGGGAAAGGTGCGTCAGAATGTTAATGGGAAATGGTGTGTGAGAGCGTTAATGTGGAACCAAGTGTGAGTGTGTTAATGGGGAACAGTGTGTGAGTGTGTTAATGGGGATTGCTGTGTGAGAGTGTTAACGGGGAACGGTGTGTGAGAGCATTCATGGGGAACGGTGTGTGACAGCATTAATGGGGAACAGTGTCTGAGATCGTTAAGGTGGTACACTTTGTGAGATTGTTTTTGCGGAACAAATTGTGAGAGTGTTAATAGGGAACGGTGTGTGAGAGTGTTAATGGGGAACGGTGTGTGAGAGTGTTAATGGGGAACGGTGTGTGAGAGTGTTTATGGGTAACGGTGTCAGAGAGCGTTAATGGGGAACAAAGTGCGAGAGTGTTAATGGGGAACAGTGTGTGAGAGCATTAATGGGGAACGGTGTGTCAGAGCGTAAATGGGGAACAAATTCTGAATGTTTTTATGGGGAACGGTGTTTGAGAGTGTTATTGGGGACTGGTGTGTGAGAGTGTTAATGGTGAGCGGTGTGTGAGAGCGTTAATTTAGAATGGTGTTTGTGAGAGTTAATGGGGAACAAAGCTTGAGAGCATTAATGGGGAACAGTGAGTGAGAGTGTTTATGAGGAACAAGTGTGAGAGTGATAATGGGGAGCGGTGTGTGAGAGCGTTAATATGGAACGGTGTGTGAGAGCATTAATATGGAACGGTGTGTGAGAGCATTAATATGGAACGGTGTGTGAGAGCATTAATATGGAACGGTGTGTGAGAGCATTAATGGGGAATGGTGTGTGAGAGTGTCAATGGGGAACGGTGTGTGAGAGTGTTAATGGGGAACGGTGTGTGAGAGTGTCAATGGGGAACGGTGTGTGAGAGTGTCAATGGGGAACGGTGTGTGAGAGTGTTAATGGGGAACGGTGTGTGAGAGTGTTTATGGGGAATGGTGTGTGAGAGTGTCAATGGGGAACGGTGTGTGAGAGCGTTAATATGGAACGGTGTGTGAGAGTGTTAATGTGGAACGGTGTGTGAGAGTGTCAATGGGGAACGGTGTGTGAGAGTGTGAATGGGGAACGGTGTGTTAAAGTGTTTGTGGGGAACAAATTGTGAGACTGTTAATGGGGAACGGTGTGTGAGAGTGTTAATGGGGAACAAAGTGAGAGAGTGTTAATGTGGAATGGTCTGCCAGACTGTTAATGGGGAATGGCTTGTGAGAGTTTTAATGGGGAAAGGTGTGTGAGAGAGCTAATGGGGAATCGTGTGTGAGAGCGTTGTTGGGCAACAGTGTGTGAGAGTGTTAATGGGGAACAAAGTGAGAGGGCGTTCATGTGGAATGGTCTGTCAGACTGTTAATGGGGAATAATTTGTGAGAGTTTTAATGGGGAAAGGTATGTGAGAGTGTTAATGGGTAACGGTGTGTGAGAGCGTTAATGGGGAAAGTTGTGTGAGAATGTTAATGGGGAACAAAGTTTGACAGCGTTAATGTGGAACGGTGAGTGAGAGTGTTAATGGGGAACGGTGTGTGACAGTGTTAATGGGGAACGGTGTGTGAGAGTGTTAATGGGGAATGGTGTGTGAGAGTGTCAATAGGGAACGGTGTGTGAGAGTGTTAATGGGGAACGGTGTGTGAGAGTGTCAATGGGGAACGGTGTGTGAGAGTGTTAATGGGGAACGGTGTGTGAGAGTGTTAATGGGGATTGCTGTGTGAGAGTGTTAATGGGGAACGGTGTGTGAGCGTGTTAATGGGGTATGGTTTGTGAGCGTGTTAATGGGGTACGGTGTGTGAGAGTGTTAATGTGGAACGGTGTGTGAGAGTGTTAATGGGGAACGGTGTGTGAGAGTGTCAATGCGGAACGGTGTGTGAGAGCATTAATGGGGAACGGTGTGTGAGAGTGTTAATGGGGAACGGTGTGTGAGAGTGTTAATGGGGAACGGTGTGTGAGAGTGTTAATGTGGAACGGTGTGTGAGAGTGTTAATGGGGAACGGTGTGTGAGAGTGTCAATGGGGAACGGTGTGTGAGAGTGTCAATGGGGAATGGTGTGTGAGAGTGTTAATGTGGAACGGTGTGTGAGAGTGTCAATGGGGAACGGTGTGTGAGAGTGTTAATGGGGAATGGTGTGTGAGAGTGTTAATGGGGAACGGTGTGTGAGAGTGTCAATGGGGAACGGTGTGTGAGAGTGTCAATGGGGAACGGTGTGTGAGTGTGTCAATGGGGAATGGTGTGTGAGAGCGTTAATATGGAACGGTGTGTGAGAGCGTTAATGTGGAACGGTGTGTGAGAGTGTGAATGGGGAACGGTGTGTGAAAGTGTTAATGTGGAACGGTGTGTGAGAGTGTTAATGGGGTACGGTGTGTGAGAGCGTTAATGGGGAACGGTGTGTGAGAGTGTCAATGGGGAACAGTGTGTGAGAGTGTCAATGGGGAATGGTGTGTGAGAGTGTCAATGGGGAACGGTGTGTGAGTGTGTCAATGGGGAATGGTGTGTGAGAGCGTTAATATGGAACGGTGTGTGAGAGCGTTAATGTGGAACGGTGTGTGAGAGTGTGAATGGGGAACGGTGTGTGAAAGTGTTAATGTGGAACGGTGTGTGAGAGTGTTAATGGGGTACGGTGTGTGAGAGCGTTAATGCGGAACGGTGTGTGAGAGTGTTAATGGGGTACGGTGTGTGAGAGCATTAATGGGGAACGCTGTGTGAGAGTGTTAATAGGGAACAGAGTTTAAGAGTGTTAATGGGGAATGGTTTGTGCTACTGTTAATGGGGAATGGTTTGTGCTAGTGTTAATAGGGAACGGTGTGTGAGAGTGTTAATTGGAAACGGTGTGTGAGTGCATTGATGGGGTATGGTTTGTGAAATTGTTAATGGGGAAAGGTGTGTGAGAATGTTTATGGGAAACTGTGTGTGAGAGTGTTAATGTGGAACCAAGTTTGAGAGTGTTAATGGGGAACAGTGTGTGAGAGCGTTAATGGGGAACGCTGTGTGAGAGTGTTTATGGGGAATGCTGTGTGAGAGTGTTAATGGGGAACAGTGTGTGAGAGTGTTAATGGGGAACGGTGTGTGAGAGTGTTAATGGGGAACAGTGTGTGAGAGTGTTAATGGGGAACAAAGTTTGACAGCGTTAATGTGGAATGGTGAGTGAGAGTGTTAAAGGGGAACGGTGTGTGACAGTGTTAATGGGGAACGGTATGTGAGAGTGTTAATGGGGAACGGTGTGTGAGCGTGTTAATGGGGTATGGTGTGTGAGAGCGTTAATGAGGAACGGTGTGTGAGAGTGTTTATGGGGAATTGTTTGTGCTAGTGTTAATGGGGAATGGTTTGTGCTGGTGTTAATAGGGAATTGTGTGTGAGAGTGTTAATTGGAAACGGTGTGTGAGTGCATTAATGGGGTATGGTTTGTGAAATTGTTAATGGGGAAAGGTGTGTGAGAATGTTAATGGGAAACGGTGTGTGAGAGTGTTAATGTGGAACCAAGTTTGAGAGTGTTAATGGGGAACAGTGTGTGTGAGCGTTAATGGGGAACGGTCTGTGAGAGTGTTAATGGGGAACGGTGTGTGAGACTGTTAATGGGGAACGGTGTGTGAGAGTGTTAATGGGGAACGGTGTGTGAGCGTGTTAATGGGGAATGGTGTGTGAGAGCGTTAATGGGGAATGCTGTGTGAGAGTGTTAATGGGGAACGGTGTGTGGGAGTGTTAATGGGGAACAGTCTGTGAGAGTGTTAATGGGGTACGGTGTGTGAGAGCGTTAATGGGGTACGGTGTGTGAGAGTATTAATGGGGAACAAAGTGAGAGAGCGTTAATGGGGAACAGAGTTTAAGTGTGTTAATGGGGAATGGTTTGTGCTACTGTTAATGGGGAATGGTTTGTGCTAGTGTTAATAGGGAACGGTGTGTGAGAGTGTTAATTGGAAACGGTGTGTGAGTGCATTAATGGGGTATGGTTTGTGAAATTGTTAATGGGGAAAGGTGTGTCAGAATGTTTATGGGAAACTGTATGTGAGAGTGTTAATGTGGAACCAAGTTTGAGAGTGTTAATGGGGAACAGTGTGTGAGAGCGTTAATGGGGAACGCTGTGTGAGAGTGTTAATGAGGAACAGTGTGTGAGAGTGTTAATGGGGAACGCTGTGTGAGAGTGTTAATGGGGAACGGTCTGTGAGAGTGTTAATGGGGAACGGTGTGTGAGAGTGTCAATGGGGAACGGAGTGTGAGAGTGTTAATGGGGAACGGTCTGTGAGAGTGTTAATGGGGAACAGTGTGTGAGAGGGTTAATGGGGAACGCTGTGTGAGAGTGTTAATGGGGAACAAACTGAGAGAGCGTTAATGGGGAACGGTCTGCCAGACTGTTAATTGGGAATGGTTTGTGAGAGTGTTAATGGGGAATCGTGTGTGAGAGTGTTATTGGGGAACGGTGTGTGAGAGTGTTAATGGGGAACAAAGTGAGAGGGCGTTCATGGGGAATGGTCTGTCAGACTGTTAATGGGGAATAATTTGTGAGAGTTTTAATGGGGAAAGGTATGTGAGAGTGTTAATGGGTAACGATGTGTGAGAGTGTTAATGGGGAATGGTGTGTGAGCGTATTAATGGGGAATGGTGTGTGAGAGCGTTAATGGTGAACGGTGTGTGAGAGCGTTAATGGGGAACGGTGTGTGAGAGTGTTAATGGGGAATGGTGTGTGAGCGTATTAATGGGGAACGGTGTGTGAGAGGGTTAATGGGGAACGATTTGTGAGAGCGTTAATGGGGAACAATCTGTGAGCGTGATAATGGGGTACGGTGTGTGAGAGCGTTAATGGGGAACTGTGTGTGAGCGTGTTAATGGGGTACGGTGTGTGAGAGTGTTAATGGGGAACAAAGTGAGAGAGCGTTAATGGGGAATGGTCTGCCGGACTGTTAATGGGGAATGGTTTGTGAGCGTATTAATGGGGAATGGTGTGTGAGAGCGTTAATGGTGAACGGTGTGTGAGAGTGTTAATGGGGAACGGTGTGTGAGAGTGTTAATGGGGAATGGTGTGTGAGAGTGTTAATGGGGATTGCTGCGTGAGAGTGTTAATGGTGAACGGTGTGTGAGCGTGTTAAAGGGGAATGGTGTGTGAGAGTGTTAATGGGGAACGGTGTGTGAGAGTGTTAATGGGGAATGGTGTGTGAGAGTGTTAATGGGGATTGCTGCGTGAGAGTGTTAATGGGGAACGGTGTGTGAGAGTGTTAATGGGGATTGCTGCGTGAGAGTGTTAATGGGGTACGGTGTGTGAGCTTGTTAATGGGGAACGGTGTGTGAGAGTGTTAATGGGGAACAAAGTGAGAGAGCGTTAATGGGGAACAGAGTTTAAGAGTGTTAATGGGGGAATGGTTTGTGCTAGTGTTAATGGGAAACGGTGTTTGAGTGCATTAATGGGGTATGGTTTGTGAAATTGTTAATGGGGAAAGGTGCGTCAGAATGTTAATGGGAAATGGTGTGTGAGAGCGTTAATGTGGAACCAAGTGTGAGTGTGTTAATGGGGAACAGTGTGTGAGTGTGTTAATGGGGATTGCTGTGTGAGAGTGTTAACGGGGAACGGTGTGTGAGAGCATTCATGGGGAACGGTGTGTGACAGCATTAATGGGGAACAGTGTCTGAGATCGTTAAGGTGGTACACTTTGTGAGATTGTTTTTGCGGAACAAATTGTGAGAGTGTTAATAGGGAACGGTGTGTGAGAGTGTTAATGGGGAACGGTGTGTGAGAGTGTTAATGGGGAACGGTGTGTGAGAGTGTTAATGGGGAACGGTGTGTCAGAGCGTAAATGGGGAACAAATTCTGAATGTTTTTATGGGGAACGGTGTTTGAGAGTGTTATTGGGGACTGGTGTGTGAGAGTGTTAATGGTGAGCGGTGTGTGAGAGCGTTAATTTAGAATGGTGTTTGTGAGAGTTAATGGGGAACAAAGCTTGAGAGCATTAATGGGGAACAGTGAGTGAGAGTGTTAATGTGGAACCAAGTGTGAGAGCGTTAATGGGGAGCGGTGTGTGAGAGCATTAATGGGGAATGGTGTGTGAGAGTGTCAATGGGGAACGGTGTGTGAGAGCGTTAATATGGAACGGTGTGTGAGAGCGTTAATGTGGAACGGTGTGTGAGAGCATTAATGGGGAATGGTGTGTGAGAGTGTCAATGGGGAACGGTGTGTGAGAGCGTTAATATGGAACGGTGTGTGAGAGTGTTAATGGGGAACGGTGTGTGAGAGTGTTTATGGGGAATGGTGTGTGAGAGTGTCAATGGGGAACGGTGTGTGAGAGCGTTAATATGGAACGGTGTGTGAGAGTGTTAATGTGGAACGGTGTGTGAGAGTGTCAATGGGGAACGGTGTGTGAGAGTGTCAATGGGGAACGGTGTGTGAGAGTGTTAATGGGCAACGGTGTGTTAAAGTGTTTGTGGGGAACAAATTGTGAGACTGTTAATGGGGAACGGTGTGTGAGAGTGTTAATGGGGAACAAAGTGAGAGAGTGTTAATGTGGAATGGTCTGCCAGACTGTTAATGGGGAATGGCTTGTGAGAGTTTTAATGGGGAAAGGTGTGTGAGAGAGATAATGGGGAATCGTGTGTGAGAGCGTTGTTGGGCAACAGTGTGTGAGAGTGTTAATGGGGAACAAAGTGAGAGGGCGTTCATGTGGAATGGTCTGTCAGACTGTTAATGGGGAATAATTTGTGAGAGTTTTAATGGGGAAAGGTATGTGAGAGTGTTAATGGGTAACGGTGTGTGAGAGCGTTAATGGGGAAAGTTGTGTGAGAATGTTAATGGGGAACAAAGTTTGACAGCGTTAATGTGGAACGGTGAGTGAGAGTGTTAATGGGGAACGGTGTGTGACAGTGTTAATGGGGAACGGTGTGTGAGAGTGTTAATGGGGAATGGTGTGTGAGAGTGTCAATGGGGAACGGTGTGTGAGAGTGTTAATGGGGAACGGTGTGTGAGAGTGTTAATGGGGATTGCTGTGTGAGAGTGTTAATGGGGAACGGTGTGTGAGCGTGTTAATGGGGTATGGTTTGTGAGCGTGTTAATGGGGTACGGTGTGTGAGAGCGTTAATGCGGAACGGTGTGTGAGAGCATTAATGGGGAATGCTGGATAAGAGTGTCAATGGGGAACGGTGTGTGAGAGTGTCAATGGGGAACGGTGTGTGAGAGTGTCAATGGGGAACGGTGTGTGAGAGTGTCAATGGGGAACGGTGTGTGAGAGTGTTAATGTGGAACGGTGTGTGAGAGTGTCAATGGGGAACGGTGTGTGAGAGTGTCAATGGGGAACGGTGTGTGAGAGTGTCAATGGGGAATGGTGTGTGAGAGTGTTAATGTGGAACGGTGTGTGAGAGTGTCAATGGGGAACGGTGTGTGAGAGTGTTAATGGGGAATGGTGTGTGAGAGTGTTAATGGGGAACGGTGTGTGAGAGTGTCAATGGGGAATGGTGTGTGAGAGTGTCAATGGGGAACGGTGTGTGAGTGTGTCAATGGGGAATGGTGTGTGAGAGCGTTAATATGGAACGGTGTGTGAGAGCGTTAATGTGGAACGGTGTGTGAGAGTGTGAATGGGGAACGGTGTGTGAAAGTGTTAATGTGGAACGGTGTGTGAGAGTGTTAATGGGGTACGGTGTGTGAGAGCGTTAATGGGGAACGGTGTGTGAGAGTGTCAATGGGGAACAGTGTGTGAGAGTGTCAATGGGGAATGGTGTGTGAGAGTGTCAATGGGGAACGGTGTGTGAGTGTGTCAATGGGGAATGGTGTGTGAGAGCGTTAATATGGAACAGTGTGTGAGAGCGTTAATGTGGAACGGTGTGTGAGAGTGTGAATGGGGAACGGTGTGTGAAAGTGTTAATGTGGAACGGTGTGTGAGAGTGTTAATGGGGTACGGTGTGTGAGAGCGTTAATGCGGAACGGTGTGTGAGAGTGTTAATGGGGAATTGTTTGTGCTAGTGTTAATAGGGAACGGTGTGTGAGAGTGTTAATTGGAAACGGTGTGTGAGTGCATTAATGGGGTATGGTTTGTGAAATTGTTAACGGGGAAAGGTCTGTGAGAGTGTTAATGGGAAACGGTGTGTGAGAGTGTTATTGGGGAACGGTGTGTGAGCGTGTTAATGGGGAACGGTGTGTGAGACTGTTAATGGGGAACGGTGTGTGAGAGTGTTAATGGGGAACGGTGTGTGAGAGCGTTAATAGGGAACGGTGTGTGAGCGTGTTAATGGGGAATGGTGTGTGAGAGTGTCAATGGGGAACGGTGTGTGAGAGTGTTAATGGGGAACAAAGTGAGAGAGCGTTAATGGGGAACGGTGTGTGAGAATGTTAATGGGGAACAAAGTGAGAGAGTGTTAATGGGGAACAGTGTTTAAGAGTGTTAATGGGGAACAAAGTGAGAGAGTGTTAATGGGGAACGGTGTGTGAGAGCGTTAATGGGGAACGGTGTGTGAGAGCATTATTGGGGAACGGTGTGTGAGAGCGTTAATGGGGAATGGTGTGTGAGAGGGTTAATGGGGAACGGTTTATGGGAGTGTTAATGGGGAACGGAGTGTGAGAGTGTTAATGGGGAACGGTGTGTGAGAGTGTTAATGGGGAACAAAGTGAGAGAGCGTTAATGGGGAACGGTGTGTGAGAATGTTAATGGGGAACAAAGTGAGAGAGTGTTAATGGGGAACAGTGTTTAAGAGTGTTAATGGGGAACAAAGTGAGAGAGTGTTAATGGGGAACGGTGTGTGAGAATGTTAATGGGGAACAAAGTGAGAGAGCGTTAATGGGGAACAGAGTTTAAGAGTGTTAATGGGGAATGGTTTGTGCTAGTGTTAATGGGGAATGGTTTGTGCTAGTGTTAATAGGGAACGGTGTGTGAGAGTGTTAATTGGAAACGGTGTGTGAGTGCATTGATGGGGTATGGTTTGTGAAATTGTTAATGGGGAAAGGTGTGTGAGAATGTTTATGGGAAACTGTGTGTGAGAGTGTTAATGTGGAACCAAGTTTGAGAGTGTTAATGGGGAACAGTGTGTGAGAGCGTTAATGGGGAACGCTGTGTGAGAGTGTTTATGGGGAACGCTGTGTGAGAGTGTTAATGGGGAACAGTGTGTGAGAGTGTTAATGGGGAACGCTGTGTGAGATTGTTTATGGGGAACGGTGTGTGAGAGTGTTAATGGGGAACAGTGTGTGAGAGTGTTAATGGGGAACAAAGTTTGACAGCGTTAATGTGGAATGGTGAGTGAGAGCGTTAAAGGGGAACG
Organism: Hypanus sabinus; assembly: GCF_030144855.1. Taxonomy (NCBI): domain Eukaryota; kingdom Metazoa; phylum Chordata; class Chondrichthyes; order Myliobatiformes; family Dasyatidae; genus Hypanus; species Hypanus sabinus. The sequence goes on along the minus strand of NW_026778946.1, from coordinate 115,852 downwards.
GTGTGTGAGAGTGTTAATGGGGAACGGTGTGTGAGCGTGTTAATGGGGTACGGTGTGTGAGAGCATTAATGGGGAACGGTCTGTGAGAGCGTTAATGGGGAACGGTCTGTGAGCGTGTTAATGGGGTACGGTGTGTGAGAGCGTTAATGAGGAACGGTGTGTGAGAGTGTTTATGGGGAATTGTTTGTGCTAGTGTTAATGGGGAATGGTTTGTGCTGGTGTTAATAGGGAATTGTGTGTGAGAGTGTTAATGAGGAACGGTGTGTGAGAGTGTTTATGGGGAATTGTTTGTGCTAGTGTTAATGGGGAATGGTTTGTGCTGGTGTTAATGGGGTACGGTGTGTGAGAGTGTTAATGGGGAACAAAGTGAGAGAGAGTTAATGGGGAACAGAGTTTAAGAGTGTTAATGGGGAATGGTTTGTGCTACTGTTAATGGGGAATGGTTTGTGCTAGTGTTAATAGGGAACGGTGTGTGAGAGTGTTAATTGGAAACGGTGTGTGAGTGCATTAATGGGGTATAGTCTGTGAAATTGTTAATGGGGAAAGGTGTGTCAGAATGTTTATGGGAAACTGTGTGTGAGAGTGTTAATGTGGAACCAAGTTTGAGAGTGTTAATGGGGAACAGTGTGAGCGTTAATGGGGAACGGTCTGTGAGAGTGTTAATGAGGAACGGTGTGTGAGACTGTTAATGGGGAACGGTGTGTGAGAGTGTTAATGGGGAACGGTGTGTGAGCGTGTTAATGGGGAATGGTGTGTGAGAGCGTTAATGGGGAATGCTGTGTGAGAGTGTTAATGGGGAACGGTGTGTGGGAGTGTTAATGGGGAACAGTCTGTGAGAGTGTTAATGGGGTACGGTGTGTGAGAGCGTTAATGGGGTACGGTGTGTGAGAGTGTTAATGGGGAACAAAGTGAGAGAGAGTTAATGGGGAACAGAGTTTAAGAGTGTTAATGGGGAATGGTTTGTGCTACTGTTAATGGGGAATGGTTTGTGCTAGTGTTAATAGGGAACGGTGTGTGAGAGTGTTAATTGGAAACGGTGTGTGAGTGCATTAATGGGGTATAGTCTGTGAAATTGTTAATGGGGAAAGGTGTGTCAGAATGTTTATGGGAAACTGTGTGTGAGAGTGTTAATGTGGAACCAAGTTTGAGAGTGTTAATGGGGAACAGTGTGTGAGAGCGTTAATGGGGAACGCTGTGTGAGAGTGTTTATGGGGAACGCTGTGTGAGAGTGTTAATGGGGAACAGTGTGTGAGAGTGTTAATGGGGAACGCTGTGTGAGAGTGTTAATGGGGAACGGTTTGTGAGAGTGTTAATGGGGAACGGTGTGTGAGACTGTTAATGGGGAACGGTGTGTGAGAGTGTTAATGGGGAACGGTGTGTGAGACTGTTAATGGGGAATGGTGTGTGAGAGTGTTAATGGGGAACGGTGCGTGAGCGTGTTAATGGGGAATGGTGTGTGAGAGGGTTAATGGGGAACGCTGTTTGAGAGCGTCAATGGGAACAGTGTGTGAGAGTGTTAATGGGGAACAAACTGAGAGAGCGTTAATGGGGAAAGGTCTGCCAGACTGTTAATTGGGAATGGTTTGTGAGAGTGTTAATGGGGAATCATGTGTGAGAGTGTTATTGGGGAACGGTGTGTGAGAGTGTTAATGGGGAACAAAGTGAGAGGGCGTTCATGGGGAATGGTCTGTCAGACTGTTAATGGGGAATAATTTGTGAGAGTTTTAATGGGGAAAGGTATGTGAGAGTGTTAATGGGTAACGATGTGTGAGAGTGTTAATGGGGAACGGTGTGTGAGAGTGTTAATGGGGAATGGTGTGTGAGCGTATTAATGGGGAACGGTGTGTGAGAGGGTTAATGGGGAACGATTTGTGAGAGCGTTAATGGGGAACGGTGTGTGAGAGTGTTAATGGGGAATGGTGTGTGAGCGTATTAATGGGGAACGGTGTGTGAGAGTGTCAATGGGGAACAGTGTGTGAGAGCGTTAATGGGGAACGGTGTGTGAGAGTGTTAATGGGGTACGGTGTGTTAGAGCGTTAATGGTTAACGGTGTGTGAGAGTGTTAATGGGGAACAGAGTTTAAGAGTGTTAATGGGGAATGGTTGGTGCTAGTGTTAATACGGAATGGTGTGTGAGAATGTTAATGGGGAATGGTGGGTGAGACTGCTAATGGGGAACGGTGTGTGAGAGCGTTAATGGGGAACGGTGTGTGAGTGCATTACTGGGGTATGGTTTGTGAAAGTGTTAATGGGGAAAGGTGTGTGAGAATGTTAATGGGAAACGGTGTGTGAGCGTGTTAATGGGGAACGGTGTGTGATATTGTTAATGGGGAACGGTTTGTGAGAACTTTAATGGGGAAAGGTGTGTGAGAATGTTAATGGGAAACGGTGTGTGAGCGTGTTAATGGGGAACGATGTGTGATATTGTTAATGGGGAACGGTTTGTGAGAACTTTAATGGGGATTGCTGTCTGAGAGTGTTTATGGTGAATGGTGTCTGACAGCGTTAACGGGGAACTTTGTGTGAGAGTGTTATTGGGGAACGGTGTGTGAGAGTGTTAATGGGGAACGGTGTGTGAGCGTGTTAATGGGGAACGGTGTGTGAGCGTGTTAATGGGGAACGGTGTGTGAGAGTGTTAATGGGGAACGGTGTGTGAGAGTGTTAATGGGGAACGGTGTGTGAGAGCATTAATGGGGAACGGTGTGTGAGAGCGTTAATGGGGAACGGTGTGTGAGAGTGTTAATGGGGAACAAAGTGAGAGAGTGTTAATGGGGAACAGTGTGAGCGTTAATGGGGAACGGTCTGTGAGAGTGTTAATGAGGAACGGTGTGTGAGACTGTTAATGGGGAACGGTGTGTGAGAGTGTTAATGGGGAACGGTGTGTGAGCGTGTTAATGGGGAATGGTGTGTGAGAGCGTTAATGGGGAATGCTGTGTGAGAGTGTTAATGGGGAACGGTGTGTGGGAGTGTTAATGGGGAACAGTCTGTGAGAGTGTTAATGGGGTACGGTGTGTGAGAGCGTTAATGGGGTACGGTGTGTGAGATTGTAAATGGGGAACAAAGTGAGAGAGAGTTAATGGGGAACAGAGTTTAAGAGTGTTAATGGGGAATGGTTTGTGCTACTGTTAATGGGGAATGGTTTGTGCTAGTGTTAATAGGGAACGGTGTGTGAGAGTGTTAATTGGAAACGGTGTGTGAGTGCATTAATGGGGTATAGTCTGAGAAATTGTTAATGGGGAAAGGTGTGTCAGAATGTTTATGGGAAACTGTGTGTGAGAGTGTTAATGTGGAACCAAGTTTGAGAGTGTTAATGGGGAACAGTGTGTGAGAGCGTTAATGGGGAACGCTGTGTGAGAGTGTTTATGGGGAACGCTGTGTGAGAGTGTTAATGGGGAACAGTGTGTGAGAGTGTTAATGGGGAACGCTGTGTGAGAGTGTTAATGGGGAACGGTTTGTGAGAGTGTTAATGGGGAACGGTGTGTGAGACTGTTAATGGGGAACGGTGTGTGAGAGTGTTAATGGGGAACGGTGTGTGAGACTGTTAATGGGGAATGGTGTGTGAGAGTGTTAATGGGGAACGGTGCGTGAGCGTGTTAATGGGGAATGGTGTGTGAGAGTGTTAATGGGGAACGGTTTGTGGGAGTGTTAATGGGGAATGGTGTGTGAGAGTGTTAATGGGGAACAAACTGAGAGAGAGTTAATGGGGAAAGGTCTGCCAGACTGTTAATTGGGAATGGTTTGTGAGAGTGTTTATGGGGAATCGTGTGTGAGAGTGTTATTGGGGAACGGTGTGTGAGAGTGTTAATGGGGAACAAAGTGAGAGGGCGTTCATGGGGAATGGTCTGTCAGACTGTTAATGGGGAATAATTTGTGAGAGTTTTAATGGGGAAAGGTATGTGAGAGTGTTAATGGGTAACGATGTGTGAGAGTGTTAATGGGGAACGGTGTGTGAGAGTGTTAATGGGGAATGGTGTGTGAGCGTATTAATGGGGAACGGTGTGTGAGAGGGTTAATGGGGAACGATTTGTGAGAGCGTTAATGGGGAACGGTGTGTGAGAGTGTTAATGGGGAATGGTGTGTGAGCGTATTAATGGGGAACGGTGTGTGAGAGTGTTAATGGGGAACGGTGTGTGAGCGTGTTAATGGGGTACGGTGTGTGAGAGTGTTAATGGGGAACGGTGTGTGAGCGTGTTAATGGGGTACGGTGTGTGAGCGTGTTAATGGGGTACGGTGTGTTAGAGCGTTAATGGGTAACGGTGTGTGAGAGTGTTAATGGGGAACAGAGTTTAAGAGTGTTAATGGGGAATGGTTGGTGCTAGTGTTAATACGGAATGGTGTGTGAGAATGTTAATGGGGAATGGTGGGTGAGACTGCTAATGGGGAACGGTGTGTGAGAGCGTTAATGGGGAACGGTGTGTGAGTGCATTACTGGGGTATGGTTTGTGAAAGTGTTAATGGGGAAAGGTGTGAGAGAATGTTAATGGGGAACGGTGTGTGATATTGTTAATGGGGAACGGTTTGTGAGAACTTTAATGGGGATTGCTGTCTGAGAGTGTTTATGGTGAATGGTGTCTGACAGCGTTAACGGGGAACTTTGTGTGAGAGTGTTATTGGGGAACGGTGTGTGAGAGAGTCAATGGTGAACAGTGTGTGAGAGTGTTAATGGGGAACGGTGTGTGAGAGAGTCAATGTGGAACGGTGAGTGAGAGTGTTAATGGGGAACAGTGTGTGAGAGTGTTAATGGGGAACGGTGCGTGAGAGTGTTAATGGGGAACGGTGTGTGAGCGTGTTAATGGGGAATGGTGTGTGAGAGCATTAATGGGGAACGGTGTGTGAGAGTGTTAATGGGGAACAAAGTGAGAGAGCGTTAATGGGGAACGGTGTGTGAGAGTGTTAATGGGGAACAAAGTGAGAGAGTGTTAATGGGGAACGGTCTGCGAGACTTTTAATGGGGAATGGTTTGTGAGAGTTTTAATGGGGAACGGTGTGTGAGTGCATTAATGGGGTATGGTTTGTGAAAGTGTTAATGGGGAAAGGTGTGTGAGAATGTTAATGGGAAATGGTGTGTGAGAGCGTTAATGTGGAACCAAGTGTGAGAGCGTTAATGGGGAACGGTGTGTGAGAGCGTTAATGGGGAATGGTGTGTGAGAGTGTTAATGGGGAACAGTGTGTGAGAGTGTTAATGGGGAACAGTGTGTGAGAGTGTTAATGGGGAACAAATTGTGAGAGTGTTAATGGGGAAAGGTATGTGAGAGTGTTATTGGGGAACGCTGTGTGAGAGTGTTATTCAGGAACGGTGTGTGAGAGAGTCAATGGGGAACGGTGTGTGAGCGTGTTAATTGGGAACAAAGTGAGAGAGCGTTAATGGTGAACAGAGTTTAAGAGCGTTAATGGGGAATGGTTTGTGCTAGTGTTAATGGGGAATGGTTTGTGCTAGTGTTAATAGGGAACGGTGTGTGAGAGTGTTAACTGGGAACGGTGTGTGAGAGTGTTAATGGGGAACGGTGTGTGAGAGTGTTAATGTGGAACGGTGTGTGAGCGTGTTAATGGGGAACGGTGTGTGAGAGCGTTAATGGGGAACTGTGTGTGAGAGTGTTAATGGGGAACAAAGTGAGAGAGCGTTAATGGTGAACAGAGTTTAAGAGTGTTAATGGGGAATGGTGTGTGAGAACATTAATGGGGAATGGTGTGTGAGAGCGTTAATGGGGAACGGTGTGTGAGAGTGTTAAAGGGGAACAAAGTGAGAGAGCGTTAATGGGGAACAGAGGTTAAGAGTGTGAATGGGGAATGGCTTGTGCTAGTGTTAATGGGGAACGGTGTGTGAGTGCATTAATGGGGTATGGTTTGTGAAAGTGTAAATGGGGAAAAGTGTGTGAGAATGTTAATGGGAAACGGTGTGTGAGAGCATTAATGTGGAACCAAGTGTGAGTGTGTTAATGGGGAACAGTGTGAGAGAGCGTTAATGGGGATTGCTGTGTGAGAGTGTTAATGGGGAAAGGTGTGTCAGAGTGTCAATGGGGAATGGTGTGTGAGAGTGTCAATGGGGAACGGTGTGTGAGAGTGTCAATGCGGAACGGTGTGTGAGAGTGTGAATGGGGAACGTTGTGTGAGAGTGTTAATGGGGAACGTGTGTGAGAGTGTTAATGGGGAACGGTGTGTGAGAGTGTTAATGGGGAACGGTGTGTGAGAGTGTCAATGGGGAACGGTGTGTGAGAGTGTTAATTGGGAACGGTGTGTTAGAGTGTCAATGGGGAACGGTGTGTGAGAGTGTCAATGGGGAACGGTGTGTGAGAGTGTTAATGGGGAACGGTGTGTGAGAGTGTCAATGGGGAACGGTGTGTGACCGTGTTAATGGGGTACGGTGTGTGACCGTGTTAATGGGGAACGGTGTGTGAGAGTGTCAATGGGGAACGGTGTGTGAGAGTGTCAATGGGGAACGGTGTGTGAGAGTGTTAATGGGGAACGGTGTGTGAGAGTGTCAATGGGGAACGGTGTGTGACCGTGTTAATGGGGAACGGTGTGTGAGAGCGTTAATGGGGAACGGTGTGTGAGAGTGTCAATGGGGAACGGTGTGTGAGAGTGTTATTGGGGAACGCTGTGTGAGAGTGTTATTCAGGAACGGTGTGTGAGAGAGTCAATGGGGAACGGTGTGTGAGAGGGTTAATGGGGAACGATTTGTGAGAGCGTTAATGGGGAACAGTCTGTGAGAGTGTTAATGGGGTACGGTGTGTGAGATCGTTAATGGGGAACTGTGTGTGAGAGTGTTAATGGGGTACGGTGTGTGAGAGTGTTAATGGGGAACAGAGTTTAAGAGTGTTAATGGGGTATGGTTTGTGAAAGTGTTAATGGGGAACTGTGTGTGAGAGTGTTAATGGGGAACGGTGTGTGAGCGTGTTAATGGGGAACGGTGTGTGAGAGTGTCAATGGGGAATGGTGTGTGAGAGTGTCAATGGGGAACGGTGTGTGAGAGTGTCAATGGGGAACGGTGTGTGAGAGTGTTAATGGGGAACGGTGAGTGAGAGTGTGAATGGGGAACGGTGTGTGAGAGTGTTAATGGGGTACGGTGTGTGAGAGCGTTAATGGGGAACTGTGTGTGAGAGTGTTTATAGGGAACGGTGTGTGAGAGTGTTAATGGGGAACGGTGTGTGAGTGCATTACTGGGGTATGGTTTGTGAAAGTGTTAATGGGGAACGGTGTGTGAGAGTGTTAATAGGGAACGGTGTGTGAGAGTGTTAATGGGGAACAAATTGTGAGAGTGTTAATGGGGAACGGTCTGCGAGACTGTTAATGGGGAATGGTTTGTGAGAGTTTTAATGGGGAACGGTGTGTGAGTGCATTAATGGGGTATGGTTTGTGAAAGTGTTAATGGGGAAAGGTGTGTGAGAATGTTAATGGGAAACGGTGTGTGAGAGCGTTAATGTGGAACCAAGTGTGAGAGCGTTAATGGGGAACGGTGTGTGAGAGCGTTAATGGGGAATGGTGTGTGAGAGTGTTAATGGGGAACAGTGTGTGAGAGTGTTAATGGGGAACAGTGTGTGAGAGTGTTAATGGGGAACAAATTGTGAGAGTGTTAATGGGGAAAGGTATGTGAGAGTGTTATTGGGGAACGCTGTGTGAGAGTGTTATTCAGGAACGGTGTGTGAGAGAGTCAATGGGGAACGGTGTGTGAGCGTGTTAATTGGGAACAAAGTGAGAGAGCGTTAATGGTGAACAGAGTTTAAGAGCGTTAATGGGGAATGGTTTGTGCTAGTGTTAATGGGGAATGGTTTGTGCTAGTGTTAATAGGGAACGGTGTGTGAGAGTGTTAACTGGGAACGGTGTGTGAGAGTGTTAATGGGGAACGGTGTGTGAGAGTGTTAATGTGGAACGGTGTGTGAGCGTGTTAATGGGGAACGGTGTGTGAGAGCGTTAATGGGGAACTGTGTGTGCGAGTGTTAATGGGGAACAAAGTGAGAGAGCGTTAATGGTGAACAGAGTTTAAGAGTGTTAATGGGGAATGGTGTGTGAGAACATTAATGGGGAATGGTGCGTGAGAGCGTTAATGGGGAACGGTGTGTGAGAGTGTTAATGTGGAACGGTGTGTGAGAGTGTTAAAGGGGAACAAAGTGAGAGAGCGTTAATGGGGAACAGAGGTTAAGAGTGTTAATGGGGAATGGCTTGTGCTAGTGTTAATGGGGAACGGTGTGTGAGTGCATTAATGGGGTATGGTTTGTGAAAGTGTTAATGGGGAAATGTGTGTGAGAATGTTAATGGGAAACGGTGTGTGAGAGCATTAATGTGGAACCAAGTGTGAGTGTGTTAATGGGGAACAGTGTGAGAGAGCGTTAATGGGGATTGCTGTGTGAGAGTGTTAATGGTGAATGGTGTGTGAGAGCGTTAATGGGGAACAAATTGTGAGAGTGTTAATGGGGAAAGGTGTGTCAGAGTGTTATTGGGGAATGGTGTGTGAGAGCGTTAATGGGGATTGCTGTGTGAGAGTGTTTATGGGGAACGGTGTGTGAGCGTGTTAATGGGGAACGCTGTGTGAGCGTGTTAATGGGGAATGGTGTGTGAGAGTGTTAATGGGGAATGGTGTGTGAGAGTGTCAATGGGGAACGGTGTGTGAGAGTGTTAATGGGGAACGGTGTGTGAGAGTGTTAATGGGGAACGGTGTGTGAGAGTGTCAATGGGGAATGGTGTGTGAGAGTTTTAATGGGGAACGGTGTGTGAGTGCATTAATGGGGTATGGTTTGTGAAAGTGTTAATGGGGAAAGGTGTGTGAGAATGTTAATGGGAAACGGTGTGTGAGAGCGTTAATGTGGAACCAAGTGTGAGAGCGTTAATGGGGAACGGTGTGTGAGAGCGTTAATGGGGAATGGTGTGTGAGAGTGTTAATGGGGAACAGTGTGTGAGAGTGTTAATGGGGAACAGTGTGTGAGAGTGTTAATGGGGAACAAATTGTGAGAGTGTTAATGGGGAAAGGTATGTGAGAGTGTTATTGGGGAACGCTGTGTGAGAGTGTTATTCAGGAACGGTGTGTGAGAGAGTCCATGGGGAACGGTGTGTGAGCGTGTTAATTGGGAACAAAGTGAGAGAGCGTTAATGGTGAACAGAGTTTAAGAGCGTTAATGGGGAATGGTTTGTGCTAGTGTTAATGGGGAATGGTTTGTGCTAGTGTTAATAGGGAACGGTGTGTGAGAGTGTTAACTGGGAACGGTGTGTGAGAGTGTTAATGGGGAATGGTGTGTGAGAGTGTTAATGTGGAACGGTGTGTGAGCGTGTTAATGGGGAACGGTGTGTGAGAGCGTTAATGGGGAACTGTGTGTGAGAGTGTTAATGGGGAACAAAGTGAGAGAGCGTTAATGGTGAACAGAGTTTAAGAGTGTTAATGGGGAATGGTGTGTGAGAACATTAATGGGGAATGGTGCGTGAGAGCGTTAATGGGGAACGGTGTGTGAGAGTGTTAATGTGGAACGGTGTGTGAGCGTGTTAATGAGGAACGGTGTGTGAGAGCGTTAATGGGGAACTGTGTGTGAGAGTGTTAATGGGGAACAAAGTGAGAGAGCGTTAATGGTGAACAGAGTTTAAGAGTGTTAATGGGGAATGGTGTGTGAGAACATTAATGGGGAATGGTGTGTGAGAGCGTTAATGGGGAACGGTGTGTGAGAGTGTTAAAGGGGAACAAAGTGAGAGAGCGTTAATGGGGAACAGAGGTTAAGAGTGTTAATGGGGAATGGCTTGTGCTAGTGTTAATGGGGAACGGTGTGTGAGTGCATTAATGGGGTATGGTTTGTGAAAGTGTTAATGGGGAAAGGTGTGTGAGAATGTTAATGGGAAACGGTGTGTGAGAGCATTAATGTGGAACCAAGTGTGAGTGTGTTAATGGGGAACAGTGTGAGAGAGCGTTAATGGGGATTGCTGTGTGAGAGTGTTAATGGTGAATGGTGTGTGAGAGCGTTAATGGGGAACAGATTGTGAGAGTGTTAATGGGGAAAGGTGTGTCAGAGTTTTATTGGGGAATGGTGTGTGAGAGCGTTAATGGGGAATGGTGTGTGAGAGCGTTAATGGGGATTGCTGTGTGAGCGTGTTAATGGGGAACGCTGTGTGAGCGTGTTAATGGGGAACGGTGTGTGAGAGTGTTTATGGGGAACGGTGTGTGAGCTTGTTAATGGGGAATGGTGTGTGAGAGTGTTAATGGGGAACGGTGTGTGAGAGTGTCAATGGGGAACGGTGTGTGAGAGTGTTAATGGGGAACGGTGTGTGAGAGTGTTAATGGGGAACGGTGTGTGAGAGTGTCAATGGGGAACGTGTGTGAGAGTGTCAATGGGGAACGGTGTGTGAGAGTGTCAATGGGGAACGGTGTGTGAGAGTGTCAATGGGGAACGGTGTGTGAGAGTGTTAATGGGGAACGGTGTGTGAGAGTGTTAATGTGGAACGGTGTGTGAGCGTGTTAATGGGGAACGGTGTGTGAGAGCGTTAATGGGGAACTGTGTGTGAGAGTGTTAATGGGGAACAAAGTGAGAGAGCGTTAATGGTGAACAGAGTTTAAGAGTGTTAATGGGGAATGGTGTGTGAGAACATTAATGGGGAATGGTGCGTGAGAGCGTTAATGGGGAACGGTGTGTGAGAGTGTTAATGTGGAACGGTGTGTGAGAGTGTTAAAGGGGAACAAAGTGAGAGAGCGTTAATGGGGAACAGAGGTTAAGAGTGTTAATGGGGAATGGCTTGTGCTAGTGTTAATGGGGAACGGTGTGTGAGTGCATTAATGGGGTATGGTTTGTGAAAGTGTTAATGGGGAAATGTGTGTGAGAATGTTAATGGGAAACGGTGTGTGAGAGCATTAATGTGGAACCAAGTGTGAGTGTGTTAATGGGGAACAGTGTGAGAGAGCGTTAATGGGGATTGCTGTGTGAGAGTGTTAATGGTGAATGGTGTGTGAGAGTGTTAATGGGGAACAGTGTGTGAGAGTGTTAATGGGGAATGGTGTGTGAGAGCGTTAATGGGGATTGCTGTGTGAGAGTGTTTATGGGGAACGGTGTGTGAGCGTGTTAATGGGGAACGCTGTGTGAGCGTGTTAATGGGGAATGGTGTGTGAGAGTGTTAATGGGGAATGGTGTGTGAGAGTGTCAATGGGGAACGGTGTGTGAGAGTGTTAATGGGGAACGGTGTGTGAGAGTGTTAATGGGGAACGGTGTGTGAGAGTGTCAATGGGGAATGGTGTGTGAGAGTTTTAATGGGGAACGGTGTGTGAGTGCATTAATGGGGTATGGTTTGTCAAAGTGTTAATGGGGAAAGGTGTGTGAGAATGTTAATGGGAAACGGTGTGTGAGAGCGTTAATGTGGAACCAAGTGTGAGAGCGTTAATGGGGAACGGTGTGTGAGAGCGTTAATGGGGAATGGTGTGTGAGAGTGTTAATGGGGAACAGTGTGTGAGAGTGTTAATGGGGAACAGTGTGTGAGAGTGTTAATGGGGAACAAATTGTGAGAGTGTTAATGGGGAAAGGTATGTGAGAGTGTTATTGGGGAACGCTGTGTGAGAGTGTTATTCAGGAACGGTGTGTGAGAGAGTCCATGGGGAACGGTGTGTGAGCGTGTTAATTGGGAACAAAGTGAGAGAGCGTTAATGGTGAACAGAGTTTAAGAGCGTTAATGGGGAATGGTTTGTGCTAGTGTTAATGGGGAATGGTTTGTGCTAGTGTTAATAGGGAACGGTGTGTGAGAGTGTTAACTGGGAACGGTGTGTGAGAGTGTTAATGGGGAATGGTGTGTGAGAGTGTTAATGGGGAACAGTGTGTGAGAGTGTTAATGGGGAACAGTGTGTGAGAGTGTTAATGGGGAACAAATTGTGAGAGTGTTAATGGGGAAAGGTATGTGAGAGTGTTATTGGGGAACGCTGTGTGAGAGTGTTATTCAGGAACGGTGTGTGAGCGTGTTAATTGGGAACAAAGTGAGAGAGCGTTAATGGTGAACAGAGTTTAAGAGCGTTAATGGGGAATGGTTTGTGCTAGTGTTAATGGGGAATGGTTTGTGCTAGTGTTAATAGGGAACGGTCTGTGAGAGTGTTAACTGGGAACGGTGTGTGAGAGTGTTAATGGGGAATGGTGTGTGAGAGTGTTAATGTGGAACGGTGTGTGAGCGTGTTAATGGGGAACGGTGTGTGAGAGCGTTAATGGGGAACTGTGTGTGAGAGTGTTAATGGGGAACAAAGTGAGAGAGCGTTAATGGTGAACAGAGTTTAAGAGTGTTAATGGGGAATGGTGTGTGAGAGTGTTAATGTGGAACGGTGTGTGAGCGTGTTAATGGGGAACGCTGTGTGAGCGTGTTAATGGGGAACGGTGTGTGAGAGTGTTTATGGGGAACGGTGTGTGAGCTTGTTAATGGGGAATGGTGTGTGAGAGTGTTAATGGGGAACGGTGTGTGAGAGTGTCAATGGGGAACGGTGTGTGAGAGTGTTAATGGGGAACGGTGTGTGAGAGTGTTAATGGGGAACGGTGTGTGAGAGTGTCAATGGGGAACGTGTGTGAGAGTGTCAATGGGGAACGGTGTGTGAGAGTGTCAATGGGGAACGGTGTGTGAGAGTGTCAATGGGGAACGGTGTGTGAGAGTGTTAATGGGGAACGGTGTGTGAGAGTGTTAATGGGGAACGGTGTGTGAGAGTGTTAATGGGGAACGGTGTGTGAGCGTGTTAATGGGGTACGGTGTGTGAGAGCGTTAATGGGGAACTGTGTGTGAGAGTGTTAATGGGGAACAAAGTGAGAGAGTGTTAATGGTGAACAGAGTTTAAGAGTGTTAATGGGGAATGGTGTGTGAGAGCATTAATGGGGAATGGTGTGTGAGAGCGTTAATGGGGAACGGTGTGTGAGAGTGTTAAAGGGGAACAAAGTGAGAGAGCGTTAATGGGGAACAGAGGTTAAGAGTGTTAATGGGGAATGGCTTGTGCTAGTGTTAATGGGGAACGGTGTGTGAGTGCATTAATGGGGTATGGTTTGTGAAAGTGTTAATGGGGAAAGGTGTGTGAGAATGTTAATGGGGAACAGTGTGAGAGAGCGTTAATGGGGATTGCTGTGTGAGAGTGTTAATGGTGAATGGTGTGTGAGAGCGTTAATGGGGAACAAATTGTGAGAGTGTTAATGGGGAAAGGTGTGTCAGAGTGTTATTGGGGAATGGTGTGTGAGAGCGTTAATGGGGATTGCTGTGTGAGAGTGTTTATGGGGAACGGTGTGTGAGCGTGTTAATGGGGAACGCTGTGTGAGCGTGTTAATGGGGAACGGTGTGTGAGAGTGTTTATGGGGAACGGTGTCTGAGCTTGTTAATGGGGAATGGTTTGTGAGAGTGTTAATGGGGAACGGTGTGTGAGAGTGTCAATGGGGAATGGTGTGTGAGAGTGTCAATGGGGAACGGTGTGTGAGAGTGTCAATGCGGAACGGTGTGTGAGAGTGTGAATGGGGAACGTTGTGTGAGAGTGTTAATGGGGAACGTGTGTGAGAGTGTTAATGGGGAACGGTGTGTGAGAGTGTTAATGGGGAACGGTGTGTGAGAGTGTCAATGGGGAACGGTGTGTGAGAGTGTTAATTGGGAACGGTGTGTTAGAGTGTCAATGGGGAACGGTGTGTGAGAGTGTCAATGGGGAACGGTGTGTGAGAGTGTTAATGGGGAACGGTGTGTGAGAGTGTCAATGGGGAACGGTGTGTGACCGTGTTAATGGGGTACGGTGTGTGACCGTGTTAATGGGGAACGGTGTGTGAGAGTGTCAATGGGGAACGGTGTGTGAGAGTGTCAATGGGGAACGGTGTGAGAGAGTGTTAATGGGGAACGGTGTGTGAGAGTGTCAATGGGGAACGGTGTGTGACCGTGTTAATGGGGAACGGTGTGTGAGAGCGTTAATGGGGAACGGTGTGTGAGAGTGTCAATGGGGAACGGTGTGTGAGAGTGTTATTGGGGAACGCTGTGTGAGAGTGTTATTCAGGAACGGTGTGTGAGAGAGTCAATGGGGAACGGTGTGTGAGAGTGTCAATGGGGAACGGTGTGTGAGAGTGTCAATGGAGAACGGTGTGTCCGTGTTAATGGGGAACGGTGTGTGAGAGTGTTAATGGGGAACAGTGTGTGAGCATGTTAATTGGAACGGTGTGTGAGAGTGTTAATGGGGAAAGGTGTGTGAGAGTGTTATTGGGGAACGCTGTGTGAGAGTGTTAATGGGGAACGGTGTGTGAGAGTGTTAATGGGGAATGGTGTGTGAGCGTATTAATGGGGAACGGTGTGTGAGAGGGTTAATGGGGAACGATTTGTGAGAGCGTTAATGGGGAACAGTCTGTGAGAGTGTTAATGGGGTACGGTGTGTGAGATCGTTAATGGGGAACTGTGTGTGAGAGTGTTAATGGGGTACGGTGTGTGAGAGTGTTAATGGGGAACAGAGTTTAAGAGTGTTAATGGGGAATGGTTTGTGCTAGTGTTAATAGGGAACGGTGTGTGAGTGCATTAATGGGGTATGGTTTGTGAAAGTGTTAATGGGGAACTGTGTGTGAGAGTGTTAATGGGGAACGGTGTGTGAGAGTGTTAATGGGGAACGGTGTGTGAGAGTGTCAATGGGGAATGGTGTGTGAGAGTGTCAATGGGGAACGGTGTGTGAGAGTGTCAATGGGGAACGGTGTGTGAGAGTGTTAATGGGGAACGGTGAGTGAGAGTGTGAATGGGGAACGGTGTGTGAGAGTGTTAATGGGGTACGGTGTGTGAGAGCGTTAATGGGGAACTGTGTGTGAGAGTGTTTATGGGGAACGGTGTGTGAGAGTGTTAATGGGGAACGGTGTGTGAGTGCATTACTGGGGTATGGTTTGTGAAAGTGTTAATGGGGAACGGTGTGTGAGAGTGTTAATAGGGAACGGTGTGTGAGAGTGTTAATGGGGAACAAATTGTGAGAGTGTTAATGGGGAACGGTCTGCGAGACTGTTAATGGGGAATGGTTTGTGAGAGTTTTAATGGGGAACGGTGTGTGAGTGCATTAATGGGGTATGGTTTGTGAAAGTGTTAATGGGGAAAGGTGTGTGAGAATGTTAATGGGAAACGGTGTGTGAGAGCGTTAATGTGGAACCAAGTGTGAGAGCGTTAATGGGGAACGGTGTGTGAGAGCGTTAATGGGGAATGGTGTGTGAGAGTGTTAATGGGGAACAGTGTGTGAGAGTGTTAATGGGGAACAGTGTGTGAGAGTGTTAATGGGGAACAAATTGTGAGAGTGTTAATGGGGAAATGTATGTGAGAGTGTTATTGGGGAACGCTGTGTGAGAGTGTTATTCAGGAACGGTGTGTGAGAGAGTCAATGGGGAACGGTGTGTGAGCGTGTTAATTGGGAACAAAGTGAGAGAGCGTTAATGGTGAACAGAGTTTAAGAGCGTTAATGGGGAATGGTTTGTGCTAGTGTTAATGGGGAATGGTTTGTGCTAGTGTTAATAGGGAACGGTGTGTGAGAGTGTTAACTGGGAACGGTGTGTGAGAGTGTTAATGGGGAAAGGTGTGTGAGAATGTTAATGGGGAACAGTGTGAGAGAGCGTTAATGGGGATTGCTGTGTGAGAGTGTTAATGGTGAATGGTGTGTGAGAGCGTTAATGGGGAACAAATTGTGAGAGTGTTAATGGGGAAAGGTGTGTCAGAGTGTTATTGGGGAATGGTGTGTGAGAGCGTTAATGGGGATTGCTGTGTGAGAGTGTTTATGGGGAACGGTGTGTGAGCGTGTTAATGGGGAACGCTGTGTGAGCGTGTTAATGGGGAACGGTGTGTGAGAGTGTTTATGGGGAACGGTGTCTGAGCTTGTTAATGGGGAATGGTTTGTGAGAGTGTTAATGGGGAATGGTGTGTGAGAGTGTCAATGGGGAACGGTGTGTGAGAGTGTCAATGGGGAACGGTGTGTGAGAGTGTCAATGGGGAACAGTGTGTGAGAGTGTCAATGGGGAACGGTGTGTGAGAGTGTTAATGGGGAATGGTGTGTGAGAGTGTCAATGGGGAACGGTGTGTGAGAGTGTCAATGGGGAACGGTGTGTGAGAGTGTCAATGGGGAACAGTGTGTGAGAGTGTCAATGGGGAACGGTGTGTGAGAGTGTTTATGGGGAACGGTGTGTGAGAGTGTTAATGGGGAACGGTGTGTGAGAGTGTTAATGGGGAACGGTGTGTGAGAGTGTCAATGGGGAATGGTGTGTGAGAGTGTCAATGGGGAACGGTGTGTGAGAGTGTCAATGCGGAACGGTGTGTGAGAGTGTGAATGGGGAACGTTGTGTGAGAGTGTTAATGGGGAACGTGTGTGAGAGTGTTAATGGGGAACGGTGTGTGAGAGTGTTAATGGGGAACGGTGTGTGAGAGTGTCAATGGGGAACGGTGTGTGAGAGTGTTAATTGGGAACGGTGTGTTAGAGTGTCAATGGGGAACGGTGTGTGAGAGTGTCAATGGGGAACGGAGTGTGAGAGTGTTAATGGGGAACGGTGTGTGAGAGTGTCAATGGGGAACGGTGTGTGACCGTGTTAATGGGGTACGGTGTGTGACCGTGTTAATGGGGAACGGTGTGTGAGAGTGTCAATGGGGAACGGTGTGTGAGAGTGTCAATGGGGAACGGTGTGAGAGAGTGTTAATGGGGAACGGTGTGTGAGAGTGTCAATGGGGAACGGTGTGTGACCGTGTTAATGGGGAACGGTGTGTGAGAGCGTTAATGGGGAACGGTGTGTGAGAGTGTCAATGGGGAACGGTGTGTAAGAGTGTTATTGGGGAACGCTGTGTGAGAGTGTTATTCAGGAACGGTGTGTGAGAGAGTCAATGGGGAACGGTGTGTGAGAGTGTTAATGGGGAACGGTGTGTGAGAGTGTCAATGGGGAACGGTGTGTGAGAGTGTCAATGGGGAACGGTGTGTCCGTGTTAATGGGGAACGGTGTGTGAGAGTGTTAATGGGGAACAGTGTGTGAGCATGTTAATTGGAACGGTGTGTGAGAGTGTTAATGGGGAAAGGTGTGTGAGAGTGTTATTGGGGAACGCTGTGTGAGAGTGTTAATGGGGAACGGTGTGTGAGAGTGTTAATGGGGAATGGTGTGTGAGCGTATTAATGGGGAACGGTGTGTGAGAGGGTTAATGGGGAACGATTTGTGAGAGCGTTAATGGGGAACAGTCTGTGAGAGTGTTAATGGGGTACGGTGTGTGAGATCGTTAATGGGGAACTGTGTGTGAGAGTGTTAATGGGGTACGGTGTGTGAGAGTGTTAATGGGGAACAGAGTTTAAGAGTGTTAATGGGGAATGGTTTGTGCTAGTGTTAATAGGGAACGGTGTGTGAGTGCATTAATGGGGTATGGTTTGTGAAAGTGTTAATGGGGAACTGTGTGTGAGAGTGTTAATGGGGAACGGTGTGTGAGAGTGTTAATGGGGAACGGTGTGTGAGAGTGTCAATGGGGAATGGTGTGTGAGAGTGTCAATGGGGAACGGTGTGTGAGAGTGTCAATGGGGAACGGTGTGTGAGAGTGTTAATGGGGAACGGTGAGTGAGAGTGTGAATGGGGAACGGTGTGTGAGAGTGTTAATGGGGTACGGTGTGTGAGAGCGTTAATGGGGAACTGTGTGTGAGAGTGTTTATGGGGAACGGTGTGTGAGAGTGTTAATGGGGAACGGTGTGTGAGTGCATTACTGGGGTATGGTTTGTGAAAGTGTTAATGGGGAACGGTGTGTGAGAGTGTTAATAGGGAACGGTGTGTGAGAGTGTTAATGGGGAACAAATTGTGAGAGTGTTAATGGGGAACGGTCTGCGAGACTGTTAATGGGGAATGGTTTGTGAGAGTTTTAATGGGGAACGGTGTGTGAGTGCATTAATGGGGTATGGTTTGTGAAAGTGTTAATGGGGAAAGGTGTGTGAGAATGTTAATGGGAAACGGTGTGTGAGAGCGTTAATGTGGAACCAAGTGTGAGAGCGTTAATGGGGAACGGTGTGTGAGAGCGTTAATGGGGAATGGTGTGTGAGAGTGTTAATGGGGAACAGTGTGTGAGAGTGTTAATGGGGAACAGTGTGTGAGAGTGTTAATGGGGAACAAATTGTGAGAGTGTTAATGGGGAAATGTATGTGAGAGTGTTATTGGGGAACGCTGTGTGAGAGTGTTATTCAGGAACGGTGTGTGAGAGAGTCAATGGGGAACGGTGTGTGAGCGTGTTAATTGGGAACAAAGTGAGAGAGCGTTAATGGTGAACAGAGTTTAAGAGCGTTAATGGGGAATGGTTTGTGCTAGTGTTAATGGGGAATGGTTTGTGCTAGTGTTAATAGGGAACGGTGTGTGAGAGTGTTAACTGGGGAAAGGTGTGTGAGAATGTTAATGGGGAACAGTGTGAGAGAGCGTTAATGGGGATTGCTGTGTGAGAGTGTTAAAGGTGAATGGTGTGTGAGAGCGTTAATGGGGAACAAATTGTGAGAGTGTTAATGGGGAAAGGTGTGTCAGAGTGTTATTGGGGAATGGTGTGTGAGAGCGTTAATGGGGATTGCTGTGTGAGAGTGTTTATGGGGAACGGTGTGTGAGCGTGTTAATGGGGAACGCTGTGTGAGCGTGTTAATGGGGAACGGTGTGTGAGAGTGTTTATGGGGAACGGTGTCTGAGCTTGTTAATGGGGAATGGTTTGTGAGAGTGTTAATGGGGAATGGTGTGTGAGAGTGTCAATGGGGAACGGTGTGTGAGAGTGTCAATGGGGAACGGTGTGTGAGAGTGTCAATGGGGAACGGTGTGTGAGAGTGTTAATGGGGAACGGTGTGTGAGAGTGTTAATGGGGAACGGTGTGTGAGAGTGTCAATGGGGAATGGTGTGTGAGAGTGTCAATGGGGAACGGTGTGTGAGAGTGTCAATGCGGAACGGTGTGTGAGAGTGTGAATGGGGAACGTTGTGTGAGAGTGTTAATGGGGAACGTGTGTGAGAGTGTTAATGGGGAACGGTGTGTGAGAGTGTTAATGGGGAACGGTGTGTGAGAGTGTCAATGGGGAACGGTGTGTGAGAGTGTTAATTGGGAACGGTGTGTTAGAGTGTCAATGGGGAACGGTGTGTGAGAGTGTCAATGGGGAACGGTGTGTGAGAGTGTTAATGGGGAACGGTGTGTGAGAGTGTCAATGGGGAACGGTGTGTGACCGTGTTAATGGGGTACGGTGTGTGACCGTGTTAATGGGGAACGGTGTGTGAGAGTGTTAATGGGGAACGGTGTGTGAGAGTGTCAATGGGGAACGGTGTGTGACCGTGTTAATGGGGTACGGTGTGTGACCGTGTTAATGGGGAACGGTGTGTGAGAGTGTCAATGGGGAACGGTGTGTGAGAGTGTCAATGGGGAACGGTGTGTGAGAGTGTTAATGGGGAACGGTGTGTGAGAGTGTCAATGGGGAACGGTGTGTGAGAGTGTTAATGGGGAACGGTGTGTGAGAGTGTTAATGGGGAATGGTGTGTGAGAGTGTTAATGGGGAATGGTGTGTGAGAGTGTTAATGGGGAATGGTGTGTGAGAGTGTCAATGGGGAACGGTGTGTGAGAGTGTTAATGGGGAACGGTGTGTGAGAGTGTTAATGGGGAACGGTGTGTGAGAGTGTTAATGGGGAATGGTGTGTGAGAGTGTTAATGGGGAATGGTGTGTGAGAGTGTCAATGGGGAACGGTGTGTGAGAGAGTCAATGGGGAACGGTGTGTGAGAGTGTCAATGGGGAACGGTGTGTGAGAGTGTCAATGGGGAACGGTGTGTGAGAGTGTCAATGGGGAACGGTGTGTGAGAGTGTCAATGGGGAACGGTGTGTGAGAGTGTTAATGGGGAACGGTGTGTGAGAGTGTTAATGGGGAACGGTGTGTGAGCGTGTTAATGGGGTACGGTGTGTGAGAGCGTTAATGGGGAACTGTGTGTGAGAGTGTTAATGGGGAATGGTGTGTGAGTGTGTCAATGGGGAACAAAGTGAGAGAGCGTTAATGGTGAACAGAGTTTAAGAGTGTTAATGGGGAATGGTGTGTGAGAGCATTAATGGGGAATGGTGTGTGAGAGCGTTAATGGGGAACGGTGTGTGAGAGTGTTAAAGGGGAACAAAGTGAGAGAGCGTTAATGGGGAACAGAGGTTAAGAGTGTTAATGGGGAATGGCTTAAGCTAGTGTTAATGGGGAACGGTGTGTGAGTGCATTAATGGGGTATGGTTTGTGAAAGTGTTAATGGGGAAAGGTGTGTGAGAATGTTAATGGGAAACGGTGTGTGAGAGCATTAATGTGGAACCAAGTGTGAGTGTGTTAATGGGGAACAGTGTGAGAGAGCGTTAATGGGGATTGCTGTGTGAGAGTGTTAATGGTGAATGGTGTGTGAGAGCGTTAATGGGGAACAAATTGTGAGAGTGTTAATGGGGAAAGGTGTGTCAGAGTGTTATTGGGGAATGGTGTGTGAGAGCGTTAATGGGGATTGCTGTGTGAGAGTGTTTATGGGGAACGGTGTGTGAGAGTGTTTATGGGGAACGGTGTCTGAGCTTGTTAATGGGGAATGGTGCGTGAGAGCGTTAATGGGGAACGGTGTGTGAGAGTGTTAATGTGGAACGGTGTGTGAGCGTGTTAATGGGGAACGGTGTGTGAGAGCGTTAATGGGGAACTGTGTGTGAGAGTGTTAATGGGGAACAAAGTGAGAGAGCGTTAATGGTGAACAGAGTTTAAGAGTGTTAATGGGGAATGGTGTGTGAGAACATTAATGGGGAATGGTGTGTGAGAGCGTTAATGGGGAACGGTGTGTGAGAGTGTTAAAGGGGAACAAAGTGAGAGAGCGTTAATGGGGAACAGAGGTTAAGAGTGTTAATGGGGAATGGCTTGTGCTAGTGTTAATGGGGAACGGTGTGTGAGTGCATTAATGGGGTATGGTTTGTGAAAGTGTTAATGGGGAAAGGTGTGTGAGAATGTTAATGGGAAACGGTGTGTGAGAGCATTAATGTGGAACCAAGTGTGAGTGTGTTAATGGGGAACAGTGTGAGAGAGCGTTAATGGGGATTGCTGTGTGAGAGTGTTAATGGTGAATGGTGTGTGAGAGCGTTAATGGGGAACAGATTGTGAGAGTGTTATTGGGGAATGGTGTGTGAGAGCGTTAATGGGGAATGGTGTGTGAGAGCGTTAATGGGGATTGCTGTGTGAGCGTGTTAATGGGGAAAGCTGTGTGAGCGTGTTAATGGGGAACGGTGTGTGAGAGTGTTTATGGGGAACGGTGTGTGAGCTTGTTAATGGGGAATGGTGTGTGAGAGTGTTAATGGGGAACGGTGTGTGAGAGTGTCAATGGGGAACGGTGTGTGAGAGTGTTAATGGGGAACGGTGTGTGAGAGTGTTAATGGGGAACGGTGTGTGAGAGTGTCAATGGGGAACGTGTGTGAGAGTGTCAATGGGGAACGGTGTGTGAGAGTGTCAATGGGGAACGGTGTGTGAGAGTGTCAATGGGGAACGGTGTGTGAGAGTGTTAATGGGGAACGGTGTGTGAGAGTGTTAATGGGGAACGGTGTGTGAGAGTGTTAATGGGGTACGGTGTGTGAGAGCGTTAATGGGGAACTGTGTGTGAGAGTGTTAATGGGGAACAAAGTGAGAGAGCGTTAATGGTGAACAGAGTTTAAGAGTGTTAATGGGGAATGGTGTGTGAGAGCATTAATGGGGAATGGTGTGTGAGAGCGTTAATGGGGAACGGTGTGTGAGAGTGTTAAAGGGGAACAAAGTGAGAGAGCGTTAATGGGGAACAGAGGTTAAGAGTGTTAATGGGGAATGGCTTGTGCTAGTGTTAATGGGGAACGGTGTGTGAGTGCATTAATGGGGTATGGTTTGTGAAAGTGTTAATGGGGAAAGGTGTGTGAGAATGTTAATGGGAAACGGTGTGTGAGAGCATTAATGTGGAACCAAGTGTGAGTGTGTTAATGGGGAACAGTGTGAGAGAGCGTTAATGGGGATTGCTGTGTGAGAGTGTTAATGGTGAATGGTGTGTGAGAGCGTTAATGGGGAACAAATTGTGAGAGTGTTAATGGGGAAAGGTGTGTCAGAGTGTTATTGGGGAATGGTGTGTGAGAGAGTTAATGGGGATTGCTGTGTGAGAGTGTTTATGGGGAACGGTGTGTGAGCGTGTTAATGGGGAACGCTGTGTGAGCGTGTTAATGGGGAACGGTGTGTGAGAGTGTTTATGGGGAACGGTGTCTGAGCTTGTTAATGGGGAATTGTTTGTGAGAGTGTTAATGGGGAACGGTGTGTGAGTGCATTAATGGCGTATGGTTTGTGAAAGTGTTAATGGGGAAAGGTGTGTGAGAATGTTAATGGGAAACGGTGTGTGAGAGCGTTAATGTGGAACCAAGTGTGAGAGCGTTAATGGGGAACGGTGTGTGAGAGCGTTAATGGGGAATGGTGTGTGAGAGTGTTAATGGGGAACAGTGTGTGAGAGTGTTAATGGGGAACAGTGTGTGAGAGTGTTAATGGGGAACAAATTGTGAGAGTGTTAATGGGGAAAGGTATGTGAGAGTGTTATTGGGGAACGCTGTGTGAGAGTGTTATTCAGGAACGGTGTGTGAGAGAGTCCATGGGGAACGGTGTGTGAGCGTGTTAATTGGGAACAAAGTGAGAGAGCGTTAATGGTGAACAGAGTTTAAGAGCGTTAATGGGGAATGGTTTGTGCTAGTGTTAATGGGGAATGGTTTGTGCTAGTGTTAATAGGGAACGGTGTGTGAGAGTGTTAACTGGGAACGGTGTGTGAGAGTGTTAATGGGGAATGGTGTGTGAGAGTGTTAATGGGGAACAGTGTGTGAGAGTGTTAATGGGGAACAGTGTGTGAGAGTGTTAATGGGGAACAAATTGTGAGAGTGTTAATGGGGAAAGGTATGTGAGAGTGTTATTGGGGAACGCTGTGTGAGAGTGTTATTCAGGAACGGTGTGTGAGAGAGTCCATGGGGAACGGTGTGTGAGCGTGTTAATTGGGAACAAAGTGAGAGAGCGTTAATGGTGAACAGAGTTTAAGAGCGTTAATGGGGAATGGTTTGTGCTAGTGTTAATGGGGAATGGTTTGTGCTAGTGTTAATAGGGAACGGTGTGTGAGAGTGTTAACTGGGAACGGTGTGTGAGAGTGTTAATGGGGAATGGTGTGTGAGAGTGTTAATGTGGAACGGTGTGTGAGCGTGTTAATGGGGAACGGTGTGTGAGAGCGTTAATGGGGAACTGTGTGTGAGAGTGTTAATGGGGAACAAAGTGAGAGAGCGTTAATGGTGAACAGAGTTTAAGAGTGTTAATGGGGAATGGTGTGTGAGAACATTAATGGGGAATGGTGTGTGAGAGCGTTAATGGGGAACGGTGTGTGAGAGTGTTAAAGGGGAACAAAGTGAGAGAGCGTTAATGGGGAACAGAGGTTAACAGTGTTAATGGGGAATGGCTTGTGCTAGTGTTAATGGGGAACGGTGTGTGAGTGCATTAATGGGGTATGGTTTGTGAAAGTGTTAATGGGGAAAGGTGTGTGAGAATGTTAATGGGAAACGGTGTGTGAGAGCATTAATGTGGAACCAAGTGTGAGTGTGTTAATGGGGAACAGTGTGAGAGAGCGTTAATGGGGATTGCTGTGTGAGAGTGTTAATGGTGAATGGTGTGTGAGAGCGTTAATGGGGAACAGATTGTGAGAGTGTTAATGGGGAATGGTGTGTGAGAGCGTTAATGGGGATTGCTGTGTGAGCGTGTTAATGGGGAACGCTGTGTGAGCGTGTTAATGGGGAACGGTGTGTGAGAGTGTTTATGGGGAACGGTGTGTGAGCTTGTTAATGGGGAATGGTGTGTGAGAGTGTTAATGGGGAACGGTGTGTGAGAGTGTCAATGGGGAACGGTGTGTGAGAGTGTTAATGGGGAACGGTGTGTGAGAGTGTTAATGGGGAACAGTGTGTGAGAGTGTCAATGGGGAACGTGTGTGAGAGTGTCAATGGGGACCGGTGTGTGAGAGTGTCAATGGGGAACGGTGTGTGAGAGTGTCAATGGGGAACGGTGTGTGAGAGTGTTAATGGGGAACGGTGTGTGAGAGTGTTAATGGGGAACGGTGTGTGAGAGTGTTAATGTGGAACGGTGAGTGAGCGTGTTAATGGGGAACGGTGTGTGAGAGCGTTAATGGGGAACTGTGTGTGAGAGTGTTAATGGGGAACAAAGTGAGAGAGCGTTAATGGTGAACAGAGTTTAAGAGTGTTAATGGGGAATGGTGTGTGAGAACATTAATGGGGAATGGTGCGTGAGAGCGTTAATGGGGAACGGTGTGTGAGAGTGTTAATGTGGAACGGTGTGTGAGAGTGTTAAAGGGGAACAAAGTGAGAGAGCGTTAATGGGGAACAGAGGTTAAGAGTGTTAATGGGGAATGGCTTGTGCTAGTGTTAATGGGGAATGGTGTGTGAGTGCATTAATGGGGTATGGTTTGTGAAAGTGTTAATGGGGAAATGTGTGTGAGAATGTTAAAGGGAAACGGTGTGTGAGAGCATTAATGTGGAACCAAGTGTGAGTGTGTTAATGGGGAACAGTGTGAGAGAGCGTTAATGGGGATTGCTGTGTGAGAGTGTTAATGGTGAATGGTGTGTGAGAGCGTTAATGGGGAACAAATTGTGAGAGTGTTAATGGGGAAAGGTGTGTCAGAGTGTTATTGGGGAATGGTGTGTGAGAGCGTTAATGGGGATTGCTGTGTGAGAGTGTTTATGGGGAACGGTGTGTGAGCGTGTTAATGGGGAACGCTGTGTGAGCGTGTTAGTGGGGAATGGTGTGTGAGAGTGTTAATGGGGAATGGTGTGTGAGAGTGTCAATGGGGAACGGTGTGTGAGAGTGTTAATGGGGAACGGTGTGTGAGAGTGTTAATGGGGAACGGTGTGTGAGAGTGTCAATGGGGAATGGTGTGTGAGAGTTTTAATGGGGAACGGTGTGTGAGTGCATTAATGGGGTATGGTTTGTGAAAGTGTTAATGGGGAAAGGTGTGTGAGAATGTTAATGGGAAACGGTGTGTGAGAGCGTTAATGTGGAACCAAGTGTGAGAGCGTTAATGTGGAACCAAGTGTGAGAGCGTTAATGGGGAACGGTGTGTGAGAGCGTTAATGGGGAATGGTGTGTGAGAGTGTTAATGGGGAACAGTGTGTGAGAGTGTTAATGGGGAACAGTGTGTGCGAGTGTTAATGGGGAACAAATTGTGAGAGTGTTAATGGGGAAAGGTATGTGAGAGTGTTATTGGGGAACGCTGTGTGAGAGTGTTATTCAGGAACGGTGTGTGAGAGAGTCCATGGGGAACGGTGTGTGAGAGTGTTAATGGGGAATGGTGTGTGAGAGTGTTAATGTGGAACGGTGTGTGAGCGTGTTAATGGGGAACGGTGTGTGAGAGCGTTAATGGGGAACTGTGTGTGAGAGTGTTAATGGGGAACAAAGTGAGAGAGCGTTAATGGTGAACAGAGTTTAAGAGTGTTAATGGGGAATGGTGTGTGAGAGTGTTAATGTGGAACGGTGTGTGAGCGTGTTAATGAGGAACGGTGTGTGAGAGCGTTAATGGGGAACTGTGTGTGAGAGTGTTAATGGGGAACAAAGTGAGAGAGCGTTAATGGTGAACAGAGTTTAAGAGTGTTAATGGGGAATGGTGTGTGAGAACATTAATGGGGAATGGTGTGTGAGAGCGTTAATGGGGAACGGTGTGTGAGAGTGTTAAAGGGGAACAAAGTGAGAGAGCGTTAATGGGGAGCAGAGGTTAAGAGTGTTAATGGGGAATGGCTTGTGCTAGTGTTAATGGGGAACGGTGTGTGAGTGCATTAATGGGGTATGGTTTGTGAAAGTGTTAATGGGGAAAGGTGTGTGAGAATGTTAATGGGAAACGGTGTGTGAGAGCATTAATGTGGAACCAAGTGTGAGTGTGTTAATGGGGAACAGTGTGAGAGAGCGTTAATGGGGATTGCTGTGTGAGAGTGTTAATGGTGAATGGTGTGTGAGAGCGTTAATGGGGAACAGATTGTGAGAGTGTTAATGGGGAAAGGTGTGTCAGAGTGTTATTGGGGAATGGTGTGTGAGAGCGTTAATGGGGAATGGTGTGTGAGAGCGTTAATGGGGATTGCTGTGTGAGCGTGTTAATGGGGAACGCTGTGTGAGCGTGTTAATGGGGAACGGTGTGTGAGAGTGTTTATGGGGAACGGTGTGTGAGCTTGTTAATGGGGAATGGTGTGTGAGAGTGTTAATGGGGAACGGTGTGTGAGAGTGTCAATGGGGAACGGTGTGTGAGAGTGTTAATGGGGAACGGTGTGTGAGAGTGTTAATGGGGAACGGTGTGTGAGAGTGTCAATGGGGAACGTGTGTGAGAGTGTCAATGGGGAACGGTGTGTGAGAGTGTCAATGGGGAACGGTGTGTGAGAGTGTCAATGGGGAACGGTGTGTGAGAGTGTTAATGGGGAACGGTGTGTGAGAGTGTTAATGGGGAACGGTGTGTGAGAGTGTTAATGGGGAACGGTGTGTGAGCGTGTTAATGGGGTACGGTGTGTGAGAGCGTTAATGGGGAACTGTGTGTGAGAGTGTTAATGGGGAACAAAGTGAGAGAGCGTTAATGGTGAACAGAGTTTAAGAGTGTTAATGGGGAATGGTGTGTGAGAGCATTAATGGGGAATGGTGTGTGAGAGCGTTAATGGGGAACGGTGTGTGAGAGTGTTAAAGGGGAACAAAGTGAGAGAGCGTTAATGGGGAACAGAGGTTAAGAGTGTTAATGGGGAATGGCTTGTGCTAGTGTTAATGGGGAACGGTGTGTGAGTGCATTAATGGGGTATGGTTTGTGAAAGTGTTAATGGGGAAAGGTGTCTGAGAATGTTAATGGGAAACGGTGTGTGAGAGCATTAATGTGGAACCAAGTGTGAGTGTGTTAATGGGGAACAGTGTGAGAGAGCGTTAATGGGGATTGCTGTGTGAGAGTGTTAATGGTGAATGGTGTGTGAGAGCGATAATGGGGAACAAATTGTGAGAGTGTTAATGGGGAAAGGTGTGTCAGAGTGTTATTGGGGAATGGTGTGTGAGAGCGTTAATGGGGATTGCTGTGTGAGAGTGTTTATGGGGAACGGTGTGTGAGCGTGTTAATGGGGAACGCTGTGTGAGCGTGTTAATGGGGAACGGTGTGTGAGAGTGTTTATGGGGAACGGTGTCTGAGCTTGTTAATGGGGAATGGTGCGTGAGAGCGTTAATGGGGAACGGTGTGTGAGAGTGTTAATGTGGAACGGTGTGTGAGCGTGTTAATGGGGACCGGTGTGTGAGAGCGTTAATGGGGAACTGTGTGTGAGAGTGTTAATGGGGAACAAAGTGAGAGAGCGTTAATGGTGAACAGAGTTTAAGAGTGTTAATGGGGAATGGTGTGTGAGAACATTAATGGGGAATGGTGTGTGAGAGCGTTAATGGGGAACGGTGTGTGAGAGTGTTAAAGGGGAACAAAGTGAGAGAGCGTTAATGGGGAACAGAGGTTAAGAGTGTTAATGGGGAATGGCTTGTGCTAGTGTTAATGGGGAACGGTGTGTGAGTGCATTAATGGGGTATGGTTTGTGAAAGTGTTAATGGGGAAAGGTGTGTGAGAATGTTAATGGGAAACGGTGTGTGAGAGCATTAATGTGGAACCAAGTGTGAGTGTGTTAATGGGGAACAGTGTGAGAGAGCGTTAATGGGGAACGGTGTGTGAGAGTGTTAATGGGGATTGCTGTGTGAGAGTGTTAATGGTGAATGGTGTGTGAGAGCGTTAATGGGGAACAGATTGTGAGAGTGCTAATGGGGAAAGGTGTGTCAGAGTGTTATTGGGGAATGGTGTGTGAGAGCGTTAATGGGGAATGGTGTGTGAGAGCGTTAATGGGGAATGGTGTGTGAGAGCGTTAATGGGGATTGCTGTGTGAGCGTGTTAATGGGGAACGCTGTGTGAGCGTGTTAATGGGGAACGGTGTGTGAGAGTGTTTATGGGGAACGGTGTGTGAGCTTGTTAATGGGGAATGGTGTGTGAGACTGTTAATGGGGAACGGTGTGTGAGAGTGTCAATGGGGAACGGTGTGTGAGAGTGTTAATGGGGAACGGTGTGTGAGAGTGTTAATGGGGAACGGTGTGTGCGAGTGTCAATGGGGAACGTGTGTGAGAGTGTCAATGGGGAACGGTGTGTGAGAGTGTCAATGGGGAACGGTGTGTGAGAGTGTCAATGGGGAACGGTGTGTGAGAGTGTTAATGGGGAACGGTGTGTGAGAGTGTTAATGGGGAACGGTGTGTGAGAGTGTTAATGGGGTACGGTGTGTGAGAGCGTTAATGGGGAACTGTGTGTGAGAGTGTTAATGGGGAACAAAGTGAGAGAGCGTTAATGGTGAACAGAGTTTAAGAGTGTTAATGGGGAATGGTGTGTGAGAGCATTAATGGGGAATGGTGTGTGAGAGCGTTAATGGGGAACGGTGTGTGAGAGTGTTAAAGGGGAACAAAGTGAGAGAGCGTTAATGGGGAACAGAGGTTAAGAGTGTTAATGGGGAATGGCTTGTGCTAGTGTTAATGGGGAACGGTGTGAGAGTGCATTAATGGGGTATGGTTTGTGAAAGTGTTAATGGGGAAAGGTGTGTGAGAATGTTAATGGGAAACGGTGTGTGAGAGCATTAATGTGGAACCAAGTGTGAGTGTGTTAATGGGGAACAGTGTGAGAGAGCGTTAATGGGGATTGCTGTGTGAGAGTGTTAATGGTGAATGGTGTGTGAGAGCGTTAATGGGGAACAAATTGTGAGAGTGTTAATGAGGAAAGGTGTGTCAGAGAGTTATTGGGGAATGGTGTGTGAGAGCGTTAATGGGGATTGCTGTGTGAGAGTGTTTATGGGGAACGGTGTGTGAGCGTGTTAATGGGGAACGGTGTGTGAGAGTGTTTATGGGGAACGGTGTCTGAGCTTGTTAATGGGGAATGGTTTGTGAGAGTGTTAATGGGGAATGATGTGTGAGAGTGTCAATGGGGAACGGTGTGTGAGAGTGTCAATGGGGAACGGTGTGTGAGAGTGTCAATGGGGAACGGTGTGTGAGAGTGTCAATGGGGAACGGTGTGTGAGAGTGTTAATGTGGAACGGTGTGTGAGAGTGTTAATGGGGAACGGTGTGTGAGAGTGTCAATGGGGAATGGTGTGTGAGAGTGTCAATGGGGAACGGTGTGTGAGAGTGTCAATGGGGAACGGTGTGTGAGAGTGTGAATGGGGAACGTTGTGTGAGAGTGTTAATGGGGAACGTGTGTGAGAGTGTTAATGGGGAACGGTGTGTGAGAGTGTTAATGGGGAACGGTGTGTGAGAGTGTCAATGGGGAACGGTGTGTGAGAGTGTCAATGGGGAACGGTGAGTGAGAGTGTCAATGGGGAACGGTGTGTGAGAGTGTCAATGGGGAACGGTGTGTGAGAGTGTTAATGGGGAACGGTGTGTGAGAGTGTCAATGGGGAACGGTGTGTGACCGTGTTAATGGGGTACGGTGTGTGACCGTGTTAATGGGGAACGGTGTGTGAGAGTGTCAATGGGGAACGGTGTGTGAGAGTGTCAATGGGGAACGGTGTGTGAGAGTGTTAATGGGGAACGGTGTGTGAGAGTGTCAATGGGGAACGGTGTGTGACCGTGTTAATGGGGAACGGTGTGTGAGAGCGTTAATGGGGAACGGTGTGTGAGAGTGTCAATGGGGAACGGTGTGTGAGAGTGTTATTGGGGAACGCTGTGTGAGAGTGTTATTCAGGAACGGTGTGTGAGAGAGTCAATGGGGAACGGTGTGTGAGAGTGTTAATGGGGAACGGTGTGTGAGAGTGTCAATGGGGAACGGTGTGTGAGAGTGTCAATGGGGAACGGTGTGTCCGTGTTAATGGGGAACGGTGTGTGAGAGTGTTAATGGGGAACAGTGTGTGAGCATGTTAATTGGAACGGTGTGTGAGAGTGTTAATGGGGAAAGGTGTGTGAGAGTGTTATTGGGGAACGCTGTGTGAGGGTGTTAATGGGGAACGGTGTGTGAGAGTGTTAATGGGGAATGGAGTGTGAGCGTATTAATGGGGAACGGTGTGTGAGAGGGTTAATGGGGAACGATTTGTGAGAGCGTTAATGGGGAACAGTCTGTGAGAGTGTTAATGGGGTACGGTGTGTGAGAGCGTTAATGGGGAACTGTGTGTGAGAGTGTTAATGGGGTACGGTGTGTGAGAGTGTTAAAGGGGAACAGAGTTTAAGAGTGTTAATGGGGAATGGTTTGTGCTAGTGTTAATAGGGAACGGTGTGTGAGTGCATTAATGGGGTATGGTTTGTGAAAGTGTTAATGGGGAACTGTGTGTGAGAGTGTTAATGGGGAACGGTGTGTGAGTGCATTACTGGGGTATGGTTTGTGAAAGTGTTAATGGGGAACGGTGTGTGAGAGTGTTAATAGGGAACGGTGTGTGAGAGTGTTAATGGGGAACAAATTGTGAGAGTGTTAATGGGGAAAGGTGTGTGAGAGTGTTATTGGGGAACGGTGTGTGAGAGTGTCAATGGGGAACGGTGTGTGAGAGTGTCAATGGGGAACGGTGTGTGAGAGTGTTATTGGGGAATGGTGTGTGAGAGTGTCAATGGGGAACGGTGTGTGAGAGAGTCAATGGGGAATGGAGTGTGAGAGTGTCAATGGGGAACGGTGTGTGAGAGTGTTAATGGGGAGTGGTGTGTGAGCGTGTTGATGGGGAACGGTGTGTGAGAGGGTTATTGGGGAACGGTTTGTGAGAGCGTTAATGGGGAACAGTCTGTGAGCGTGTTAATGGCGTACGGTGTGTGAGAGCGTTAATGGGGAACGGTGTGTGAGCTTGTTAATGGGGTACGGTGTGTGAGCGTGTTAATTTGGTACTGTCTGTGAGAGCGTTAATGGGGAACGGTGTGTGAGAACGTTAATGGGGAACGGTCTGCCAGACTGTTAATGGGGAATGGTTTGTGAGAGTTTTAATGGGGAACGGTGTGTGAGTGCATTAATGGGGTATGGTTTGTGAAAGTGTTAATGGGGAAAGGAGTGTGAGAATGTTAATGGGAAACGGTGTGTGAGAGCGTTAATGTGGAACCAAGTTGGAGAGCGTTAATGGGGAACGGTGTGTGAGAGCGTTAATGGGGAATGGTGTGTGAGAGTGTTAATGGGGAACAGTGTGTGAGAGTGTTATTGGGAACAGTGTGTGAGAGTGTTAATGGGGAACAAATTGTGAGAGTGTTAATGGGGAAAGGTGTGTGAGAGTGTTATTGGGGAACGCTGTGTGAGAGTGTTATTCAGGAACGGTGTGTGAGAGAGTCAATGGGGAACGGTGTGTGAGCGTGTTAATGGGGAACGGTGTGTGAGAGTGTTAATGGGGAACGGTGTGTGAGAGTGTTAATGGGGAATGGTGTGTGAGCGTATTAATGGGGAACGGTGTGTGAGCGTGTTAATGGGGAACGGTGTGTGAGAGTGTTAATGGGGAATGGTGTGTGAGCGTATTAATGGGGAAAGGTGTGTGAGAGGGTTAATGGGGAACGATTTGTGAGAGCGTTAATGGGGAACAGTCTGTGAGCGTGTTAATGGGGTACGGTGTGTGAGAGAGTCAATGGGGAACGGTGTGTGAGAGTGTCAATGGGGAACAGAGTTTAAGAGTGTTAATGGGGAATGGTTTGTGCTAGTGTTAAAGGGGAACGGTGTGTGAGAGTGTTAATGGGGAACAGAGTTTAAGAGTGTTAATGGGGAATGGTTTGTGCTAGTGTTAAAGGGGAACGGTGTGTGAGAGCGTTAATGGGGAACGGTGTGTGAGAGTGTTAATGGGGAACGGTGTGTGAGATTGTTAATGGGGAACGGTGTGTGAGCGTGTTAATGGGGAATGGTGTGTGAGAGTGCTAATGGGGAACAGTGTGTGAGAGTGTTATTGGGAACAGTGTGTGAGAGTGTTAATGGGGAACAAATTGTGAGAGTGTTAATGGGGAAAGGTGTGTGAGAGTGTTATTGGGGAACGCTGTGTGAGAGTGTTATTCAGGAACGGTGTGTGAGAGAGTCAATGGGGAACGGTGTGTGAGCGTGTTAATGGGGAACGGTGTGTGAGAGTGTTAATGGGGAATGGTGTGTGAGAGTGTTAATGGGGAATGGTGTGTGAGCGTATTAATGGGGAACGGTGTGTGAGCGTGTTAATGGGGAACGGTGTGTGAGAGTGTTAATGGGGAATGGTGTGTGAGCGTATTAATGGGGAAAGGTGTGTGAGAGGGTTAATGGGGAACGATTTGTGAGAGCGTTAATGGGGAACAGTCTGTGAGCGTGTTAATGGGGTACGGTGTGTGAGAGTGTTAATGGGGAACAGAGTTTAAGAGTGTTAATGGGGAATGGTTTGTGCTAGTGTTAATGGGGAACGGTGTGTGAGAGCGTTAATGGGGAACGGTGTGTGAGAGTGTTAATGGGGAACGGTGTGTGAGATTGTTAATGGGGAACGGTGTGTGAGAGTGTTAATGGGGAATGGTGTGTGAGAGTGCTAATGGGGAACAGTGTGTGAGAGTGTTATTGGGAACAGTGTGTGAGAGTGTTATTCAGGAACGGTGTGTGAGAGAGTCAATGGGGAACGGTGTGTGAGCGTATTAATGGGGAACGGTGTGTGAGAGGGTTAATGGGGAACGGTTTGTGAGAACGTTAATGGGGATTGCTGTCTGAGAGTGTTTATGGTGAATGGTGTCTGACAGCGTTAACGGGGAACTTTGTGTGAGAGTGTTATTGGGGAACGGTGTGTGAGAGAGTCAATGGGGAACAGTGTGTGAGAGTGTTAATGGGGAACGGTGTGTGAGAGTGTCAATGGGGAATGGTGTGTGAGAGTGTCAATGGGGAACGGTGTGTGAGAGTGTTAATGGGGAACGGTGTGTGAGAGTGTCAATGGGGAACGGTGTGTGAGCGTGTCAATGGGGAACAGTGTGTGAGAGTGTTAATGGGGAACGGTGTGTGAGAGTGTTAATGGGGAACGGTGTGTGAGAGTGTTAATGGGGAACGGTGTGTGAAAGTGTTAATGGGGAACGGTGTGTGAGAGCGTTAATGGGGAACGGTGTGTGAGAGTGTTAATGGGGAATGGTGTGTGAGAGTGTTAATGGGGAACGGTGTGTGAGAGCGTTAATGGGGAACGGTATGTGAGAGTGTCAATGGGGAACGCTGTGTGAGCGTGTTAATGGGGAACGGTGTGTGTGAGTGTTTATGGGGAACGGTGTGTGAGCTTGTTAATGGGGAATGGCTTGTGAGAGTGTTAATGGGGAACGGTGTGTGAGAGTGTCAATGGGGAACGGTGTGTGAGAGTGTTAATGGGGAACGGTGTGTGAGAGTGTCAATGGGGAACGGTGTGTGAGAGTGTCAATGGGGAACGGTGTGTGAGAGTGTCAATGGGGTACGGTGTGTGAGAGTGTTAATGGGGAACGGTGTGTGAGAGTGTTAATGGGGAACGGTGTGTGAGAGTGTCAATGGGGAATGGTGTGTGAGAGTGTCAATGGGGAACGGTGTGTGAGAGTGTTAATGGGGAACGGTGTGTGAGAGTGTCAATGGGGAATGGTGTGTGAGAGTGTCAATGGGGAACGGTGTGTGAGAGTGTTAATGGGGAACGGTGTGTGAAAGTGTTAATGGGGAACGGTGTGTGAGAGTGTTAATGGGGAACGGTGTGTGAGAGCGTTAATGGGGAACGGTGTGTGAGAGTGTTAATGGGGAATGGTGTGTGAGAGTGTTAATGGGGAACGGTGTGTGAGAGCGTTAATGGGGAACGGTATGTGAGAGTGTCAATGGGGAACGCTGTGTGAGCGTGTTAATGGGGAACGGTGTGTGTGAGTGTTTATGGGGAACGGTGTGTGAGCTTGTTAATGGGGAATGGCTTGTGAGAGTGTTAATGGGGAACGGTGTGTGAGAGTGTCAATGGGGAACGGTGTGTGAGAGTGTTAATGGGGAACTGTGTGTGAGAGTGTCAATGGGGAACGGTGTGTGAGAGTGTCAATGGTGAACGGTGTGTGAGAGTGTCAATGGGGTACGGTGTGTGAGAGTGTTAATGGGGAACGGTGTGTGAGAGTGTTAATGGGGAACGGTGTGTGAGAGTGTCAATGGGGAATGGTGTGTAAGAGTGTCAATGGGGAACGGTGTGTGAGAGTGTCAATGGGGAACGGTGTGTGAGAGTGTCAATGGGGAACGGTGTGCGAGCGTGCTAATGGGGAACGGTGTGTGAGAGCGTTAATGGGGTACGGTGTGTGACCGTGTTAATGGGGTACGGTGTGTGACCGTGTTAATGTGGAACGGTGTGTGAGCATGTTAATGGGGAACGGTGTGTGAGAGTGTTAATGGGGTACGGTGTGTGACCGTGTTAATGGGGAAGGGTGTGTGAGCATGTTAATGGGGAACGGTGTGTGAGAGTGTTACTGGGGAACGGTGTGTGACCGTGTTAATGGGGAAGGGTGTGTGAGCCTGTTAATGGGAAACGGTGTGTGACCGTGTTAATGGGGAACGCTGTGTGAGAGTGTTATTCAGGAACGGTGTGTGACCGTGTTAATGGGGAACAAAGTGTGTGAGCCTGTTAATGGGGAACGGTGTGTGAGAGTGTTAATGGGGAACAGTGTGTGAGCGTGTCAATGGGGAACGGTGTGTGAGCGTGTTAATGGGGTACGGTGTGTGAGAGTGTTAATGGTGAATGGTGTGTGAGCGTATTAATGGGGAAAGGTGTGTGAGAGGGTTAATGGGGAACGATTTGTGAGAGCGTTAATGGGGAACAGTCTGTGAGCGTGTTAATGGGGTACGGTGTGTGAGAGTGTTAATGGGGAACAGAGTTTAAGAGTGTTAATGGGGAATGGTTTGTGCTAGTGTTAATGGGGAACGGTGTGTGAGAGCGTTAATGGGGAACGGTGTGTGAGAGTGTTAATGGGGAACGGTGTGTG
Organism: Hypanus sabinus; assembly: GCF_030144855.1. NCBI lineage: Eukaryota > Metazoa > Chordata > Chondrichthyes > Myliobatiformes > Dasyatidae > Hypanus > Hypanus sabinus. Next base: position 81,034 of record NW_026778946.1, on the reverse strand, counting down.
AGATTGTTAATGGGGAATGGTGTGTGAGAGTGCTAATGGGGAACAGTGTGTGAGAGTGTTATTGGGAACAGTGTGTGAGAGTGTTAAAGGGGAACAAATTGTGAGAGTGTTAATGGGGAAAGGTGTGTGAGCGTATTAATGGGGAACGGTGTGTGAGAGGGTTAATGGGGAACGGTTTGTGAGAACGTTAATGGGGATTGCTGTCTGAGGGTGTTTATGGTGAATGGTGTCTGACAGCGTTAACGGGGAACTTTGTGTGAGAGTGTTATTGGGGAACGGTGTGTGAGAGAGTCAATGGGGAACAGTGTGTGAGAGTGTTAATGGGGAATGGTGTGTGAGAGTGTCAATGGGGAACGGTGTGTGAGAGTGTTAATGGGGAACGGTGTGTGAGAGTGTCAATGGGGAACGGTGTGTGAGCGTGTCAATGGGGAACAGTGTGTGAGAGTGTTAATGGGGAACGGTGTGTGAGAGTGTTAATGGGGAACGGTGTGTGAGAGTGTTAATGGGGAACGGTGTGTGAGAGTGTTAATGGGGAACTGTGTGTGAGAGCGTTAATGGGGAACGGTGTGTGAGAGTGTTAATGGGGAATGGTGTGTGAGAGTGTTAATGGGGAACGGTGTGTGAGAGCGTTAATGGGGAACGGTATGTGAGAGTGTTAATGGGGAACAAAATGAGAGAGCGTTAATGGGGAACGATGTGTGAGAGTGTTAATGGGGAACAAAGTGAGAGAGTGTTAATGGGGAACGGTCTGCGAGACTGTTAATGGGGAATGGTTTGTGAGAGTTTTAATGGGGAACGGTGTGTGAGTGCATTAATGGGGTATGGTTTGTGAAAGTGTTAATGGGGAAAGGTGTGTGAGAATGTTAATGGGAAACGGTGTGTGAGAGCGTTAATGTGGAACCAAGTGTGAGAGCGTTAATGGGGAACGGTGTGTGAGAGCGTTAATGGGGAACGGTGTGTGAGAGTGTTAATGGGGAAAGGTATGTGAGAGTGTTATTGGGGAACGCTGTGTGAGAGTGTTATTCAGGAACGGTGTGTGAGAGAGTCAATGGGGAACGGTGTGTGAGAGTGTTAATGGGGAACGGTGTGTGAGCGTGTTAATGGGAAACGGAGTGTGAGAGTGATAATGGGGAATGGTGTGTGAGCGTATTAATGGGGAACGGTGTGTGAGAGGGTTAATGGGGAACTGTGTGTGAGAGTGTTAATGGGGAACAAATGAGAGTGCGTTAATGGTGAACAGAGTTTAAGAGCGTTAATGGGGAATGGTTTGTGCTAGTGTTAATGGGGAATGGTTTGTGCTAGTGTTAATAGGGAACGGTGTGTGAGAGTGTTAACTGGGAACGGTGTGTGAGAGTGTTAATGGGGAATGGTGTGTGAGAGTGTTAATGGGGAACTGTGTGTGAGAGTGTCAATGGGGAATGGTGTGTGAGAGTGTCAATGGGGAACGGTGTGTGACAGTGTTAACTGGGAACGGTGTGTGAGAGTGTCAATGGGGAACGGTGTGTGAGAGTGTCAATGGGGAACGGTGTGTGAGAGTGTTAATGGGGAACGGTGTGTGAGCGTGTTAATGGGGTACGGTGTGTGAGAGCGTTAATGGGGAACTGTGTGTGAGAGTGTTAATGGGGAACAAAGTGAGAGAGCGTTAATGGTCAACAGAGTTTAAGAGTGTTAATGGGGAATGGTGTGTGAGAGCATTAATGGGGAATGGTGTGTGAGAGCGTTAATGGGGAACGGTGTGTGAGAGTGTTAAAGGGGAACAAAGTGAGAGAGCGTTAATGGGGAACAGAGGTTAAGAGTGTTAATGGGGAATGGCTTGTGCTAGTGTTAATGGGCAACGGTGTGTGAGTGCATTAATGGGGTATGGTTTGTGAAAGTGTTAATGGGGAAAGGTTGTGAGAATGTTAATGGGTAACGGTGTGTGAGAGCATTAATGTGGAACCAAGTGTGAGTGTGTTAATGGGGAACAGTGTGAGAGAGCGTTAATGGGGATTGCTGTGTGAGAGTGTTAATGGTGAATGGTGTGTGAGAGCGTTAATGGGGAACAAATTGTGAGAGTGTTTATGGGGAACGGTGTGTGAGCGTGTTAATGGGGAACGCTGTGTGAGCGTGTTAATGGGGAACGGTGTGTGAGAGTGTTTATGGGGAACGGTGTGTGAGCTTGTTAATGGGGAATGGTTTGTGAGAGTGTTAAAGGGGAATGGTGTGTGAGAGTGTCAATGGGGAACGGTGTGTGAGAGTGTTAATGGGGAACGGTGTGTGAGAGTGTCAATGGGGAACGGTGTGTGAGAGTGTCAATGGGGAACGGTGTGTGAGAGTGTCAATGGGGAACGGTGTGTGAGAGTGTAAATGGGGAACAGTGTGTGAGAGTGTTAATGGGGAACGGTGTGTGACCGTGTTAATGGGGAAGGGTGTGTGAGAGTGTTAATGGGGAATGGTGTGTGACCGTGTTAATGGGTAACAAAGTGTGTGAGCCTGTTAATGGGGAACGGTGTGTGAGAGTGTTAATGGGGAACAGTGTGTGAGAGTGTCAATGGGGAACGGTGTGTGAGAGTGTCAATGTGGAACGGTGTGCGAGCGTGCTAATGGGGAACGGTGTGTGAGAGCGTTAATGGGGTACGGTGTGTGAGAGTGTCAATGGGGAACGGTGTGTGAGAGTGTTAATGGGGAACGGTGTGTGAGCCTGTTAATGGGGAACGGTGTGTGAGCCTGTTAATGGGGAACGGTGTGTGAGAGTGTTAATGGGGAACAGTGTGTGAGAGTGTTAATGGGGTACGGTGTGTGAGCGTGTTAATGGGGAACGGTGTGTGAGAGTGTCAATGGGGAACGGTGTGTGAGAGTGTTAATGGGGAACGGTGTGTGACCGTGTTAATGGGGTACGGTGTGTGAGCGTGTTAATGGGGAACGGTGTGTGAGAGTGTCAATGGGGAACGGTGTGTGAGAGTGTTAATGGGGAACAGTGTGTGAGAGTGTTAATGGGGAACGGTGTGTGAGAGTGTCAATGGGGAACGGTGTGTGAGAGTGTTAATGGGAAACGGTGTGTGAGCATGTTAATGGGGAACGGTGTGTGAGAGTGTCAATGGGGAACGGTGTGTGAGATTGTCAATGGGGAACGGTGTGTGAGTGTGTTAATGGGGAACGGTGTGTGAGAGTGTTAATGGGGAACGGTGTGTGAGAGTGTTAATGGCGAACGGTGTGTGAGCATGTTAATGGGGAACGGTGTGTGACCGTTTTAATGGGGAACGGTATGTGAGAGAGTTAATGGGGAACGGTGTGTGAGAGTGTTAATGGGGAATGGTGTGTGAGCCTGTTAATGGGGAACGGTGTGTGAGAGGGTTAATGGGGAACAGTGTGTGAGAGTGTTAATGTGGAATGGTGTGTGAGAGTGTTAATGGGGAAAGGTGTGTGACCGTGTTAATGGGGAAGGGTGTGTGAGAGTGTTAATGGGGAATGGTGTGTGAGAGTGTTAATGGGGAATGGTGTGTGACCGTGTTAATGGGGAACGGTGTGAGAGAGTGTCAATGGGGAACGGTGTGTGACCGTGTTAAAGGGGAACGGTGTGTGAGAGTGTTAATGGGGAACGGTGTGTGAGAGAGTCAATGGGGAACGGTGTGTGAGCGTGTCAATGGGGAACGGTGTGTGAGCGTGTCAATGGGGAACGGTGTGTGAGAGTGTTAATGGGGAACGGTGTGTGAGAGTGTCAATGGGGAACGGTGTGTGAGAACGTCAATGGGGAACGGTGTGTGAGAGTGTCAATGGGGAACGGTGTGTGAGAGTGTCAATGGGGAACGGTGTGTGAGAGTGTTTATGGGGAACGGTGCGTGAGAGTGTTAATGGGGAATGGTGTGTGAGAGTGTCAATGGGGAACGGTGTGTGACCGTGTTAATGGGGTACGGTGTGTGACAGTGTTAATGGGGAACGGTGTGTGAGAGTGTTTATGGGGAACGGTGTGTGAGAGCGTTAATGGGGAACGGTGTGTGAGAGTGTCAATGGGGAACGGTGTGTGAGAGTGTCAATGGGGAACTGTGTGTGAGAGTGTTAATGGGGAACAGTGTGTGAGAGTGTTAATGGGGAAAGGTGTGTGAGAGTGTTAATGGGGAACAGTGTGTGAGAGTGTTAATGGGGAACGGTCTGTGAGAGTGTTATTGGGGAACGCTGTGTGAGAGTGTTATTCAGGAACGGTGTGTGAGAGAGTCAATGGGGAACGGTGTGTGAGAGTGTTAATGGGGAACGGTGTGTGAGCATGTTAATGGGGAACGGTGTGTGAGAGTGTTAATGGGGAACGGTGTGTGAGCGTGTTAATGGGGAACGGTGTGTGAGAGTGTTAATGGGGAACGGTGTGTGAGAGTGTTAATGGGGAATGGTGTGTGAGCGTATTAATGGGGAACGGTGTGTGAGAGGGTTAATGGGGAACGATTTGTGAGAGCGTTAATGGGGAACAGTCTGTGAGCGTGTTAATGGGGTACGGTGTGTGAGAGTGTTAATGGGGAATGGTGTGTGAGCGTATTAATGGGGAACGGTGTGTGAGTGCATTACTGGGGTATGGTTTGTGAAAGTGTTAATGGGGAAAGGTGTGTGAGAATGTTAATGGGGAACGATTTGTGAGAGCGTTAATGGGGAACCGTGTGTGAGAGTGTTAATGGGGAACAAAGTGAGAGAGTGTTAATGGGGAACGGTCTGCCAGACTGTTAATGGGGAATGGTTTGTGAGAGTTTTAATGGGGAACGGTGTGTGATTGCATTAATGGGGTATGGTTTGTGAAATTGTTAATGGGGAACAAATTGTGAGAGCGTTAATGGGGAAAGGTGTGTGAGAGTGTTATTGGGGAATGGTGTGTGAGAGAGTCAATGGGGAATGGTGTGTGAGAGTGTTAATGGGGAACGGTGTGTGAGAGTGTTAATGGGGAACGGTGTGTGAGCGTGTTGATGGGGAACGGTGTGTGAGAGGGTTAATGGGGAACGGTGTGTGAGAGCGTTAATGGGGAACGGTGTGTGAGCTTGTTAATGGGGTACGGTGTGTGAGCGTGTTAATTTGGTACTGTCTGTGAGAATGTTAATGGGAAACGGTGTGTGAGAGCGTTAATGTGGAACCAAGTGTGAGAGCGTTAATGGGGAACGGTGTGTGAGAGCGTTAATGGGGAATGGTGTGTGAGAGTGCTAATGGGGAACAAAGTGAGAGAGCGTTAATGGGGAACGGTCTGCCAGACTGTTAATGGGGAATGGTTTGTGAGTGTTTTAATGGGGAACGGTGTGTGAGAGTGCATTAATGGGGTATGGTTTGTGAAAGTGTTAATGGGGAAAGGTGTGTGAGAATGTTAATGGGAAAAGGTGTGTGAGAGCGTTAATGTGGAACCAAGTGTGAGAGCGTTAATGGGGAACGGTGTGTGAGAGCGATAATGGGGAATGGTGTGTGAGAGTGTTAATGGGGAACGGTGTGTGAGAGTGTTAATGGGGAAAGGTATGTGAGAGTGTTATTGGGGAACGCTGTGTGAGAGTGTTATTCAGGAACGGTGTGTGAGAGAGTCAATGGGGAACGGTGTGTGAGAGTGTTAATGGGGAACGGTGTGTGAGCGTGTTAATGGGGAACGGAGTGTGAGAGTGTTAATGGGGAACGGTGTGTGAGAGTGTTAATGGGGAACGGTGTGTGAGAGTGTTAATGGGGAACGGTGTGTGAGAGTGTCAATGGGGAACTGTGTGTGAGAGTGTTAATGGGGAACAAAGTGAGAGAGCGTTAATGGTCAACAGAGTTTAAGAGTGTTAATGGGGAATGGTGTGTGAGAGCATTAATGGGGAAAGGTGTGTGAGAGCGTTAATGGGGAACGGTGTGTGAGAGTGTTAAAGGGGAACAAAGTGAGAGAGCGTTAATGGGGAACAGAGGTTAAGAGTGTTAATGGGGAATGGCTTGTGCTACTGTTAATGGGGAACGGTGTGTGAGTGCATTAATGTGGTATGGTTTGTGAAAGTGTTAATGGGGAAAGGTGTGTGAGAATGTTAATGGGAAACGGTGTGTGAGAGCATTAATGTGGAAACAAGAATGAGTGTGTTAATGGGGAACAGTGTGAGAGAGCGTTAATGGGGATTGCTGAGTGAGAGTGTTAATGGTGAATGGTGTGTGAGAGCGTTAATGGGGAACAAATTGTGAGAGTGTTAATGGGGAAAGGTGTGCCAGAGTGTTATTGGGGAATGGTGTGTGAGAGCGTTAATGGGGATTGCTGTGTGAGAGTGCTTATGGGGAACGGTGTGTGAGCGTGTTAATGGGGAACGCTGTGTGAGAGTGTTAATGGGGAACGGTGTGTGAGAGTGTTAATGGGGAACGGTGTGTGAGCGTGTTGATGGGGAACGGTGTGTGAGAGGGTTAATGGGGAAAGGTGTGTGAGAGCGTTAATGGGGAACGGTGTGTGAGCTTGTTAATGGGGTACGGTGTGTGAGCGTGTTAATTTGGTACTGTCTGTGAGAATGTTAATGGGAAACGGTGTGTGAGAGCGTTAATGTGGAACCAAGTGTGAGAGCGTTAATGGGGAACGGTGTGTGAGAGCGTTAATGGGGAATGGTGTGTGAGAGTGCTAATGGGGAACAAAGTGAGAGAGCGTTAATGGGGAACGGTCTGCCAGACTGTTAATGGGGAATGGTTTGTGAGTGTTTTAATGGGGAACGGTGTGTGAGAGTGCATTAATGGGGTATGGTTTGTGAAAGTGTTAATGGGGAAAGGTGTGTGAGAATGTTAATGGGAAAAGGTGTGTGAGAGCGTTAATGTGGAACCAAGTGTGAGAGCGATAATGGGGAATGGTGTGTGAGAGTGTTAATGGGGAACGGTGTGTGAGAGTGTTAATGGGGAAAGGTATGTGAGAGTGTTATTGGGGAACGCTGTGTGAGAGTGTTATTCAGGAACGGTGTGTGAGAGAGTCAATGGGGAACGGTGTGTGAGAGTGTTAATGGGGAACGGTGTGTGAGCGTGTTAATGGGGAACGGAGTGTGAGAGTGTTAATGGGGAACGGTGTGTGAGAGTGTTAATGGGGAACGGTGTGTGAGAGTGTTAATGGGGAACGGTGTGTGAGAGTGTCAATGGGGAACTGTGTGTGAGAGTGTTAATGGGGAACAAAGTGAGAGAGCGTTAATGGTCAACAGAGTTTAAGAGTGTTAATGGGGAATGGTGTGTGAGAGCATTAATGGGGAATGGTGTGTGAGAGCGTTAATGGGGAACGGTGTGTGAGAGTGTTAAAGGGGAACAAAGTGAGAGAGCGTTAATGGGGAACAGAGGTTAAGAGTGTTAATGGGGAATGGCTTGTGCTACTGTTAATGGGGAACGGTGTGTGAGTGCATTAATGGGGTATGGTTTGTGAAAGTGTTAATGGGGAAAGGTGTGTGAGAATGTTAATGGGAAACGGTGTGTGAGAGCATTAATGTGGAAACAAGAATGAGTGTGTTAATGGGGAACAGTGTGAGAGAGCGTTAATGGGGATTGCTGAGTGAGAGTGTTAATGGTGAATGGTGTGTGAGAGCGTTAATGGGGAACAAATTGTGAGAGTGTTAATGGGGAAAGGTGTGCCAGAGTGTTATTGGGGAATGGTGTGTGAGAGCGTTAATGGGGATTGCTGTGTGAGAGTGCTTATGGGGAACGGTGTGTGAGCGTGTTAATGGGGAACGCTGTGTGAGCGTGTTAATGGGGAACGGTGTGTGAGAGTGTTTATGGGGAACGGTGTGTGAGCTTGTTAATGGGGAATGGTGTGTGAGAGTGTTAATGGGGAACGGTGTGTGAGAGTGTCAATGGGGAACGGTGTGTGAGAGTGTTAATGGGGAACTGTGTGTGAGAGTGTTAATGGGGAACGTGTGTGAGAGTGTTAATGGGGAACGGTGTGTGAGAGTGTCAATGGGGAACGGTGTGTGAGAGTGTCAATGGGGAACGGTGTGTGAGAGTGTCAATGGGGAACGGTGTGTGAGAGTGTTAATGGGGAACTGTGTGTGAGAGTGTTAATGGGGAACGGTGTGTGAGAGTGTCAATGGGGAACGGTGTGTGAGAGTGTCAATGGGGAACGGTGTGTGAGAGTGTCAATGGGGAACGGTGTGTGAGAGTGTTAATGGGGAACGTGTGTGAGAGTGTTAATGGGGAATGGTGTGTGAGAGTGTCAATGGGGAACGGTGTGTGAGAGTGTCAATGGGGAACGGTGTGTGAGAGTGTTAATGGGGAACGGTGTGTGAGAGTGTCAATAGGGAACGGTGTGTGAGAGTGGTAATGGGGAACGGTGTGTGAGCGTGTTAATGGGGAACGGTGTGTGAGAGTGTTAATGGGGAACGGTGTGTGAGCGTGTTAATGGGGAACGGAGTCTGAGAGTGTTAATGGGGAACGGTGTGTGAGAGTGTTAATGGGGAACGGTGTGTGAGCGTGTTAATGGGGTACGGTGTGTGAGAGCGTTAATGGGGAACTGTGTGTGAGAGTGTTAATGGGGAACAAAGTGAGAGAGCATTAATGGTCAACAGAGTTTAAGAGTGTTAATGGGGAATGGTGTGTGAGAGCATTAATGGGGAATGGTGTGTGAGAGCGTTAATGGGGAACGGTGTGTGAGAGTGTTAAAGGGGAACAAAGTGTGAGAGCGTTAATGGGGAACAGAGGTTAAGAGTGTTAATGGGGAATGGCTTGTGCTAGTGTTAATGGGGAACGGTGTGTGAGTGCATTAATGGGGTATGGTTTGTGAAAGTGTTAATGGGGAAAGGTGTGTGAGAATGTTAATGGGAAACGGTGTGTGAGAGCATTAATGTGGAAACAAGAATGAGTGTGTTAATGGGGAACAGTGTGAGAGAGCGTTAATGGGGATTGCTGAGTGAGAGTGTTAATGGTGAATGGTGTGTGAGAGCGTTAATGGGGAACAAATTGTGAGAGTGTTAATGGGGAAAGGTGTGCCAGAGTGTTATTGGGGAATGGTGTGTGAGAGCGTTAATGGGGATTGCTGTGTGAGAGTGCTTATGGGGAACGGTGTGTGAGCGTGTTAATGGGGAACGCTGTGTGAGCGTGTTAATGGGGAACGGTGTGTGAGAGCGTTAATGGGGTACGGTGTGTGACCGTGTTAATGGGGTACGGTGTGTGACCGTGTTAATGGGGAACGGTGTGTGAGCATGTTAATGGGGAACGGTGTGTGAGAGTGTTAATGGGGTACGGTGTGTGACCGTGTTAATGGGGAAGGGTGTGTGAGCATGTTAATGGGGAACGGTGTGTGAGAGTGTTAATGGGGAACGGTGTGTGACCGTGTTAATGGGGAAGGGTGTGTGAGAGTGTTAATGGGGAACGGTGTGTGAGAGTGTCAATGGGGAACGGTGTGTGAGCGTGTTAATGGGGTACGGTGTGTGAGAGTGGTAATGGGGAACGGTGTGCGATCGTGCTAATGGGGAACGGTGTGTGAGAGCGTTAATGGGGTACGGTGTGTGACCGTGTTAATGGGGTACGGTGTGTGACCGTGTTAATGGGGAACGGTGTGTGAGCATGTTAATGGGGAACGGTGTGTGAGAGTGTTAATGGGGTACGGTGTGTGACCGTGTTAATGGGGAAGGGTGTGTGAGCATGTTAATGGGGAACGGTGTGTGAGAGTGTTAATGGGGAACGGTGTGTGACCGTGTTAATGGGGAAGGGTGTGTGAGCCTGTTAATGGGAAACGGTGTGTGACCGTGTTAATGGGGAAGGGTGTGTGAGAGTGTTAATGGGGAATGGTGTGTGACCGTGTTAATGGGTAACAAAGTGTGTGAGCCTGTTAATGGGGAACGGTGTGTGAGAGTGTTAATGGGGAACAGTGTGTGAGAGTGTCAATGGGGAACGGTGTGTGAGAGTGTCAATGTGGAACGGTGTGCGAGCGTGCTAATGGGGAACGGTGTGTGAGAGCGTTAATGGGGTACGGTGTGTGAGAGTGTCAATGGGGAACGGTGTGTGAGAGTGTTAATGGGGAACGGTGTGTGAGCCTGTTAATGGGGACCGGTGTGTGAGCCTGTTAATGGGGAACGGTGTGTGAGAGTGTTAATGGGGAACAGTGTGTGAGAGTGTTAATGGGGTACGGTGTGTGAGCGTGTTAATGGGGAACGGTGTGTGAGAGTGTCAATGGGGAACGGTGTGTGAGAGTGTTAATGGGGAACGGTGTGTGACCGTGTTAATGGGGTACGGTGTGTGAGCGTGTTAATGGGGAACGGTGTGTGAGAGTGTCACTGGGGAACGGTGTGTGAGAGTGTTAATGGGGAACAGTGTGTGAGAGTGTTAATGGGGAACGGTGTGTGAGAGTGTCAATGGGGAACGGTGTGTGAGAGTGTTAATGGGAAACGGTGTGTGAGCATGTTAATGGGGAACGGTGTGTGAGAGTGTCAATGGGGAACGGTGTGTGAGATTGTCAATGGGGAACGGTGTGTGAGTGTGTTAATGGGGAACGGTGTGTGAGAGTGTTAATGGGGAACGGAGTGTGAGAGTGTTAATGGCGAACGGTGTGTGAGCATGTTAATGGGGAACGGTGTGTGACCGTTTTAATGGGGAACGGTATGTGAGAGAGTTAATGGGGAACGGTGTGTGAGAGTGTTAATGGGGAATGGTGTGTGAGCCTGTTAATGGGGAACGGTGTGTGAGAGGGTTAATGGGGAACAGTGTGTGAGAGTGTTAATGTGGAATGGTGTGTGAGAGTGTTAATGGGGAAAGGTGTGTGACCGTGTTAATGGGGAAGGGTGTGTGAGAGTGTTAATGGGGAATGGTGTGTGAGAGTGTTAATGGGGAATGGTGTGTGACCGTGTTAATGGGGAACGGTGTGAGAGAGTGTCAATGGGGAACGGTGTGTGACCGTGTTAAAGGGGAACGGTGTGTGAGAGTGTTAATGGGGAACGGTGTGTGAGAGAGTCAATGGGGAACGGTGTGTGAGCGTGTCAATGGGGAACGGTGTGTGAGCGTGTCAATGGGGAACGGTGTGTGAGAGTGTTAATGGGGAACGGTGTGTGAGAGTGTCAATGGGGAACGGTGTGTGAGAACGTTAATGGGGAACGGTGTGTGAGAGTGTCAATGGGGAACGGTGTGTGAGAGTGTCAATGGGGAACGGTGTGTGAGAGTGTTTATGGGGAACGGTGCGTGAGAGTGTTAATGGGGAATGGTGTGTGAGAGTGTCAATGGGGAACGGTGTGTGACCGTGTTAATGGGGTACGGTGTGTGACAGTGTTAATGGGGAACGGTGTGTGAGAGTGTTTATGGGGAACGGTGTGTGAGAGCGTTAATGGGGAACGGTGTGTGAGAGTGTCAATGGGGAACGGTGTGTGAGAGTGTCAATGGGGAACTGTGTGTGAGAGTGTTAATGGGGAACAGTGTGTGAGAGTGTTAATGGGGAAAGGTGTGTGAGAGTGTTAATGGGGAACGGTGTGTGAGAGTGTTAATGGGGAACGGTCTGTGAGAGTGTTATTGGGGAACGCTGTGTGAGAGTGTTATTCAGGAACGGTGTGTGAGAGAGTCAATGGGGAACGGTGTGTGAGAGTGTTAATGGGGAACGGTGTGTGAGCATGTTAATGGGGAACGGTGTGTGAGAGTGTTAATGGGGAACGGTGTGTGAGCGTGTTAATGGGGAACGGTGTGTGAGAGTGTTAATGGGGAACGGTGTGTGAGAGTGTTAATGGGGAATGGTGTGTGAGCGTATTAATGGGGAACGGTGTGTGAGAGGGTTAATGGGGAACGATTTGTGAGAGCGTTAATGGGGAACAGTCTGTGAGTGTGTTAATGGGGTACGGTGTGTGAGAGTGTTAATGGGGAATGGTGTGTGAGCGTATTAATGGGGAACGGTGTGTGAGTGCATTACTGGGGTATGGTTTGTGAAAGTGTTAATGGGGAAAGGTGTGTGAGAATGTTAATGGGGAACGATTTGTGAGAGCGTTAATGGGGAACCGTGTGTGAGCGTGTTAATGGGGAACGCTGTGTGAGCGTGTTAATGGGGAACGGTGTGTGAGAGTGTTTATGGGGAACGGTGTGTGAGCTTGTTAATGGGGAATGGTGTGTGAGAGTGTTAATGGGGAACGGTGTGTGAGAGTGTCAATGGGGAACGGTGTGTGAGAGTGTTAATGGGGAACTGTGTGTGAGAGTGTTAATGGGGAACAAATTGTGAGAGTGTTAATGGGGAACGGTGTGTGAGAGTGTCAATGGGGAACGGTGTGTGAGAGTGTCAATGGGGAACGGTGTGTGAGAGTGTCAATGGGGAACGGTGTGTGAGAGTGTTAATGGGGAACTGTGTGTGAGAGTGTTAATGGGGAACGGTGTGTGAGAGTGTCAATGGGGAACGGTGTGTGAGAGTGTCAATGGGGAACGGTGTGTGAGAGTGTCAATGGGGAACGGTGTGTGAGAGTGTTAATGGGGAACGTGTGTGAGAGTGTTAATGGGGAATGGTGTGTGAGAGTGTCAATGGGGAACGGTGTGTGAGAGTGTCAATGGGGAACGGTGTGTGAGAGTGTTAATGGGGAACGGTGTGTGAGAGTGTCAATAGGGAACGGTGTGTGAGAGTGGTAATGGGGAACGGTGTGTGAGCGTGTTAATGGGGAACGGTGTGTGAGAGTGTTAATGGGGAACGGTGTGTGAGCGTGTTAATGGGGAACGGAGTCTGAGAGTGTTAATGGGGAACGGTGTGTGAGAGTGTTAATGGGGAACGGTGTGTGAGCGTGTTAATGGGGTACGGTGTGTGAGAGCGTTAATGGGGAACTGTGTGTGAGAGTGTTAATGGGGAACAAAGTGAGAGAGCATTAATGGTCAACAGAGTTTAAGAGTGTTAATGGGGAATGGTGTGTGAGAGCATTAATGGGGAATGGTGTGTGAGAGCGTTAATGGGGAACGGTGTGTGAGAGTGTTAAAGGGGAACAAAGTGTGAGAGCGTTAATGGGGAACAGAGGTTAAGAGTGTTAATGGGGAATGGCTTGTGCTAGTGTTAATGGGGAACGGTGTGTGAGTGCATTAATGGGGTATGGTTTGTGAAAGTGTTAATGGGGAAAGGTGTGTGAGAATGTTAATGGGAAACGGTGTGTGAGAGCATTAATGTGGAAACAAGAATGAGTGTGTTAATGGGGAACAGTGTGAGAGAGCGTTAATGGGGATTGCTGAGTGAGAGTGTTAATGGTGAATGGTGTGTGAGAGCGTTAATGGGGAACAAATTGTGAGAGTGTTAATGGGGAAAGGTGTGCCAGAGTGTTATTGGGGAATGGTGTGTGAGAGCGTTAATGGGGATTGCTGTGTGAGAGTGCTTATGGGGAACGGTGTGTGAGCGTGTTAATGGGGAACGCTGTGTGAGCGTGTTAATGGGGAACGGTGTGTGAGAGCGTTAATGGGGTACGGTGTGTGACCGTGTTAATGGGGTACGGTGTGTGACCGTGTTAATGGGGAACGGTGTGTGAGCATGTTAATGGGGAACGGTGTGTGAGAGTGTTAATGGGGTACGGTGTGTGACCGTGTTAATGGGGAAGGGTGTGTGAGCATGTTAATGGGGAACGGTGTGTGAGAGTGTTAATGGGGAACGGTGTGTGACCGTGTTAATGGGGAAGGGTGTGTGAGAGTGTTAATGGGGAACGGTGTGTGAGAGTGTCAATGGGGAACGGTGTGTGAGCGTGTTAATGGGGTACGGTGTGTGAGAGTGGTAATGGGGAACGGTGTGCGATCGTGCTAATGGGGAACGGTGTGTGAGAGCGTTAATGGGGTACGGTGTGTGACCGTGTTAATGGGGTACGGTGTGTGACCGTGTTAATGGGGAACGGTGTGTGAGCATGTTAATGGGGAACGGTGTGTGAGAGTGTTAATGGGGTACGGTGTGTGACCGTGTTAATGGGGAAGGGTGTGTGAGCATGTTAATGGGGAACGGTGTGTGAGAGTGTTAATGGGGAACGGTGTGTGACCGTGTTAATGGGGAAGGGTGTGTGAGCCTGTTAATGGGAAACGGTGTGTGACCGTGTTAATGGGGAAGGGTGTGTGAGAGTGTTAATGGGGAATGGTGTGTGACCGTGTTAATGGGTAACAAAGTGTGTGAGCCTGTTAATGGGGAACGGTGTGTGAGAGTGTTAATGGGGAACAGTGTGTGAGAGTGTCAATGGGGAACGGTGTGTGAGAGTGTCAATGTGGAACGGTGTGCGAGCGTGCTAATGGGGAACGGTGTGTGAGAGCGTTAATGGGGTACGGTGTGTGAGAGTGTCAATGGGGAACGGTGTGTGAGAGTGTTAATGGGGAACGGTGTGTGAGCCTGTTAATGGGGACCGGTGTGTGAGCCTGTTAATGGGGAACGGTGTGTGAGAGTGTTAATGGGGAACAGTGTGTGAGAGTGTTAATGGGGTACGGTGTGTGAGCGTGTTAATGGGGAACGGTGTGTGAGAGTGTCAATGGGGAACGGTGTGTGAGAGTGTTAATGGGGAACGGTGTGTGACCGTGTTAATGGGGTACGGTGTGTGAGCGTGTTAATGGGGAACGGTGTGTGAGAGTGTCACTGGGGAACGGTGTGTGAGAGTGTTAATGGGGAACAGTGTGTGAGAGTGTTAATGGGGAACGGTGTGTGAGAGTGTCAATGGGGAACGGTGTGTGAGAGTGTTAATGGGAAACGGTGTGTGAGCATGTTAATGGGGAACGGTGTGTGAGAGTGTCAATGGGGAACGGTGTGTGAGATTGTCAATGGGGAACGGTGTGTGAGTGTGTTAATGGGGAACGGTGTGTGAGAGTGTTAATGGGGAACGGAGTGTGAGAGTGTTAATGGCGAACGGTGTGTGAGCATGTTAATGGGGAACGGTGTGTGACCGTTTTAATGGGGAACGGTATGTGAGAGAGTTAATGGGGAACGGTGTGTGAGAGTGTTAATGGGGAATGGTGTGTGAGCCTGTTAATGGGGAACGGTGTGTGAGAGGGTTAATGGGGAACAGTGTGTGAGAGTGTTAATGTGGAATGGTGTGTGAGAGTGTTAATGGGGAAAGGTGTGTGACCGTGTTAATGGGGAAGGGTGTGTGAGAGTGTTAATGGGGAATGGTGTGTGAGAGTGTTAATGGGGAATGGTGTGTGACCGTGTTAATGGGGAACGGTGTGAGAGAGTGTCAATGGGGAACGGTGTGTGACCGTGTTAAAGGGGAACGGTGTGTGAGAGTGTTAATGGGGAACGGTGTGTGAGAGAGTCAATGGGGAACGGTGTGTGAGCGTGTCAATGGGGAACGGTGTGTGAGCGTGTCAATGGGGAACGGTGTGTGAGAGTGTTAATGGGGAACGGTGTGTGAGAGTGTCAATGGGGAACGGTGTGTGAGAACGTTAATGGGGAACGGTGTGTGAGAGTGTCAATGGGGAACGGTGTGTGAGAGTGTCAATGGGGAACGGTGTGTGAGAGTGTTTATGGGGAACGGTGCGTGAGAGTGTTAATGGGGAATGGTGTGTGAGAGTGTCAATGGGGAACGGTGTGTGACCGTGTTAATGGGGTACGGTGTGTGACAGTGTTAATGGGGAACGGTGTGTGAGAGTGTTTATGGGGAACGGTGTGTGAGAGCGTTAATGGGGAACGGTGTGTGAGAGTGTCAATGGGGAACGGTGTGTGAGAGTGTCAATGGGGAACTGTGTGTGAGAGTGTTAATGGGGAACAGTGTGTGAGAGTGTTAATGGGGAAAGGTGTGTGAGAGTGTTAATGGGGAACGGTGTGTGAGAGTGTTAATGGGGAACGGTCTGTGAGAGTGTTATTGGGGAACGCTGTGTGAGAGTGTTATTCAGGAACGGTGTGTGAGAGAGTCAATGGGGAACGGTGTGTGAGAGTGTTAATGGGGAACGGTGTGTGAGCATGTTAATGGGGAACGGTGTGTGAGAGTGTTAATGGGGAACGGTGTGTGAGCGTGTTAATGGGGAACGGTGTGTGAGAGTGTTAATGGGGAACGGTGTGTGAGAGTGTTAATGGGGAATGGTGTGTGAGCGTATTAATGGGGAACGGTGTGTGAGAGGGTTAATGGGGAACGATTTGTGAGAGCGTTAATGGGGAACAGTCTGTGAGTGTGTTAATGGGGTACGGTGTGTGAGAGTGTTAATGGGGAATGGTGTGTGAGCGTATTAATGGGGAACGGTGTGTGAGTGCATTACTGGGGTATGGTTTGTGAAAGTGTTAATGGGGAAAGGTGTGTGAGAATGTTAATGGGGAACGATTTGTGAGAGCGTTAATGGGGAACCGTGTGTGAGCGTGTTAATGGGGAACGCTGTGTGAGCGTGTTAATGGGGAACGGTGTGTGAGAGTGTTTATGGGGAACGGTGTGTGAGCTTGTTAATGGGGAATGGTGTGTGAGAGTGTTAATGGGGAACGGTGTGTGAGAGTGTCAATGGGGAACGGTGTGTGAGAGTGTTAATGGGGAACTGTGTGTGAGAGTGTTAATGGGGAACAAATTGTGAGAGTGTTAATGGGGAACGGTGTGTGAGAGTGTCAATGGGGAACGGTGTGTGAGAGTGTCAATGGGGAACGGTGTGTGAGAGTGTCAATGGGGAACGGTGTGTGAGAGTGTTAATGGGGAACTGTGTGTGAGAGTGTTAATGGGGAACGGTGTGTGAGAGTGTCAATGGGGAACGGTGTGTGAGAGTGTCAATGGGGAACGGTGTGTGAGAGTGTCAATGGGGAACGGTGTGTGAGAGTGTTAATGGGGAACGTGTGTGAGAGTGTTAATGGGGAATGGTGTGTGAGAGTGTCAATGGGGAACGGTGTGTGAGAGTGTCAATGGGGAACGGTGTGTGAGAGTGTCAATGGGGAACGGTGTGTGAGTGCATTACTGGGGTATGGTTTGTGAAAGTGTTAATGGGGAAAGGTGTGTGAGAATGTTAATGGGGAACGATTTGTGAGAGCGTTAATGGGGAACCGTGTGTGAGAGTGTTAATGGGGAACAAAGTGAGAGAGTGTTAATGGGGAACGGTCTGCCAGACTGTTAATGGGGAATGGTTTGTGAGAGTTTTAATGGGGAACGGTGTGTGATTGCATTAATGGGGTATGGTTTGTGAAATTGTTAATGGGGAACAAATTGTGAGAGCGTTAATGGGGAAAGGTGTGTGAGAGTGTTATTGGGGAATGGTGTGTGAGAGAGTCAATGGGGAATGGTGTGTGAGAGTGTTAATGGGGAACGGTGTGTGAGAGTGTTAATGGGGAACGGTGTGTGAGCGTGTTGATGGGGAACGGTGTGTGAGAGGGTTAATGGGGAACGGTGTGTGAGAGCGTTAATGGGGAACGGTGTGTGAGCTTGTTAATGGGGTACGGTGTGTGAGCGTGTTAATTTGGTACTGTCTGTGAGAATGTTAATGGGAAACGGTGTGTGAGAGCGTTAATGTGGAACCAAGTGTGAGAGCGTTAATGGGGAACGGTGTGTGAGAGCGTTAATGGGGAATGGTGTGTGAGAGTGCTAATGGGGAACAAAGTGAGAGAGCGTTAATGGGGAACGGTCTGCCAGACTGTTAATGTGGAATGGTTTGTGAGTGTTTTAATGGGGAACGGTGTGTGAGAGTGCATTAATGGGGTATGGTTTGTGAAAGTGTTAATGGGGAAAGGTGTGTGAGAATGTTAATGGGAAACGGTGTGTGAGAGCGTTAATGTGGAACCAAGTGTGAGAGCGTTAATGGGGAACGGTGTGTGAGAGCGATAATGGGGAATGGTGTGTGAGAGTGTTAATGGGGAACGGTGTGTGAGAGTGTTAATGGGGAAAGGTATGTGAGAGTGTTATTGGGGAACGCTGTGTGAGAGTGTTATTCAGGAACGGTGTGTGAGAGAGTCAATGGGGAACGGTGTGTGAGAGTGTTAATGGGGAACGGTGTGTGAGCGTGTTAATGGGGAACGGAGTGTGAGAGTGTTAATGGGGAACGGTGTGTGAGAGTGTTAATGGGGAACGGTGTGTGAGAGTGTCAATGGGGAACTGTGTGTGAGAGTGTTAATGGGGAACAAAGTGAGAGAGCGTTAATGGTCAACAGAGTTTAAGAGTGTTAATGGGGAATGGTGTGTGAGAGCATTAATGGGGAATGGTGTGTGAGAGCGTTAATGGGGAACGGTGTGTGAGAGTGTTAAAGGGGAACAAAGTGAGAGAGCGTTAATGGGGAACAGAGGTTAAGAGTGTTAATGGGGAATGGCTTGTGCTACTGTTAATGGGGAACGGTGTGTGAGTGCATTAATGGGGTATGGTTTGTGAAAGTGTTAATGGGGAAAGGTGTGTGAGAATGTTAATGGGAAACGGTGTGTGAGAGCATTAATGTGGAAACAAGAATGAGTGTGTTAATGGGGAACAGTGTGAGAGAGCGTTAATGGGGATTGCTGAGTGAGAGTGTTAATGGTGAATGGTGTGTGAGAGCGTTAATGGGGAACAAATTGTGAGAGTGTTAATGGGGAAAGGTGTGCCAGAGTGTTATTGGGGAATGGTGTGTGAGAGCGTTAATGGGGATTGCTGTGTGAGAGTGCTTATGGGGAACGGTGTGTGAGCGTGTTAATGGGGAACGCTGTGTGAGCGTGTTAATGGGGAACGGTGTGTGAGAGTGTTTATGGGGAACGGTGTGTGAGCTTGTTAATGGGGAATGGTGTGTGAGAGTGTTAATGGGGAACGGTGTGTGAGAGTGTCAATGGGGAACGGTGTGTGAGAGTGTTAATGGGGAACTGTGTGTGAGAGTGTTAATGGGGAACAAATTGTGAGAGTGTTAATGGGGAACGGTGTGTGAGAGTGTCAATGGGGAACGGTGTGTGAGAGTGTCAATGGGGAACGGTGTGTGAGAGTGTCAATGGGGAACGGTGTGTGAGAGTGTTAATGGGGAACTGTGTGTGAGAGTGTTAATGGGGAACGGTGTGTGAGAGTGTCAATGGGGAACGGTGTGTGAGAGTGTCAATGGGGAACGGTGTGTGAGAGTGTCAATGGGGAACGGTGTGTGAGAGTGTTAATGGGGAACGTGTGTGAGAGTGTTAATGGGGAATGGTGTGTGAGAGTGTCAATGGGGAACGGTGTGTGAGAGTGTCAATGGGGAACGGTGTGTGAGAGTGTCAATGGGGAACGGTGTGTGAGTGCATTACTGGGGTATGGTTTGTGAAAGTGTTAATGGGGAAAGGTGTGTGAGAATGTTAATGGGGAACGATTTGTGAGAGCGTTAATGGGGAACCGTGTGTGAGAGTGTTAATGGGGAACAAAGTGAGAGAGTGTTAATGGGGAACGGTCTGCCAGACTGTTAATGGGGAATGGTTTGTGAGAGTTTTAATGGGGAACGGTGTGTGATTGCATTAATGGGGTATGGTTTGTGAAATTGTTAATGGGGAACAAATTGTGAGAGCGTTAATGGGGAAAGGTGTGTGAGAGTGTTATTGGGGAATGGTGTGTGAGAGTGTTAATGGGGAACGGTGTGTGAGAGTGTTAATGGGGAACGGTGTGTGAGAGTGTTAATGGGGAACGGTGTGTGAGCGTGTTGATGGGGAACGGTGTGTGAGAGGGTTAATGGGGAACGGTGTGTGAGAGCGTTAATGGGGAACGGTGTGTGAGCTTGTTAATGGGGTACGGTGTGTGAGCGTGTTAATTTGGTACTGTCTGTGAGAATGTTAATGGGAAACGGTGTGTGAGAGCGTTAATGTGGAACCAAGTGTGAGAGCGTTAATGGGGAACGGTGTGTGAGAGCGTTAATGGGGAATGGTGTGTGAGAGTGCTAATGGGGAACAAAGTGAGAGAGCGTTAATGGGGAACGGTCTGCCAGACTGTTAATGGGGAATGGTTTGTGAGTGTTTTAATGGGGAACGGTGTGTGAGAGTGCATTAATGGGGTATGGTTTGTGAAAGTGTTAATGGGGAAAGGTGTGTGAGAATGTTAATGGGAAACGGTGTGTGAGAGCGTTAATGTGGAACCAAGTGTGAGAGCGTTAATGGGGAACGGTGTGTGAGAGCGATAATGGGGAATGGTGTGTGAGAGTGTTAATGGGGAACGGTGTGTGAGAGTGTTAATGGGGAAAGGTATGTGAGAGTGTTATTGGGGAACGCTGTGTGAGAGTGTTATTCAGGAACGGTGTGTGAGAGAGTCAATGGGGAACGGTCTGTGAGAGTGTTAATGGGGAACGGTGTGTGAGCGTGTTAATGGGGAACGGAGTGTGAGAGTGTTAATGGGGAACGGTGTGTGAGAGTGTTAATGGGGAACGGTGTGTGAGAGCGTTAATGGGGAACGGTGTGTGAGAGTGTTAAAGGGGAACAAAGTGAGAGAGCGTTAATGGGGAACAGAGGTTAAGAGTGTTAATGGGGAATGGCTTGTGCTACTGTTAATGGGGAACGGTGTGTGAGTGCATTAATGGGGTATGGTTTGTGAAAGTGTTAATGGGGAAAGGTGTGTGAGAATGTTAATGGGAAACGGTGTGTGAGAGCATTAATGTGGAAACAAGAATGAGTGTGTTAATGGGGAACAGTGTGAGAGAGCGTTAATGGGGATTGCTGAGTGAGAGTGTTAATGGTGAATGGTGTGTGAGAGCGTTAATGGGGAACAAATTGTGAGAGTGTTAATGGGGAAAGGTGTGCCAGAGTGTTATTGGGGAATGGTGTGTGAGAGCGTTAATGGGGATTGCTGTGTGAGAGTGCTTATGGGGAACGGTGTGTGAGCGTGTTAATGGGGAACGCTGTGTGAGCGTGTTAATGGGGAACGGTGTGTGAGAGTGTTTATGGGGAACGGTGTGTGAGCTTGTTAATGGGGAATGGTGTGTGAGAGTGTTAATGGGGAACGGTGTGTGAGAGTGTCAATGGGGAACGGTGTGTGAGAGTGTTAATGGGGAACTGTGTGTGAGAGTGTTAATGGGGAACAAATTGTGAGAGTGTTAATGGGGAACGGTGTGTGAGAGTGTCAATGGGGAACGGTGTGTAAGAGTGTCACTGGGGAACGGTGTGTGAGAGTGCTAATGGGGAACAGTGTGTGAGAGTGTTAATGGGGAACGGTGTGTGAGAGTGTCAATGGGGAACGGTGTGTGAGAGTGTTAATGGGAAACGGTGTGTGAGCATGTTAATGGGGAACGGTGTGTGAGAGTGTCAATGGGGAACGGTGTGTGAGATTGTCAATGGGGAACGGTGTGTGAGTGTGTTAATGGGGAACGGTGTGTGAGAGTGTTAATGGGGAACGGAGTGTGAGAGTGTTAATGGCGAACGGTGTGTGAGCATGTTAATGGGGAACGGTGTGTGACCGTTTTAATGGGGAACGGTATGTGAGAGAGTTAATGGGGAACGGTGTGTGAGAGTGTTAATGGGGAATGGTGTGTGAGCCTGTTAATGGGGAACGGTGTGTGAGAGGGTTAATGGGGAACAGTGTGTGAGAGTGTTAATGTGGAATGGTGTGTGAGAGTGTTAATGGGGAAAGGTGTGTGACCGTGTTAATGGGGAAGGGTGTGTGAGAGTGTTAATGGGGAATGGTGTGTGAGAGTGTTAATGGGGAATGGTGTGTGACCGTGTTAATGGGGAACGGTGTGAGAGAGTGTCAATGGGGAACGGTGTGTGACCGTGTTAAAGGGGAACGGTGTGTGAGAGTGTTAATGGGGAACGGTGTGTGAGAGAGTCAATGGGGAACGGTGTGTGAGCGTGTCAATGGGGAACGGTGTGTGAGCGTGTCAATGGGGAACGGTGTGTGAGAGTGTTAATGGGGAACGGTGTGTGAGAGTGTCAATGGGGAACGGTGTGTGAGAACGTTAATGGGGAACGGTGTGTGAGAGTGTCAATGGGGAACGGTGTGTGAGAGTGTCAATGGGGAACGGTGTGTGAGAGTGTTTATGGGGAACGGTGCGTGAGAGTGTTAATGGGGAATGGTGTGTGAGAGTGTCAATGGGGAACGGTGTGTGACCGTGTTAATGGGGTACGGTGTGTGACAGTGTTAATGGGGAACGGTGTGTGAGAGTGTTTATGGGGAACGGTGTGTGAGAGCGTTAATGGGGAACGGTGTGTGAGAGTGTCAATGGGGAACGGTGTGTGAGAGTGTCAATGGGGAACTGTGTGTGAGAGTGTTAATGGGGAACAGTGTGTGAGAGTGTTAATGGGGAAAGGTGTGTGAGAGTGTTAATGGGGAACGGTGTGTGAGAGTGTTAATGGGGAACGGTCTGTGAGAGTGTTATTGGGGAACGCTGTGTGAGAGTGTTATTCAGGAACGGTGTGTGAGAGAGTCAATGGGGAACGGTGTGTGAGAGTGTTAATGGGGAACGGTGTGTGAGCATGTTAATGGGGAACGGTGTGTGAGAGTGTTAATGGGGAACGGTGTGTGAGCGTGTTAATGGGGAACGGTGTGTGAGAGTGTTAATGGGGAACGGTGTGTGAGAGTGTTAATGGGGAATGGTGTGTGAGCGTATTAATGGGGAACGGTGTGTGAGAGGGTTAATGGGGAACGATTTGTGAGAGCGTTAATGGGGAACAGTCTGTGAGTGTGTTAATGGGGTACGGTGTGTGAGAGTGTTAATGGGGAATGGTGTGTGAGCGTATTAATGGGGAACGGTGTGTGAGTGCATTACTGGGGTATGGTTTGTGAAAGTGTTAATGGGGAAAGGTGTGTGAGAATGTTAATGGGGAACGATTTGTGAGAGCGTTAATGGGGAACCGTGTGTGAGAGTGTTAATGGGGAACAAAGTGAGAGAGTGTTAATGGGGAACGGTCTGCCAGACTGTTAATGGGGAATGGTTTGTGAGAGTTTTAATGGGGAACGGTGTGTGATTGCATTAATGGGGTATGGTTTGTGAAATTGTTAATGGGGAACAAATTGTGAGAGCGTTAATGGGGAAAGGTGTGTGAGAGTGTTATTGGGGAATGGTGTGTGAGAGAGTCAATGGGGAATGGTGTGTGAGAGTGTTAATGGGGAACGGTGTGTGAGAGTGTTAATGGGGAACGGTGTGTGAGCGTGTTGATGGGGAACGGTGTGTGAGAGGGTTAATGGGGAACGGTGTGTGAGAGCGTTAATGGGGAACGGTGTGTGAGCTTGTTAATGGGGTACGGTGTGTGAGCGTGTTAATTTGGTACTGTCTGTGAGAATGTTAATGGGAAACGGTGTGTGAGAGCGTTAATGTGGAACCAAGTGTGAGAGCGTTAATGGGGAACGGTGTGTGAGAGCGTTAATGGGGAATGGTGTGTGAGAGTGCTAATGGGGAACAAAGTGAGAGAGCGTTAATGGGGAACGGTCTGCCAGACTGTTAATGTGGAATGGTTTGTGAGTGTTTTAATGGGGAACGGTGTGTGAGAGTGCATTAATGGGGTATGGTTTGTGAAAGTGTTAATGGGGAAAGGTGTGTGAGAATGTTAATGGGAAACGGTGTGTGAGAGCGTTAATGTGGAACCAAGTGTGAGAGCGTTAATGGGGAACGGTGTGTGAGAGCGATAATGGGGAATGGTGTGTGAGAGTGTTAATGGGGAACGGTGTGTGAGAGTGTTAATGGGGAAAGGTATGTGAGAGTGTTATTGGGGAACGCTGTGTGAGAGTGTTATTCAGGAACGGTGTGTGAGAGAGTCAATGGGGAACGGTGTGTGAGAGTGTTAATGGGGAACGGTGTGTGAGCGTGTTAATGGGGAACGGAGTGTGAGAGTGTTAATGGGGAACGGTGTGTGAGAGTGTTAATGGGGAACGGTGTGTGAGAGTGTCAATGGGGAACTGTGTGTGAGAGTGTTAATGGGGAACAAAGTGAGAGAGCGTTAATGGTCAACAGAGTTTAAGAGTGTTAATGGGGAATGGTGTGTGAGAGCATTAATGGGGAATGGTGTGTGAGAGCGTTAATGGGGAACGGTGTGTGAGAGTGTTAAAGGGGAACAAAGTGAGAGAGCGTTAATGGGGAACAGAGGTTAAGAGTGTTAATGGGGAATGGCTTGTGCTACTGTTAATGGGGAACGGTGTGTGAGTGCATTAATGGGGTATGGTTTGTGAAAGTGTTAATGGGGAAAGGTGTGTGAGAATGTTAATGGGAAACGGTGTGTGAGAGCATTAATGTGGAAACAAGAATGAGTGTGTTAATGGGGAACAGTGTGAGAGAGCGTTAATGGGGATTGCTGAGTGAGAGTGTTAATGGTGAATGGTGTGTGAGAGCGTTAATGGGGAACAAATTGTGAGAGTGTTAATGGGGAAAGGTGTGCCAGAGTGTTATTGGGGAATGGTGTGTGAGAGCGTTAATGGGGATTGCTGTGTGAGAGTGCTTATGGGGAACGGTGTGTGAGCGTGTTAATGGGGAACGCTGTGTGAGCGTGTTAATGGGGAACGGTGTGTGAGAGTGTTTATGGGGAACGGTGTGTGAGCTTGTTAATGGGGAATGGTGTGTGAGAGTGTTAATGGGGAACGGTGTGTGAGAGTGTCAATGGGGAACGGTGTGTGAGAGTGTTAATGGGGAACTGTGTGTGAGAGTGTTAATGGGGAACAAATTGTGAGAGTGTTAATGGGGAACGGTGTGTGAGAGTGTCAATGGGGAACGGTGTGTGAGAGTGTCAATGGGGAACGGTGTGTGAGAGTGTCAATGGGGAACGGTGTGTGAGAGTGTTAATGGGGAACTGTGTGTGAGAGTGTTAATGGGGAACGGTGTGTGAGAGTGTCAATGGGGAACGGTGTGTGAGAGTGTCAATGGGGAACGGTGTGTGAGAGTGTCAATGGGGAACGGTGTGTGAGAGTGTTAATGGGGAACGTGTGTGAGAGTGTTAATGGGGAATGGTGTGTGAGAGTGTCAATGGGGAACGGTGTGTGAGAGTGTCAATGGGGAACGGTGTGTGAGAGTGTCAATGGGGAACGGTGTGTGAGTGCATTACTGGGGTATGGTTTGTGAAAGTGTTAATGGGGAAAGGTGTGTGAGAATGTTAATGGGGAACGATTTGTGAGAGCGTTAATGGGGAACCGTGTGTGAGAGTGTTAATGGGGAACAAAGTGAGAGAGTGTTAATGGGGAACGGTCTGCCAGACTGTTAATGGGGAATGGTTTGTGAGAGTTTTAATGGGGAACGGTGTGTGATTGCATTAATGGGGTATGGTTTGTGAAATTGTTAATGGGGAACAAATTGTGAGAGCGTTAATGGGGAAAGGTGTGTGAGAGTGTTATTGGGGAATGGTGTGTGAGAGTGTTAATGGGGAACGGTGTGTGAGAGTGTTAATGGGGAACGGTGTGTGAGTGTGTTAATGGGGAACGGTGTGTGAGCGTGTTGATGGGGAACGGTGTGTGAGAGGGTTAATGGGGAACGGTGTGTGAGAGCGTTAATGGGGAACGGTGTGTGAGCTTGTTAATGGGGTACGGTGTGTGAGCGTGTTAATTTGGTACTGTCTGTGAGAATGTTAATGGGAAACGGTGTGTGAGAGCGTTAATGTGGAACCAAGTGTGAGAGCGTTAATGGGGAACGGTGTGTGAGAGCGTTAATGGGGAATGGTGTGTGAGAGTGCTAATGGGGAACAAAGTGAGAGAGCGTTAATGGGGAACGGTCTGCCAGACTGTTAATGGGGAATGGTTTGTGAGTGTTTTAATGGGGAACGGTGTGTGAGAGTGCATTAATGGGGTATGGTTTGTGAAAGTGTTAATGGGGAAAGGTGTGTGAGAATGTTAATGGGAAACGGTGTGTGAGAGCGTTAATGTGGAACCAAGTGTGAGAGCGTTAATGGGGAACGGTGTGTGAGAGCGATAATGGGGAATGGTGTGTGAGAGTGTTAATGGGGAACGGTGTGTGAGAGTGTTAATGGGGAAAGGTATGTGAGAGTGTTATTGGGGAACGCTGTGTGAGAGTGTTATTCAGGAACGGTGTGTGAGAGAGTCAATGGGGAACGGTCTGTGAGAGTGTTAATGGGGAACGGTG
This sequence comes from Hypanus sabinus, assembly GCF_030144855.1. NCBI lineage: Eukaryota > Metazoa > Chordata > Chondrichthyes > Myliobatiformes > Dasyatidae > Hypanus > Hypanus sabinus. The sequence continues at coordinate 55,315 of NW_026778946.1, read as the reverse complement.
TGTGAGCGTGTTAATGGGGAACGGAGTGTGAGAGTGTTAATGGGGAACGGTGTGTGAGAGTGTTAATGGGGAACGGTGTGTGAGAGCGTTAATGGGGAACGGTGTGTGAGAGTGTTAAAGGGGAACAAAGTGAGAGAGCGTTAATGGGGAACAGAGGTTAAGAGTGTTAATGGGGAATGGCTTGTGCTACTGTTAATGGGGAACGGTGTGTGAGTGCATTAATGGGGTATGGTTTGTGAAAGTGTTAATGGGGAAAGGTGTGTGAGAATGTTAATGGGAAACGGTGTGTGAGAGCATTAATGTGGAAACAAGAATGAGTGTGTTAATGGGGAACAGTGTGAGAGAGCGTTAATGGGGATTGCTGAGTGAGAGTGTTAATGGTGAATGGTGTGTGAGAGCGTTAATGGGGAACAAATTGTGAGAGTGTTAATGGGGAAAGGTGTGCCAGAGTGTTATTGGGGAATGGTGTGTGAGAGCGTTAATGGGGATTGCTGTGTGAGAGTGCTTATGGGGAACGGTGTGTGAGCGTGTTAATGGGGAACGCTGTGTGAGCGTGTTAATGGGGAACGGTGTGTGAGAGTGTTTATGGGGAACGGTGTGTGAGCTTGTTAATGGGGAATGGTGTGTGAGAGTGTTAATGGGGAACGGTGTGTGAGAGTGTCAATGGGGAACGGTGTGTGAGAGTGTTAATGGGGAACTGTGTGTGAGAGTGTTAATGGGGAACAAATTGTGAGAGTGTTAATGGGGAACGGTGTGTGAGAGTGTCAATGGGGAACGGTGTGTGAGAGTGTCAATGGGGAACGGTGTGTGAGAGTGTTAATGGGGAACTGTGTGTGAGAGTGTTAATGGGGAACGGTGTGTGAGAGTGTCAATGGGGAACGGTGTGTGAGAGTGTCAATGGGGAACGGTGTGTGAGAGTGTCAATGGGGAACGGTGTGTGAGAGTGTTAATGGGGAACGTGTGTGAGAGTGTTAATGGGGAATGGTGTGTGAGAGTGTCAATGGGGAACGGTGTGTGAGAGTGTCAATGGGGAACGGTGTGTGAGAGTGTTAATGGGGAACGGTGTGTGAGAGTGTCAATAGGGAACGGTGTGTGAGAGTGGTAATGGGGAACGGTGTGTGAGCGTGTTAATGGGGAACGGTGTGTGAGCGTGTTAATGGGGAACGGAGTCTGAGAGTGTTAATGGGGAACGGTGTGTGAGAGTGTTAATGGGGAACGGTGTGTGAGCGTGTTAATGGGGTACGGTGTGTGAGAGCGTTAATGGGGAACTGTGTGTGAGAGTGTTAATGGGGAACAAAGTGAGAGAGTGTTAATGGTCAACAGAGTTTAAGAGTGTTAATGGGGAATGGTGTGTGAGAGCATTAATGGGGAATGGAGTGTGAGAGCGTTAATGGGGAACGGTGTGTGAGAGTGTTAAAGGGGAACAAAGTGAGAGAGCGTTAATGGGGAACAGAGGTTAAGAGTGTTAATGGGGAATGGCTTGTGCTAGTGTTAATGGGGAACGGTGTGTGAGTGCATTAATGGGGTATGGTTTGTGAAAGTGTTAATGGGGAAAGGTGTGTGAGAATGTTAATGGGAAACGGTGTGTGAGAGCATTAATGTGGAAACAAGAATGAGTGTGTTAATGGGGAACAGTGTGTGAGAGTGTTAATGGGGAACGTGTGTGAGAGTGTTAATGGGGAATGGTGTGTGAGAGTGTCAATGAGGAACGGTGTGTGAGAGTGTCAATGGGGAACGGTGTGTGAGAGTGTCAATGGGGAACGGTGTGTGAGAGTGTTAATGGGGAACTGTGTGTGAGAGTGTCAATGGGGAACGGTGTGTGAGAGTGTCAATGGGGAACGGTGTGTGAGAGTGTCAATGGGGAACGGTGTGTGAGAGTGTTAATGGGGAACGTGTGTGAGAGTGTTAATGGGGAATGGTGTGTGAGAGTGTCAATGGGGAACGGTGTGTGAGAGTGTCAATGGGGAACGGTGTGTGAGAGTGTTAATGGGGAGCGGTGTGTGAGAGTGTCAATGGGGAACGGTGTGTGAGCGTGTTAATGGGGTACGGTGTGTGAGAGTGGTAATGGGGAACGGTGTGTGAGCGTGTTAATGGGGAACGGTGTGTGACCGTGTTAATGGGGAAGGGTGTGTGAGCCTGTTAATGGGGAACGGTGTGTGAGAGTGTTAATGGGGAACAGTGTGTGAGAGTGTTAATGGGGAACGGTGTGTGAGAGTGTTAATGGGGAAACAAGAATGAGTGTGTTAATGGGGAACAGTGTGAGAGAGCGTTAATGGGGATTGCTGAGTGAGAGTGTTAATGGTGAATGGTGTGTGAGAGCGTTAATGGGGAACAAATTGTGAGAGTGTTAATGGGGAAAGGTGTGCCAGAGTGTTATTGGGGAATGGTGTGTGAGAGCGTTAATGGGGATTGCTGTGTGAGAGTGCTTATGGGGAACGGTGTGTGAGCGTGTTAATGGGGAACGCTGTGTGAGCGTGTTAATGGGGAACGGTGTGTGAGAGTGTTTATGGGGAACGGTGTGTGAGCTTGTTAATGGGGAATGGTGTGTGAGAGTGTTAATGGGGAACGGTGTGTGAGAGTGTCAATGGGGAACGGTGTGTGAGAGTGTTAATGGGGAACGGTGTGTGAGAGTGTTAATGGGGAACGTGTGTGAGAGTGTTAATGGGGAATGGTGTGTGAGAGTGTCAATGGGGAACGGTGTGTGAGAGTGTCAATGGGGAACGGTGTGTGAGAGTGTCAATGGGGAACGGTGTGTGAGAGTGTTAATGGGGAACTGTGTGTGAGAGTGTCAATGGGGAACGGTGTGTGAGAGTGTCAATGGGGAACGGTGTGTGAGAGTGTCAATGGGGAACGGTGTGTGAGAGTGTCAATGGGGAACGGTGTGTGAGAGTGTTAATGGGGAACGTGTGTGAGAGTGTTAATGGGGAATGGTGTGTGAGAGTGTCAATGGGGAACGGTGTGTGAGAGTGTCAATGGGGAACGGTGTGTGAGAGTGTTAATGGGGAACGGTGTGTGAGAGTGTCAATGGGGAACGGTGTGTGAGCGTGTTAATGGGGTACGGTGTGTGAGAGTGGTAATGGGGAACGGTGTGTGAGCGTGTTAATGGGGAACGGTGTGTGACCGTGTTAATGGGGAAGGGTGTGTGAGCCTGTTAATGGGGAACGGTGTGTGAGAGTGTTAATGGGGAACGGTGTGTGAGAGTGTTAATGGGGAACGGTGTGTGAGAGTGTTAATGGGGAACGGTGTGTGAGAGTGTCAATGGGGAACGGTGTGTGAGAGAGTCAATGGGGAACGGTGTGTGAGAGTGTTAATGGGGAATGGTGTGTGAGCGTGTTAATGGGGAACAAAGTTTGACAGCGTTAATGTGGAATGGTGAGTGAGAGTGTTAAAGGGGAACGGTGTGTGACAGTGTTAATGTGGAACGGTGTGTGAGCGTATTAATGGGGAACGGTGTGTGACCGTGTTAATGGGGAACGGTGTGTGAGAGTGTTAATGGGGAACGGTGTGTGAGAGTGTTAATGGGGAACGGTGTGTGAGAGTGTCAATGGGGAACGGTGTGTGAGAGTGTTAATGGGGAACAGTGTGTGAGAGTGTTAATGGGGAACGGTGTGTGAGAGTGTTAATGGGGAACGGTGTGTGAGCATGTTAATGGGGAACGGTGTGTGAGAGTGCTAATGGGGAACAAAGTGAGAGAGCGTTAATGGGGAACGGTGTGTGAGAGTGTTAATGGGGAACAAAGTGAGAGAGTGTTAATGGGGAACGGTCTGCCAGACTGTTAATGGGGAATGGTTTGTGAGTGTTTTAATGGGGAACGGTGTGTGAGAGTGCATTAATGGGGTATGGTTTGTGAAACTGTTAATGGGGAAAGGTGTGTGAGAATGTTAATGGGAAACGGTGTGTGAGAGCGTTAATGTGGAACCAAGTGTGAGAGCGTTAATGGGGAACGGTGTGTGAGAGCGTTAATGGGGAATGGTGTGTGAGAGTGTTAATGGGGAACGGTGTGTGAGAGTGTTAATGGGGAAAGGTATGTGAGAGTGTTATTGGGGAACGCTGTGTGAGAGTGTTATTCAGGAACGGTGTGTGAGAGAGTCAATGGGGAACGGTGTGTGAGAGTGTTAATGGGGAACGGTGTGTGAGCGTGTTAATGGGGAACGGAGTGTGAGAGTGTTAATGGGGAACGGTGTGTGAGCTTGTTAATGGGGAATGGTGTGTGAGAGTGTTAATGGGGAACGGTGTGTGAGAGTGTCAATGGGGAACGGTGTGTGAGAGTGTTAATGGGGAACTGTGTGTGAGAGTGTTAATGGGGAACAAATTGTGAGAGTGTTAATGGGGAACGGTGTGTGAGAGTGTCAATGGGGAACGGTGTGTGAGAGTGTCAATGGGGAACGGTGTGTGAGAGTGTCAATGGGGAACGGTGTGTGAGAGTGTTAATGGGGAACTGTGTGTGAGAGTGTTAATGGGGAACGGTGTGTGAGAGTGTCAATGGGGAACGGTGTGTGAGAGTGTCAATGGGGAACGGTGTGTGAGAGTGTCAATGGGGAACGGTGTGTGAGAGTGTTAATGGGGAACGTGTGTGAGAGTGTTAATGGGGAATGGTGTGTGAGAGTGTCAATGGGGAACGGTGTGTGAGAGTGTCAATGGGGAACGGTGTGTGAGAGTGTCAATGGGGAACGGTGTGTGAGAGTGTTAATGGGGAACGGTGTGTGAGAGTGTTAATGGGGAACGGTGTGTGAGAGTGTTAATGGGGAACGGTGTGTGAGAGTGTTAATGGGGAACGGTGTGTGAGAGTGTCAATAGGGAACGGTGTGTGAGAGTGGTAATGGGGAACGGTGTGTGAGCGTGTTAATGGGGAACGGTGTGTGAGCGTGTTAATGGGGAACGGAGTCTGAGAGTGTTAATGGGGAACGGTGTGTGAGAGTGTTAATGGGGAACGGTGTGTGAGCGTGTTAATGGGGAACAAAGTGAGAGAGTGTTAATGGTCAACAGAGTTTAAGAGTGTTAATGGGGAATGGTGTGTGAGAGCATTAATGGGGAATGGTGTGTGAGAGCGTTAATGGGGAACGGTGTGTGAGAGTGTTAAAGGGGAACAAAGTGAGAGAGCGTTAATGGGGAACAGAGGTTAAGAGTGTTAATGGGGAATGGCTTGTGCTAGTGTTAATGGGGAACGGTGTGTGAGTGCATTAATGGGGTATGGTTTGTGAAAGTGTTAATGGGGAAAGGTGTGTGAGAATGTTAATGGGAAACGGTGTGTGAGAGCATTAATGTGGAAACAAGAATGAGTGTGTTAATGGGGAACAGTGTGTGAGAGTGTTAATGGGGAACGTGTGTGAGAGTGTTAATGGGGAATGGTGTGTGAGAGTGTCAATGAGGAACGGTGTGTGAGAGTGTCAATGGGGAACGGTGTGTGAGAGTGTCAATGGGGAACGGTGTGTGAGAGTGTTAATGGGGAACTGTGTGTGAGAGTGTCAATGGGGAACGGTGTGTGAGAGTGTCAATGGGGAACGGTGTGTGAGAGTGTCAATGGGGAACGGTGTGTGAGAGTGTTAATGGGGAACGTGTGTGAGAGTGTTAATGGGGAATGGTGTGTGAGAGTGTCAATGGGGAACGGTGTGTGAGAGTGTCAATGGGGAACGGTGTGTGAGAGTGTTAATGGGGAACGGTGTGTGAGAGTGTCAATGGGGAACGGTGTGTGAGCGTGTTAATGGGGTACGGTGTGTGAGAGTGGTAATGGGGAACGGTGTGTGAGCGTGTTAATGGGGAACGGTGTGTGACCGTGTTAATGGGGAAGGGTGTGTGAGCCTGTTAATGGGGAACGGTGTGTGAGAGTGTTAATGGGGAACAGTGTGTGAGAGTGTTAATGGGGAACGGTGTGTGAGAGTGTTAATGGGGAAACAAGAATGAGTGTGTTAATGGGGAACAGTGTGAGAGAGCGTTAATGGGGATTGCTGAGTGAGAGTGTTAATGGTGAATGGTGTGTGAGAGCGTTAATGGGGAACAAATTGTGAGAGTGTTAATGGGGAAAGGTGTGCCAGAGTGTTATTGGGGAATGGTGTGTGAGAGCGTTAATGGGGATTGCTGTGTGAGAGTGCTTATGGGGAACGGTGTGTGAGCGTGTTAATGGGGAACGCTGTGTGAGCGTGTTAATGGGGAACGGTGTGTGAGAGTGTTTATGGGGAACGGTGTGTGAGCTTGTTAATGGGGAATGGTGTGTGAGAGTGTTAATGGGGAACGGTGTGTGAGAGTGTCAATGGGGAACGGTGTGTGAGAGTGTTAATGGGGAACGGTGTGTGAGAGTGTTAATGGGGAACGTGTGTGAGAGTGTTAATGGGGAATGGTGTGTGAGAGTGTCAATGGGGAACGGTGTGTGAGAGTGTCAATGGGGAACGGTGTGTGAGAGTGTCAATGGGGAACGGTGTGTGAGAGTGTTAATGGGGAACTGTGTGTGAGAGTGTCAATGGGGAACGGTGTGTGAGAGTGTCAATGGGGAACGGTGTGTGAGAGTGTCAATGGGGAACGGTGTGTGAGAGTGTCAATGGGGAACGGTGTGTGAGAGTGTTAATGGGGAACGTGTGTGAGAGTGTTAATGGGGAATGGTGTGTGAGAGTGTCAATGGGGAACGGTGTGTGAGAGTGTCAATGGGGAACGGTGTGTGAGAGTGTTAATGGGGAACGGTGTGTGAGAGTGTCAATGGGGAACGGTGTGTGAGCGTGTTAATGGGGTACGGTGTGTGAGAGTGGTAATGGGGAACGGTGTGTGAGCGTGTTAATGGGGAACGGTGTGTGACCGTGTTAATGGGGAAGGGTGTGTGAGCCTGTTAATGGGGAACGGTGTGTGAGAGTGTTAATGGGGAACGGTGTGTGAGAGTGTTAATGGGGAACGGTGTGTGAGAGTGTCAATGGGGAACAGTGTGTGAGAGTGTTAATGGGGAACGCTGTGTGAGAGTGTTAATGGGGAACAGTGTGTGAGAGTGTTAATGGGGAACGGTGTGTGAGAGTGTCAATGGGGAACGGTGTGTGAGAGAGTCAATGGGGAACGGTGTGTGAGAGTGTTAATGGGGAATGGTGTGTGAGCGTGTTAATGGGGAACAAAGTTTGACAGCGTTAATGTGGAATGGTGAGTGAGAGTGTTAAAGGGGAACGGTGTGTGACAGTGTTAATGTGGAACGGTGTGTGAGCGTATTAATGGGGAACGGTGTGTGACCGTGTTAATGGGGAACGGTGTGTGAGAGTGTTAATGGGGAACGGTGTGTGAGAGTGTTAATGGGGAACGGTGTGTGAGAGTGTCAATGGGGAACGGTGTGTGAGAGTGTTAATGGGGAACAGTGTGTGAGAGTGTTAATGGGGAACGGTGTGTGAGAGTGTTAATGGGGAACGGTGTGTGAGCATGTTAATGGGGAACGGTGTGTGAGAGTGCTAATGGGGAACAAAGTGAGAGAGCGTTAATGGGGAACGGTGTGTGAGAGTGTTAATGGGGAACAAAGTGAGAGAGTGTTAATGGGGAACGGTCTGCCAGACTGTTAATGGGGAATGGTTTGTGAGTGTTTTAATGGGGAACGGTGTGTGAGAGTGCATTAATGGGGTATGGTTTGTGAAACTGTTAATGGGGAAAGGTGTGTGAGAATGTTAATGGGAAACGGTGTGTGAGAGCGTTAATGTGGAACCAAGTGTGAGAGCGTTAATGGGGAACGGTGTGTGAGAGCGTTAATGGGGAATGGTGTGTGAGAGTGTTAATGGGGAACGGTGTGTGAGAGTGTTAATGGGGAAAGGTATGTGAGAGTGTTATTGGGGAACGCTGTGTGAGAGTGTTATTCAGGAACGGTGTGTGAGAGAGTCAATGGGGAACGGTGTGTGAGAGTGTTAATGGGGAACGGTGTGTGAGCGTGTTAATGGGGAACGGAGTGTGAGAGTGTTAATGGGGAACGGTGTGTGAGAGTGTTAAAGGGGAACGGTGTGTGAGCGTGTTAATGGGGTACGGTGTGTGAGATCGTTAATGGGGAACTGTGTGTGAGAGTGTTAATGGGGAACAAAGTGAGAGAGCGTTAATGGTCAACAGAGTTTAAGAGTGTTAATGGGGAATGGTGTGTGAGAGCATTAATGGGGAATGGTGTGTGAGAGCGTTAATGGGGAACGGTGTGTGAGAGTGTTAAAGGGGAACAAAGTGAGAGAGCGTTAATGGGGAACAGAGGTTAAGAGTGTTAATGGGGAATGGCTTGTGCTAGTGTTAATGGGGAACGGTGTGTGAGTGCATTAATGGGGTATGGTTTGTGAAAGTGTTAATGGGGAAAGGTGTGTGAGAATGTTAATGGGAAACGGTGTGTGAGAGCATTAATGTGGAAACAAGAATGAGTGTGTTAATGGGGAACAGTGTGAGAGAGCGTTAATGGGGATTGCTGAGTGAGAGTGTTAATGGTGAATGGTGTGTGAGAGCGTTAATGGGGAACAAATTGTGAGAGTGTTAATGGGGAAAGGTGTGCCAGAGTGTTATTGGGGAATGGTGTGTGAGAGCGTTAATGGGGATTGCTGTGTGAGAGTGCTTATGGGGAACGGTGTGTGAGCGTGTTAATGGGGAACGGTGTGTGAGCGTGTTAATGGGGAACGGAGTCTGAGAGTGTTAATGGGGAACGGTGTGTGAGAGTGTTAATGGGGAACGGTGTGTGAGCGTGTTAATGGGGTACGGTGTGTGAGAGCGTTAATGGGGAACTGTGTGTGAGAGTGTTAATGGGGAACAAAGTGAGAGAGTGTTAATGGTCAACAGAGTTTAAGAGTGTTAATGGGGAATGGTGTGTGAGAGCATTAATGGGGAATGGTGTGTGAGAGCGTTAATGGGGAACGGTGTGTGAGAGTGTTAAAGGGGAACAAAGTGAGAGAGCGTTAATGGGGAACAGAGGTTAAGAGTGTTAATCTGGAATGGCTTGTGCTAGTGTTAATGGGGAACGGTGTGTGAGTGCATTAATGGGGTATGGTTTGTGAAAGTGTTAATGGGGAAAGGTGTGTGAGAATGTTAATGGGAAACGGTGTGTGAGAGCATTAATGTGGAAACAAGAATGAGTGTGTTAATGGGGAACAGTGTGTGAGAGTGTTAATGGGGAACGTGTGTGAGAGTGTTAATGGGGAATGGTGTGTGAGAGTGTCAATGAGGAACGGTGTGTGAGAGTGTCAATGGGGAACGGTGTGTGAGAGTGTCAATGGGGAACGGTGTGTGAGAGTGTTAATGGGGAACTGTGTGTGAGAGTGTCAATGGGGAACGGTGTGTGAGAGTGTCAATGGGGAACGGTGTGTGAGAGTGTCAATGGGGAACGGTGTGTGAGAGTGTTAATGGGGAACGTGTGTGAGAGTGTTAATGGGGAATGGTGTGTGAGAGTGTCAATGGGGAACGGTGTGTGAGAGTGTCAATGGGGAACGGTGTGTGAGAGTGTTAATGGGGAACGGTGTGTGAGAGTGTCAATGGGGAACGGTGTGTGAGCGTGTTAATGGGGTACGGTGTGTGAGAGTGGTAATGGGGAACGGTGTGTGAGCGTGTTAATGGGGAACGGTGTGTGACCGTGTTAATGGGGAAGGGTGTGTGAGCCTGTTAATGGGGAACGGTGTGTGAGAGTGTTAATGGGGAACAGTGTGTGAGAGTGTTAATGGGGAACGGTGTGTGAGAGTGTTAATGGGGAAACAAGAATGAGTGTGTTAATGGGGAACAGTGTGAGAGAGCGTTAATGGGGATTGCTGAGTGAGAGTGTTAATGGTGAATGGTGTGTGAGAGCGTTAATGGGGAACAAATTGTGAGAGTGTTAATGGGGAAAGGTGTGCCAGAGTGTTATTGGGGAATGGTGTGTGAGAGCGTTAATGGGGATTGCTGTGTGAGAGTGCTTATGGGGAACGGTGTGTGAGCGTGTTAATGGGGAACGCTGTGTGAGCGTGTTAATGGGGAACGGTGTGTGAGAGTGTTTATGGGGAACGGTGTGTGAGCTTGTTAATGGGGAATGGTGTGTGAGAGTGTTAATGGGGAACGGTGTGTGAGAGTGTCAATGGGGAACGGTGTGTGAGAGTGTTAATGGGGAACGGTGTGTGAGAGTGTTAATGGGGAACGTGTGTGAGAGTGTTAATGGGGAATGGTGTGTGAGAGTGTCAATGGGGAACGGTGTGTGAGAGTGTCAATGGGGAACGGTGTGTGAGAGTGTCAATGGGGAACGGTGTGTGAGAGTGTTAATGGGGAACTGTGTGTGAGAGTGTCAATGGGGAACGGTGTGTGAGAGTGTCAATGGGGAACGGTGTGTGAGAGTGTTAATGGGGAACGGTGTGTGAGAGTGTCAATGGGGAACGGTGTGTGAGCGTGTTAATGGGGTACGGTGTGTGAGAGTGGTAATGGGGAACGGTGTGTGAGCGTGTTAATGGGGAACGGTGTGTGACCGTGTTAATGGGGAAGGGTGTGTGAGCCTGTTAATGGGGAACGGTGTGTGAGAGTGTTAATGGGGAACGGTGTGTGAGAGTGTTAATGGGGAACGGTGTGTGAGAGTGTCAATGGGGAACAGTGTGTGAGAGTGTTAATGGGGAACGCTGTGTGAGAGTGTTAATGGGGAACAGTGTGTGAGAGTGTTAATGGGGAACGGTGTGTGAGAGTGTCAATGGGGAACGGTGTGTGAGAGAGTCAATGGGGAACGGTGTGTGAGAGTGTTAATGGGGAATGGTGTGTGAGCGTGTTAATGGGGAACAAAGTTTGACAGCGTTAATGTGGAATGGTGAGTGAGAGTGTTAAAGGGGAACGGTGTGTGACAGTGTTAATGTGGAACGGTGTGTGAGCGTATTAATGGGGAACGGTGTGTGACCGTGTTAATGGGGAACGGTGTGTGAGAGTGTTAATGGGGAACGGTGTGTGAGAGTGTTAATGGGGAACGGTGTGTGAGAGTGTCAATGGGGAACGGTGTGTGAGAGTGTTAATGGGGAACAGTGTGTGAGAGTGTTAATGGGGAACGGTGTGTGAGAGTGTTAATGGGGAACGGTGTGTGAGCATGTTAATGGGGAACGGTGTGTGAGAGTGCTAATGGGGAACAAAGTGAGAGAGCGTTAATGGGGAACGGTGTGTGAGAGTGTTAATGGGGAACAAAGTGAGAGAGTGTTAATGGGGAACGGTCTGCCAGACTGTTAATGGGGAATGGTTTGTGAGTGTTTTAATGGGGAACGGTGTGTGAGAGTGCATTAATGGGGTATGGTTTGTGAAACTGTTAATGGGGAAAGGTGTGTGAGAATGTTAATGGGAAACGGTGTGTGAGAGCGTTAATGTGGAACCAAGTGTGAGAGCGTTAATGGGGAACGGTGTGTGAGAGCGTTAATGGGGAATGGTGTGTGAGAGTGTTAATGGGGAACGGTGTGTGAGAGTGTTAATGGGGAAAGGTATGTGAGAGTGTTATTGGGGAACGCTGTGTGAGAGTGTTATTCAGGAACGGTGTGTGAGAGAGTCAATGGGGAACGGTGTGTGAGAGTGTTAATGGGGAACGGTGTGTGAGCGTGTTAATGGGGAACGGAGTGTGAGAGTGTTAATGGGGAACGGTGTGTGAGAGTGTTAAAGGGGAACGGTGTGTGAGCGTGTTAATGGGGTACGGTGTGTGAGATCGTTAATGGGGAACTGTGTGTGAGAGTGTTAATGGGGAACAAAGTGAGAGAGCGTTAATGGTCAACAGAGTTTAAGAGTGTTAATGGGGAATGGTGTGTGAGAGCATTAATGGGGAATGGTGTGTGAGAGCGTTAATGGGGAACGGTGTGTGAGAGTGTTAAAGGGGAACAAAGTGAGAGAGCGTTAATGGGGAACAGAGGTTAAAAGTGTTAATGGGGAATGGCTTGTGCTAGTGTTAATGGGGAACGGTGTGTGAGTGCATTAATGGGGTATGGTTTGTGAAAGTGTTAATGGGGAAAGGTGTGTGAGAATGTTAATGGGAAACGGTGTGTGAGAGCATTAATGTGGAAACAAGAATGAGTGTGTTAATGGGGAACAGTGTGAGAGAGCGTTAATGGGGATTGCTGAGTGAGAGTGTTAATGGTGAATGGTGTGTGAGAGCGTTAATGGGGAACAAATTGTGAGAGTGTTAATGGGGAAAGGTGTGCCAGAGTGTTATTGGGGAATGGTGTGTGAGAGCGTTAATGGGGATTGCTGTGTGAGAGTGCTTATGGGGAACGGTGTGTGAGCGTGTTAATGGGGAACGCTGTGTGAGCGTGTTAATGGGGAACGGTGTGTGAGAGTGTTTATGGGGAACGGTGTGTGAGCTTGTTAATGGGGAATGGTGTGTGAGAGTGTTAATGGGGAACGGTGTGTGAGAGTGTCAATGGGGAACGGTGTGTGAGAGTGTTAATGGGGAACGGTGTGTGAGAGTGTTAATGGGGAACGTGTGTGAGAGTGTTAATGGGGAATGGTGTGTGAGAGTGTCAATGGGGAACGGTGTGTGAGAGTGTTAATGGGGAACGGTGTGTGAGAGCGTTAATGGGGAACGGTGTGTGAGAGTGTCAATGGGGAACGGTGTGTGAGAGTGTCAATGGGGAACGGTGTGTGAGAGTGTTAATGGGGAACTGTGTGTGAGAGTGTTAATGGGGAACGGTGTGTGAGAGTGTCAATGGGGAACGGTGTGTGAGAGTGTCAATGGGGAACGGTGTGTGAGAGTGTCAATGGGGAACGGTGTGTGAGAGTGTCAATGGGGAACGGTGTGTGAGAGTGTTAATGGGGAACGTGTGTGAGAGTGTTAATGGGGAATGGTGTGTGAGAGTGTCAATGGGGAACGGTGTGTGAGAGTGTTAATGGGGAACGGTGTGTGAGAGTGTCAATGGGGAACGGTGTGTGAGCGTGTTAATGGGGTACGGTGTGTGAGAGTGTTCATGGGGAACGGTGTGTGAGCGTGTTAATGGGGAACGGTGTGTGACCGTGTTAATGGGGAAGGGTGTGTGAGCCTGTTAATGGGGAACGGTGTGTGAGAGTGTTAATGGGGAACAGTGTGTGAGAGTGTTAATGGGGAACGGTGTGTGAGAGTGTTAATGGGGAACGGTGTGTGAGAGTGTCAATGGGGAACGGTGTGTGAGAGTGTTAATGGGGAACGCTGTGTGAGAGTGTTATTCAGGATCGGTGTGTGAGAGAGTCAATGGGGAACGGTGTGTGAGCGTGTTAATGGGGAACAATGTTTGACAGCGTTAATGTGGAATGGTGAGTGAGAGTGTTAAAGGGGAACGGTGTGTGACAGTGTTAATGTGGAACGGTGTGTGAGCGAATTAATGGGGAACGGTGTGTGACCGTGTTAATGGGGAACGGTGTGTGAGAGTGTTAATGGGGAACGGTGTGTGAGAGTGTTAATGGGGAACGGTGTGTGAGAGTGTCAATGGGGAACGGTGTGTGAGAGTGTTAATGGGGAACAGTGTGTGAGAGTGTTAATGGGGAACGGTGTGTGAGCATGTTAATGGGGAACGGTGTGTGAGAGTGTTAATGGGGAACGGTGTGCGAGAGTGTTAATGGGGAACGGTGTGTCCGTGTTAATGGGGAACGGTGTGTGAGCATGTTAATGGGGAACGGTGTGTGAGCGTGTTAATGGGGAACGGTGTGTCCGTGTTAATGGGGAACGGTGTGTGAGCATGTTAATGGGGAACAAATTGTGAGAGTGTTAATGGGGAAAGGTGTGTGAGAATGTTAATGGGGAACGATTTGTGAGAGCGTTAATGGGGAACGGTGTGTGAGAGTGTTAATGGGGAACAAAGTGAGAGAGTGTTAATGGGGAATGGTCTGCCAGACTGTTAATGGGGAATGGTTTGTGAGAGTTTTAATGGGGAACGGTGTGTGATTGCATTAATGGGGTATGGTTTGTGAAATTGTTAATGGGGAACAAATTGTGAGAGCGTTAATGGGGAAAGGTGTGTGAGAGTGTTATTGGGGAATGGTGTGTGAGAGAGTCAATGGGGAATGGTGTGTGAGAGTGTTAATGGGGAACGGTGTGTGAGAGTGTTAATGGGGAACGGTGTGTGAGCGTGTTGATGGGGAACGGTGTGTGAGAGGGTTAATGGGGAACGGTGTGTGAGAGCGTTAATGGGGAACGGTGTGTGAGCTTGTTAATGGGGTACGGTGTGTGAGCGTGTTAATTTGGTACTGTCTGTGAGAATGTTAATGGGAAACGGTGTGTGAGAGCGTTAATGTGGAACCAAGTGTGAGAGCGTTAATGGGGAACGGTGTGTGAGAGCGTTAATGGGGAATGGTGTGTGAGAGTGCTAATGGGGAACAAAGTGAGAGAGCGTTAATGGGGAACGGTCTGCCAGACTGTTAATGGGGAATGGTTTGTGAGTGTTTTAATGGGGAACGGTGTGTGAGAGTGCATTAATGGGGTATGGTTTGTGAAAGTGTTAATGGGGAAAGGTGTGTGAGAATGTTAATGGGAAACGGTGTGTGAGAGCGTTAATGTGGAACCAAGTGTGAGAGCGTTAATGGGGAACGGTGTGTGAGAGCGTTAATGGGGAATGGTGTGTGAGAGTGTTAATGGGGAACGGTGTGTGAGAGTGTTAATGGGGAAAGGTATGTGAGAGTGTTATTGGGGAACGCTGTGTGAGAGTGTTATTCAGGAACGGTGTGTGAGAGAGTCAATGGGGAACGGTGTGTGAGAGTGTTAATGGGGAACGGTGTGTGAGCGTGTTAATGGGGAACGGAGTGTGAGAGTGTTAATGGGGAACGGTGTGTGAGAGTGTTAATGGGGAACGGTGTGTGAGAGTGTTAATGGGGAACGGTGTGTGAGAGTGTCAATGGGGAACTGTGTGTGAGAGTGTTAATGGGGAACAAAGTGAGAGAGCGTTAATGGTCAACAGAGTTTAAGAGTGTTAATGGGGAATGGCTTGTGCTAGTGTAAATGGGAAACGGTGTGTGAGTGCATTAATGGGGTATGGTTTGTGAAAGTGTTAATGGGGAAAGGTGTGTGAGAATGTTAATGGGAAACGGTGTGTGAGAGCATTAATGTGGAAACAAGAATGAGTGTGTTAATGGGGAACAGTGTGAGAGAGCGTTAATGGGGATTGCTGAGTGAGAGTGTTAATGGTGAATGGTGTGTGAGAGCGTTAATGGGGAACAAATTGTGAGAGTGTTAATGGGGAAAGGTGTGCCAGAGTGTTATTGGGGAATGGTGTGTGAGAGCGTTAATGGGGATTGCTGTGTGAGAGTGCTTATGGGGAACGGTGTGTGACCGTGTTAATGGGGAACGCTGTGTGAGCGTGTTAATGGGGAACGGTGTGTGAGAGTGTTTATGGGGAACGGTGTGTGAGCTTGTTAATGGGGAATGGTGTGTGAGAGTGTTAATGGGGAACGGTGTGTGAGAGTGTCAATGGGGAATGGTGTGTGAGAGTGTTAATGGGGAACTGTGTGTGAGAGTGTTAATGGGGAACGTGTGTGAGAGTGTCAATGGGGAACGGTGTGTGAGAGTGTTAATGGGGAACGCTGTGTGAGAGTGTCAATGGGGAACGGTGTGTGAGAGTGTCAATGGGGAACGGTGTGTGAGAGTGTTAATGGGGAACGGTGTGTGAGAGTGTTAATGGGGAACGGTGTGTGAGAGTGTCAATGGGGAATGGTGTGTGAGAGTGTTAATGGGGAACGGTGTGTGAGAGTGTTAATGGGGAACGGTGTGTGAGAGTGTTAATGGGGAACGGTGTGTGAGAGTGTCAATGGGGAACGGTGTGTGAGAGTGTCAATGTGGAACGGTGTGTGAGAGTGTCAATGGGGAACGGTGTGTGAGAGTGTTAATGGGGAACTGTGTGTGAGAGTTTTAATGGGGAACGGTGTGTGAGAGTGTCAATGGGGAACGGTGTGTGAGAGTGTCAATGGGGAACGGTGTGTGAGAGTGTCAATGGGGAACGGTGTGTGAGAGTGTTAATGGGGAACGTGTGTGAGAGTGTTAATGGGGAATGGTGTGTGAGAGCGTTAATGGGGAACAAATTGTGAGAGTGTTAATGGGGAAAGGTGTGCCAGAGTGTTATTGGGGAATGGTGTGTGAGAGCGTTAATGGGGATTGCTGTGTGAGAGTGCTTATGGGGAACGGTGTGTGAGCGTGTTAATGGGGAACGCTGTGTGAGCGTGTTAATGGGGAACGGTGTGTGAGAGTGTTAATGGGGAACTGTGTGTGAGAGTGTTAATGGGGAACGTGTGTGAGAGTGTTAATGGGGAACGGTGTGTGAGAGTGTCAATGGGGAACGGTGTGTGAGAGTGTCAATGTGGAACGGTGTGTGAGAGTGTCAATGGGGAACGGTGTGTGAGAGTGTTAATGGGGAACTGTGTGTGAGAGTGTTAATGGGGAACGGTGTGTGAGAGTGTCAATGGGGAACGGTGTGTGAGAGTGTCAATGGGGAACGGTGTGTGAGAGTGTCAATGGGGAACGGTGTGTGAGAGTGTTAATGGGGAACGTGTGTGAGAGTGTTAATGGGGAATGGTGTGTGAGAGTGTCAATGGGGAACGGTGTGTGAGAGTGTCAATGGGGAACGGTGTGTGAGAGTGTTAATGGGGAACGGTGTGTGAGAGTGTCAATAGGGAACGGTGTGTGAGAGTGGTAATGGGGAACGGTGTGTGAGCGTGTTAATGGGGAACGGTGTGTGAGAGTGTTAATGGGGAACGGTGTGTGAGCGTGTTAATGGGGAACGGAGTCTGAGAGTGTTAATGGGGAACGGTGTGTGAGAGTGTTAATGGGGAACGGTGTGTGAGCGTGTTAATGGGGTACGGTGTGTGAGAGCGTTAATGGGGAACTGTGTGTGAGAGTGTTAATGGGGAACAAAGTGAGAGAGCGTTAATGGTCAACAGAGTTTAAGAGTGTTAATGGGGAATGGTGTGTGAGAGCATTAATGGGGAATGGTGTGTGAGAGCGTTAATGGGGAACGGTGTGTGAGAGTGTTAAAGGGGAACAAAGTGAGAGAGCGTTAATGGGGAACAGAGGTTAAGAGTGTTAATGGGGAATGGCTTGTGCTAGTGTTAATGGGGAACGGTGTGTGAGTGCATTAATGTGGTATGGTTTGTGAAAGTGTTAATGGGGAAAGGTGAGTGAGAATGTTAATGGGAAACGGTGTGTGAGAGCATTAATGTGGAAACAAGAATGAGTGTGTTAATGGGGAACAGTGTGAGAGAGCGTTAATGGGGATTGCTGAGTGAGAGTGTTAATGGTGAATGGTGTGTGAGAGCGTTAATGGGGAACAAATTGTGAGAGTGTTAATGGGGAAAGGTGTGCCAGAGTGTTATTGGGGAATGGTGTGTGAGAGCGTTAATGGGGATTGCTGTGTGAGAGTGCTTATGGGGAACGGTGTGTGAGCGTGTTAATGGGGAACGCTGTGTGAGCGTGTTAATGGGGAACGGTGTGTGAGAGTGTTTATGGGGAACGGTGTGTGAGCTTGTTAATGGGGAATGGTGTGTGAGAGTGTTAATGGGGAACGGTGTGTGAGAGTGTCAATGGGGAACGGTGTGTGAGAGTGTTAATGGGGAACGGTGTGTGAGAGTGTTAATGGGGAACGTGTGTGAGAGTGTTAATGGGGAATGGTGTGTGAGAGTGTCAATGGGGAACGGTGTGTGAGAGTGTCAATGGGGAACGGTGTGTGAGAGTGTCAATGGGGAACGGTGTGTGAGAGTGTTAATGGGGAACTGTGTGTGAGAGTGTCAATGGGGAACGGTGTGTGAGAGTGTCAATGGGGAACGGTGTGTGAGAGTGTCAATGGGGAACGGTGTGTGAGAGTGTTAATGGGGAACGTGTGTGAGAGTGTTAATGGGGAATGGTGTGTGAGAGTGTCAATGGGGAACGGTGTGTGAGAGTGTCAATGGGGAACGGTGTGTGAGAGTGTTAATGGGGAACGGTGTGTGAGAGTGTCAATGGGGAACGGTGTGTGAGCGTGTTAATGGGGTACGGTGTGTGAGAGTGGTAATGGGGAATGGTGTGTGAGCGTGTTAATGGGGAACGGTGTGTGACCGTGTTAATGGGGAAGGGTGTGTGAGCCTGTTAATGGGGAACGGTGTGTGAGAGTGTTAATGGGGAACAGTGTGTGAGAGTGTTAATGGGGAACGGTGTGTGAGAGTGTTAATGGGGAACGGTGTGTGAGAGTGTCAATGGGGAACAGTGTGTGAGAGTGTTAATGGGGAACGCTGTGTGAGAGTGTTAATGGGGAACAGTGTGTGAGAGTGTTAATGGGGAACGGTGTGTGAGAGTGTCAATGGGGAACGGTGTGTGAGAGAGTCAATGGGGAACGGTGTGTGAGAGTGTTAATGGGGAATGGTGTGTGAGCGTGTTAATGGGGAACAAAGTTTGACAGCGTTAATGTGGAATGGTGAGTGAGAGTGTTAAAGGGGAACGGTGTGTGACAGTGTTAATGTGGAACGGTGTGTGAGCGTATTAATGGGGAACGGTGTGTGACCGTGTTAATGGGGAACGGTGTGTGAGAGTGTTAATGGGGAACGGTGTGTGAGAGTGTTAATGGGGAACGGTGTGTGAGAGTGTCAATGGGGAACGGTGTGTGAGAGTGTTAATGGGGAACAGTGTGTGAGAGTGTTAATGGGGAACGGTGTGTGAGAGTGTTAATGGGGAACGGTGTGTGAGCATGTTAATGGGGAACGGTGTGTGAGAGTGCTAATGGGGAACAAAGTGAGAGAGCGTTAATGGGGAACGGTGTGTGAGAGTGTTAATGGGGAACAAAGTGAGAGAGTGTTAATGGGGAACGGTCTGCCAGACTGTTAATGGGGAATGGTTTGTGAGTGTTTTAATGGGGAACGGTGTGTGAGAGTGCATTAATGGGGTATGGTTTGTGAAAGTGTTAATGGGGAAAGGTGTGTGAGAATGTTAATGGGAAACGGTGTGTGAGAGCGTTAATGTTGAACCAAGTGTGAGAGCGTTAATGGGGAACGGTGTGTGAGAGCGTTAATGGGGAATGGTGTGTGAGAGAGTTAATGGGGAACGGTGTGTGAGAGTGTTAATGGGGAAAGGTATGTGAGAGTGTTATTGGGGAACGCTGTGTGAGAGTGTTATTCAGGAACGGTGTGTGAGAGAGTCAATGGGGAACGGTGTGTGAGAGTGTTAATGGGGAACGGTGTGTGAGCGTGTTAATGGGGAACGGAGTGTGAGAGTGTTAATGGGGAACGGTGTGTGAGAGTGTTAATGGGGAACGGTGTGTGAGCGTGTTAATGGGGTACGGTGTGTGAGAGCGTTAATGGGGAACTGTGTGTGAGAGTGTTAATGGGGAACAAAGTGAGAGAGCGTTAATGGTCAACAGAGTTTAAGAGTGTTAATGGGGAATGGTGTGTGAGAGCATTAATGGGGAATGGTGTGTGAGAGCGTTAATGGGGAACGGTGTGTGAGAGTGTTAAAGGGGAACAAAGTGAGAGAGCGTTAATGGGGAACAGAGGTTAAGAGTGTTAATGGGGAATGGCTTGTGCTAGTGTTAATGGGGAACGGTGTGTGAGTGCATTAATGGGGTATGATTTGTGAAAGTGTTAATGGGGAAAGGTGTGTGAGAATGTTAATGGGAAACGGTGTGTGAGAGCATTAATGTGGAAACAAGAATGAGTGTGTTAATGGGGAACAGTGTGAGAGAGCGTTAATGGGGATTGCTGAGTGAGAGTGTTAATGGTGAATGGTGTGTGAGAGCGTTAATGGGGACCAAATTGTGAGAGTGTTAATGGGGAAAGGTGTGCCAGAGTGTTATTGGGGAATGGTGTGTGAGAGCGTTAATGGGGATTGCTGTGTGAGAGTGCTTATGGGGAACGGTGTGTGAGCGTGTTAATGGGGAACGGTGTGTGAGAGTGTTTATGGGGAACGGTGTGTGAGCTTGTTAATGGGGAATGGTGTGTGAGAGTGTTAATGGGGAACGGTGTGTGAGAGTGTCAATGGGGAACGGTGTGTGAGAGTGTTAATGGGGAACGGTGTGTGAGAGTGTTAATGGGGAACGTGTGTGAGAGTGTTAATGGGGAATGGTGTGTGTGAGTGTCAATGGGGAACGGTGTGTGAGAGTGTCAATGGGGAACGGTGTGTGAGAGTGTTAATGGGGAACGGTGTGTGAGAGTGTCAATGGGGAACGGTGTGTGAGAGTGTCAATGGGGAACGGTGTGTGAGAGTGTTAATGGGGAACTGTGTGTGAGAGTGTTAATGGGGAACGGTGTGTGAGAGTGTCAATGGGGAACGGTGTGTGAGAGTGTCAATGGGGAACGGTGTGTGAGAGTGTCAATGGGGAACGGTGTGTGAGAGTGTTAATGGGGAACGTGTGTGAGAGTGTTAATGGGGAATGGTGTGTGAGAGTGTCAATGGGGAACGGTGTGTGAGAGTGTTAATGGGGAACGGTGTGTGAGAGTGTCAATGGGGAACAGTGTGTGAGAGTGTTAATGGGGAACGGTGTGTGAGCGTGTTAATGGGGAACGGTGTGTGACCGTGTTAATGGGGAAGGGTGTGTGAGCCTGTTAATGGGGAACGGTGTGTGAGAGTGTTAATGGGGAACAGTGTGTGAGAGTGTTAATGGGGAACGGTGTGTGAGAGTGTTACTGGGGAACGGTGTGTGAGAGTGTCAATGGGGAACGGTGTGTGAGAGTGTTAATGTGGAACGCTGTGTGAGAGTGTTATTCAGGATCGGTGTGTGAGAGAGTCAATGGGGAACGGTGTGTGAGAGTGTTAATGGGGAACGGTGTGTGAGCGTGTTAATGGGGAACAAAGTTTGACAGCGTTAATGTGGAATGGTGAGTGAGAGTGTTAAAGGGGAACGGTGTGTGACAGTGTTAATGTGGAACGGTGTGTGAGAGTGTTAATGGGGAACAAAGTGAGAGAGCGTTAATGGTCAACAGAGTTTAAGAGTGTTAATGGGGAATGGTGTGTGAGAGCATTAATGGGGAATGGTGTGTGAGAGCGTTAATGGGGAACGGTGTGTGAGAGTGTTAAAGGGGAACAAAGTGAGAGAGCGTTAATGGGGAACAGAGGTTAAGAGTGTTAATGGGGAATGGCTTGTGCTAGTGTTAATGGGGAACGGTGTGTGAGTGCATTAATGTGGTATGGTTTGTGAAAGTGTTAATGGGGAAAGGTGAGTGAGAATGTTAATGGGAAACGGTGTGTGAGAGCATTAATGTGGAAACAAGAATGAGTGTGTTAATGGGGAACAGTGTGAGAGAGCGTTAATGGGGATTGCTGAGTGAGAGTGTTAATGGTGAATGGTGTGTGAGAGCGTTAATGGGGAACAAATTGTGAGAGTGTTAATGGGGAAAGGTGTGCCAGAGTGTTATTGGGGAATGGTGTGTGAGAGCGTTAATGGGGATTGCTGTGTGAGAGTGCTTATGGGGAACGGTGTGTGAGCGTGTTAATGGGAAACGCTGTGTGAGCGTGTTAATGGGGAACGGTGTGTGAGAGTGTTTATGGGGAACGGTGTGTGAGCTTGTTAATGGGGAATGGTGTGTGAGAGTGTTAATGGGGAACGGTGTGTGAGAGTGTCAATGGGGAACGGTGTGTGAGAGTGTTAATGGGGAACGGTGTGTGAGAGTGTTAATGGGGAACGTG
Organism: Hypanus sabinus; assembly: GCF_030144855.1. Lineage (NCBI taxonomy): Eukaryota > Metazoa > Chordata > Chondrichthyes > Myliobatiformes > Dasyatidae > Hypanus > Hypanus sabinus. The sequence continues at coordinate 33,831 of NW_026778946.1, read as the reverse complement.
TGTGAGAGTGTCAATGGGGAACGGTGTGTGACCGTGTTAATGGGGAACGGTGTGTGAGAGTGTCAATGGGGAACGGTGTGTGAGAGTGTCAATGGGGAACGGTGTGTGAGAGTGTTAATGGGGAACGGTGTGTGAGAGTGTCAATGGGGAACGGTGTGTGAGCGTGTTAATGGGGTACGGTGTGTGAGAGTGGTAATGGGGAATGGTGTGTGAGCGTGTTAATGGGGAACGGTGTGTGACCGTGTTAATGGGGAAGGGTGTGTGAGCCTGTTAATGGGGAACGGTGTGTGAGAGTGTTAATGGGGAACAGTGTGTGAGAGTGTTAATGGGGAACGGTGTGTGAGAGTGTTAATGGGGAACGGTGTGTGAGAGTGTCAATGGGGAACAGTGTGTGAGAGTGTTAATGGGGAACGCTGTGTGAGAGTGTTAATGGGGAACAGTGTGTGAGAGTGTTAATGGGGAACGGTGTGTGAGAGTGTCAATGGGGAACGGTGTGTGAGAGAGTCAATGGGGAACGGTGTGTGAGAGTGTTAATGGGGAATGGTGTGTGAGCGTGTTAATGGGGAACAAAGTTTGACAGCGTTAATGTGGAATGGTGAGTGAGAGTGTTAAAGGGGAACGGTGTGTGACAGTGTTAATGTGGAACGGTGTGTGAGCGTATTAATGGGGAACGGTGTGTGACCGTGTTAATGGGGAACGGTGTGTGAGAGTGTTAATGGGGAACGGTGTGTGAGAGTGTTAATGGGGAACGGTGTGTGAGAGTGTCAATGGGGAACGGTGTGTGAGAGTGTTAATGGGGAACAGTGTGTGAGAGTGTTAATGGGGAACGGTGTGTGAGAGTGTTAATGGGGAACGGTGTGTGAGCATGTTAATGGGGAACGGTGTGTGAGAGTGCTAATGGGGAACAAAGTGAGAGAGCGTTAATGGGGAACGGTGTGTGAGAGTGTTAATGGGGAACAAAGTGAGAGAGTGTTAATGGGGAACGGTCTGCCAGACTGTTAATGGGGAATGGTTTGTGAGTGTTTTAATGGGGAACGGTGTGTGAGAGTGCATTAATGGGGTATGGTTTGTGAAAGTGTTAATGGGGAAAGGTGTGTGAGAATGTTAATGGGAAACGGTGTGTGAGAGCGTTAATGTTGAACCAAGTGTGAGAGCGTTAATGGGGAACAGTGTGTGAGAGCGTTAATGGGGAATGGTGTGTGAGAGAGTTAATGGGGAACGGTGTGTGAGAGTGTTAATGGGGAAAGGTATGTGAGAGTGTTATTGGGGAACGCTGTGTGAGAGTGTTATTCAGGAACGGTGTGTGAGAGAGTCAATGGGGAACGGTGTGTGAGAGTGTTAATGGGGAACGGTGTGTGAGCGTGTTAATGGGGAACGGAGTGTGAGAGTGTTAATGGGGAACGGTGTGTGAGAGTGTTAATGGGGAACGGTGTGTGAGCGTGTTAATGGGGTACGGTGTGTGAGAGCGTTAATGGGGAACTGTGTGTGAGAGTGTTAATGGGGAACAAAGTGAGAGAGCGTTAATGGTCAACAGAGTTTAAGAGTGTTAATGGGGAATGGTGTGTGAGAGCATTAATGGGGAATGGTGTGTGAGAGCGTTAATGGGGAACGGTGTGTGAGAGTGTTAAAGGGGAACAAAGTGAGAGAGCGTTAATGGGGAACAGAGGTTAAGAGTGTTAATGGGGAATGGCTTGTGCTAGTGTTAATGGGGAACGGTGTGTGAGTGCATTAATGGGGTATGATTTGTGAAAGTGTTAATGGGGAAAGGTGTGTGAGAATGTTAATGGGAAACGGTGTGTGAGAGCATTAATGTGGAAACAAGAATGAGTGTGTTAATGGGGAACAGTGTGAGAGAGCGTTAATGGGGATTGCTGAGTGAGAGTGTTAATGGTGAATGGTGTGTGAGAGCGTTAATGGGGACCAAATTGTGAGAGTGTTAATGGGGAAAGGTGTGCCAGAGTGTTATTGGGGAATGGTGTGTGAGAGCGTTAATGGGGATTGCTGTGTGAGAGTGCTTATGGGGAACGGTGTGTGAGCGTGTTAATGGGGAACGGTGTGTGAGAGTGTTTATGGGGAACGGTGTGTGAGCTTGTTAATGGGGAATGGTGTGTGAGAGTGTTAATGGGGAACGGTGTGTGAGAGTGTCAATGGGGAACGGTGTGTGAGAGTGTTAATGGGGAACGGTGTGTGAGAGTGTTAATGGGGAACGTGTGTGAGAGTGTTAATGGGGAATGGTGTGTGTGAGTGTCAATGGGGAACGGTGTGTGAGAGTGTCAATGGGGAACGGTGTGTGAGAGTGTTAATGGGGAACGGTGTGTGAGAGTGTCAATGGGGAACGGTGTGTGAGAGTGTCAATGGGGAACGGTGTGTGAGAGTGTTAATGGGGAACTGTGTGTGAGAGTGTTAATGGGGAACGGTGTGTGAGAGTGTCAATGGGGAACGGTGTGTGAGAGTGTCAATGGGGAACGGTGTGTGAGAGTGTCAATGGGGAACGGTGTGTGAGAGTGTTAATGGGGAACGTGTGTGAGAGTGTTAATGGGGAATGGTGTGTGAGAGTGTCAATGGGGAACGGTGTGTGAGAGTGTTAATGGGGAACGGTGTGTGAGAGTGTCAATGGGGAACAGTGTGTGAGAGTGTTAATGGGGAACGGTGTGTGAGCGTGTTAATGGGGAACGGTGTGTGACCGTGTTAATGGGGAAGGGTGTGTGAGCCTGTTAATGGGGAACGGTGTGTGAGAGTGTTAATGGGGAACAGTGTGTGAGAGTGTTAATGGGGAACGGTGTGTGAGAGTGTTACTGGGGAACGGTGTGTGAGAGTGTCAATGGGGAACGGTGTGTGAGAGTGTTAATGTGGAACGCTGTGTGAGAGTGTTATTCAGGATCGGTGTGTGAGAGAGTCAATGGGGAACGGTGTGTGAGAGTGTTAATGGGGAACGGTGTGTGAGCGTGTTAATGGGGAACAAAGTTTGACAGCGTTAATGTGGAATGGTGAGTGAGAGTGTTAAAGGGGAACGGTGTGTGACAGTGTTAATGTGGAACGGTGTGTGAGCGAATTAATGGGGAACGGTGTGTGACCGTGTTAATGGGGAACGGTGTGTGAGAGTGTTAATGGGGAACGGTGTGTGAGAGTGTTAATGGGGAACGGTGTGTGAGAGTGTCAATGGGGAATGGTGTGTGAGAGTGTTAATGGGGAACAGTGTGTGAGATTGTTAATGGGGAACGGTGTGTGAGCATGTTAATGGGGAACGGTGTGTGAGAGTGTTAATGGGGAACGGTGTGCGAGAGTGTTAATGGGGAACGGTGTGTCCGTGTTAATGGGGAACGGTGTGTGAGCATGTTAATGGGGAACAAATTGTGAGAGTTTTAATGGGGAAAGGTGTGTGAGAGTGTTATTGGGGAACACTGTGTGAGAGTGTTATTCAGGAACGGTGTGTGAGAGAGTCAATGGGGAACGGTGTGTGAGAGTGTTAATGGGGAATGGTGTGTGAGCGTATTAATGGGGAATGGTGTGTGAGAGGGTTAATGGTGAACGATTTGTGAGAGCGTTAATGGGGAACAGTCTGTGAGAGTGTTAATTGGGTACGGTGTGTGAGAGCGTTAATGGGGAACAGTCTGTGAGAGTGTTAATGGGGTACGGTGTGTAAGAGCGTTAATGGGGAACGGTGTGTGAGAGTGTTAATGGGGAACAGATTTTAAGAGTGTTAATGGGGAATGGTTTGTGCTTGTGTTAATAGGGAACGGTGCGTGAGATTGTTAATGGGGATTGCTGTCTGAGAGTGTTTATGGTGAATGGTGTCTGACAGCGTTAACGGGGAACTTTGTGTGAGAGTGTTATTGGGGAACGGTGTGTGAGAGAGTCAATAGGGAATGGTGTGTGAGAGCATTAATGGGGAACGGTGTGTGAGAGCGTTAATGGGGAACGGTGTGTGAGAGTGTTAATGGGGAACAAAGTGAGAGAGAGTTAATGGGGAACGGTGTGTGAGAGTGTTAATGGGGAACAAAGTGAGAGAGTGTTAATGGGGAACGGTCTGCCAGACTGTTAATGGGGAATGGTTTGTGAGAGTTTTAATGGGGAACGCTGTGTGAGTGCATTAATGTGGTATGGTTTGTGAAAGTGTTAATGGAGAAAGGTGTGTGAGAATGTTAATGGGAAACGGTGTGTGAGAGCGTTAATGTGGAACCAAGTGTGAGAACGTTACTGGGGAACGGTGTGTGAGAGCGTTAATGGGGAATGGTGTGTGAGAGTGTTAATGGGGAAAGGTATGTGAGAGCGTTATTGGGGAACGCTGTGAGAGAGTGTTATTCAGGAATGGTGTGTGAGAGAGTCGATGGGGATTGCTGTGTGAGAGTGTTTATGGGGAACGGTGTGTGAGCGTGTTAATGGGGAACGCTGTGTGAGCGTGTTAATGGGGAACGGTGTGTGAGAGTGTTTATGGGGAACGGTGTGTGAGCTTGTTAATGGGGAATGGTGTGTGAGAGTGTTAATGGGGAATGGTGTGTGAGAGTGTCAATGGGGAACCGTGTGTGAGAGTGTCAATGGGGAACGGTGTGTGAGAGTGTTAATGGGGAACGGTGTGTGAGAGTGTTAATGGGGAACGGTGTGTGAGAATGTTAATGGGGAATGGTGTGTGAGGGTGTCAATGGGGAACGGTGTGTGAGAGTTTCAATGGGGAACGGTGTGTGGGAGTGTCAATGGGGAACGGTGTGTGAGTGTTTCAATGGGGAACGCTGTGTGAGAGTGTCAATGGGGAATGGTGTGTGAGTGTGTGAATGGGGAACGGTGTGTGAGAGTGTCAATGGGGAACGGTGTGTGAGATTGTTAATGGGGAACGGTGTGTGAGAGTGTTAATGGGGAACGGTGTGTGAGAGTGTCAATGGGGAATGGTTTGTGAGAGTGTCAATGGGGAACGGTGTGTGAGCGTGTTAATGGGGAACGGTGTGTGAGAGTGTCAATGGGGAACGGTGTGTGAGAGTGTTAATGGGGAACGGTGTGAGAGAGTGTTAATGGGGAACGTGTGTGAGAGTGTGAATGGGGAATGGTGTGTGAGAGTGTCAATGGGGAACGGTGTGTGAGAGCGTTAATGGGGAACGGTGTGTGAGAGTGTCAATGGGGAATGGTGTGTGAGAGTGTCAATGGGGAATGGTGTGTGAGAGTGTTAATGGGGAACGGTGTGTGAGAGTGTCAATGGGGAACGGTGTGTGAGAGTGTTAATGGGGAACGGTGTGTGAGAGTGTCAATGGGGAACGGTGTGTGAGAGTTTCAATGGGGAACGGTGTGTGAGAGTGTCAATGGGGAACGGTGTGTGAGTGTGTCAATGGGGAACGGTGTGTGAGAGTGTCAATGGGGAACGGTGTGTGAGAGTGTCAATGGGGAACGGTGTGTGAGAGTGTTAATGGGGAACGGTGTGTGAGAGTGTCAATGGGGAACGGTGTGTGAGAGTGTATATGGGGAACGTGTGTGAGAGTGTCAATGGGGAATGGTGTGTGAGAGTGTTAATGGGGAACGGTGTGTGAGAGTGTTAATGGGGAACGGTGTGTGAGAGTGTTAATGGGGAATGGTGTGTGAGAGTGTCAATGGGGAACGGTGTGTGAGAGTGTCAATGGGGAACGGTGTGTGAGAGTGTTAATGGGGAACGGTGTGTGAGAGTGTCAATGGGGAACGGTGTGTGAGAGTGTTAATGGGGAACGGTGTGAGAGAGTGTTAATGGGGAACGGTGTATGAGCGTGTTAATGGGGTACGGTGTGTGAGAGTGTTAATGGGGAACGGTGTGTGAGCGTGCTAATGGGGTACGGTGTGTGAGAGTGTTAATGGGGTACGGTGTGTGACCGTGTTAATGGGGAACTGTGTGTGAGCATGTTAATGGGGAACGGTGTGTGAGAGTGTTAATGGGGAACGGAGTGTGACCGTGTTAATGGGGAACGGTGTGTGACCGTGTTAATGGGGAACGGTGTGTGAGAGTGTCAATGGGGAATGGTGTGTGAGAGTGTCAATGGGGAATGGTGTGTGAGAGTGTCAATGGGGAACGGTGTGTGAGAGTGTTAATGGGGAACGGTGTGTGAGAATGTCAATGGGGAACGGTGTGTGAGAGTGTTAATGGGGAACGGTGTGTGAGAGTATTAATGGGGAACGTGTGTGAGAGTGTTAATGGTGAATGGTGTGTGAGAGTGTCAATGGGGAACGGTGTGTGAGAGTGTTAATGGGGAACGGTGTGTGAGAGTGTTAATGGGGAATGGTGTGTGAGAGTGTTAATGGGGAACGGTGTGTGAGAGTGTCAATGGGGAACAATGTGTGAGTGTGTTAATGGGGAATGGTGTGTGAGTGTGTTAATGGGGAACGGTGTGTGAGAGTGTCAATGGGGAACGGTGTGTGAGTGTGTTAATGGGGAATGGTGTGTGAGAGTGTCAATGGGGAACGGTGTGTGAGTGTGTTAATGGGGAACGGTGTGTGAGAGTGTTAATGGGGAATGGTGTGTGAGTGTGTTAATGGGGAACGGTGTGTGAGAGTGTCAATGGGGAATGGTGTGTGAGTGTGTTAATGGGGAACGGTGTGTGAGAGTGTCAATGGGGAACGGTGTGTGAGTGTGTTAATGGGGAACGGTGTGTGAGAGTGTCAATGGGGAACGGTGTGTGAGAGTGTCAATGGGGAACGGTGTGTGCTAGTGTTAATAGGGAACGGTGTGTGAGAGTGTTAATGTGGAACGTGTGTGAGAGTGTCAATGGGGAATGGTGTGTGAGAGTGTGAATGGGGAACGGTGTGTGAGAGTGTCAATGGGGAACGGTGTGTGAGAGTGTTAATGGGGAACGGTGTGTGAGAGTGTCAATGGGGAACGGTGTGTGAGAGTGTCAATGGGGAATGGTTTGTGAGAGTGTCAATGGGGAACGGTGTGTGAGCGTGTTAATGGGGAACGGTGTGTGAGAGTGTCAATGGGGAACGGTGTGTGTGAGTGTCAATGGGGAACGGTGTGTGAGAGTGTCAATGGGGAACGGTGTGTGAGAGCGTTAATGGGGAACGGTGTGTGAGACTGTCAATGGGGAATGGTGTGTGAGAGTGTTAATGGGGAACGGTGTGTGAGAGTGTCAATGGGGAATGGTGTGTGAGAGTGTTAATGGGGAACGGTGTGTGAGAGTGTCAATGGGGAACGGTGTGTGAGAGTGTTAATGGGGAACGGTGTGTGAGAGTGTCAATGGGGAACGGTGTGTGAGAGTTTCAATGGGGAACGGTGTGTGAGAGTGTCAATGGGGAACGGTGTGTGAGTGTGTCAATGTGGAACGGTGTGTGAGAGTGTCAATGGGGAACGGTGTGTGAGAGTGTCAATGGGGAACGGTGTGTGAGAGTGTTAATGGGGAACGGTGTGTGAGAGTGTCAATGGGGAACGGTGTGTGAGAGTGTATATGGGGAACGTGTGTGAGAGTGTCAATGGGGAATGGTGTGTGAGAGTGTTAATGGGGAACGGTGTGTGAGAGTGTTAATGGGGAACGGTGTGTGAGAGTGTTAATGGGGAATGGTGTGTGAGAGTGTCAATGGGGAACGGTGTGAGAGAGTGTTAATGGGGAACGGTGTGTGAGCGTGTTAATGGGGTACGGTGTGTGAGAGTGTTAATGGGGTACGGTGTGTGACCGTGTAAATGGGGAACGGTGTGTGAGAGTGTTAATGGGGTACGGTGTGTGAGCATGTTAATGGGGAACGGTGTGTGAGAGTGTTAATGGGGAACGGAGTGTGACCGTGTTAATGGGGAACGGTGTGTGACCGTGTTAATGGGGAACGGTGTGTGAGAGTGTCAATGGGGAATGGTGTGTGAGAGTGTCAATGGGGAATGGTGTGTGAGAGTGTCAATGGGGAACGGTGTGTGAGAATGTCAATGGGGAACGGTGTGTGAGTGTGTCAATGGGGAACGGTGTGTGAGAGTGTTAATGGGGAACGGTGTGTGAGAGTATTAATGGGGAACGTGTGTGAGAGTGTCAATGGGGAACGGTGTGTGAGAGTGTTAATGGGGAACGGTGTGTGAGAGTATTAATGGGGAACGTGTGTGAGAGTGTCAATGGGGAACGGTGTGTGAGAGTGTTAATGGGGAACGGTGTGTGACCGTGTTAATGGGGAACGTGTGTGAGAGTGTTAATGGGGAATGGTGTGTGAGAGTATTAATGGGGAACGTGTGTGAGAGTGTTAATGGGGAATGGTGTGTGAGAGTGTCAATGGGGAACGGTGTGTGAGAGTGTTAATGGGGAACGGTGTGTGAGAGTGTCAATGGGGAACGGTGTGTGAGAGTGTTAATGGGGAACGGTGTGTGACAGTGTTAATGGGAAACGGTGTGTGAGAGTGTTAATGGGGAACAGTGTGTGAGAGTGTTAATGGGGAACAGTTTGTGAGAGCGTTAATGGGGAATTGTTTGTGCTAGTGTTAATAGGGAACGGTGTGTGAGAGTGTTAATGTGGAACGGTGTGTGAGAGTGTCAATGGGGAATGGTGTGTGAGAGTGTGAATGGGGAACGGTGTGTGAGAGTGTCAATGGGGAACGGTGTGTGAGAGTGTTAATGGGGAACGGTGTGTGAGAGTGTTAATGGGGAACGGTGTGTGAGAGTGTCAATGGGGAATGGTTTGTGAGAGTGTCAATGGGGAACGGTGTGTGAGAGTGTTAATGGGGAACGGTGTGTGAGAGTGTTAATGGGGAAAGGTGTGTGAGAGTGTTAATGGGAACGGTGTGTGAGAGTCTTAATGGGGAACGGTGTGAGAGAATTTCAATGGGGAACGGTGTGTGAGAGTGTCAATGGGGAACGGTGTGTGAGAGTGTTAATGGGGAACGGTGTGTGAGAGTGTCAATGGGGAATGGTCTGTGAGAGTGTCAATGGGGAACGGTGTGTGTGAGTGTCAATGGGGAACGGTGTGTGAGAGTGTTAATGGGGAACGGTGTGTGAGAGTGTTAATGGGGAACGGTGTGTGAGAGTGTTAATGGGGAAAGGTGTGTGAGAGTGTTAATGGGGAACGGTGTGTGAGAGTGTTAATGGGGAAAGGTGTGTGAGTGTTAATGGGGAACGGTGTGTGAGAGTGTTAATGGGGAAAGGTGTGTGAGAGTGTTAATGGGGAACGGTGTGTGAGTGTGTCAATGGGGAACGGTGTGTGAGAGTGTCAATGGGGAACGGTTTGTGAGAGTGTTAATGGGGAACGGTGTGTGAGAGTGTTAATGGGGAACGGTGTGTGAGAGTGTTAATGGGGAACGGTGTGTGAGCATGTTAATGGGGAACGGTGTGTAAGAGTGTAAATGGGGAACAGTGTGTGACCGTGTTAATGGGGAACGGTGTGTGACCGTGTTAATGCGGAACGGTGTGTGAGCATGTTAATGGGGAACGGTGTGTGAGAGTGTCAATGGGGAACGGTGTGTGAGAGTGTCAATGGGGAACGGTGTGAGAGAGTGTCAATGGGGAATGGTGTGTGAGAGTGTCAATGGGGAACGGTGTGTGAGAGTGTCAATGGGGAACGGTGTGTGAGAGTGTTAATGGGGAACGGTGTGTGAGAGTGTTAATGGGGAAAGGTGTGTGAGAGTGTTAATGGGAACGGTGTGTGAGAGTCTTAATGGGGAACGGTGTGAGAGAATTTCAATGGGGAACGGTGTGTGAGAGTGTCAATGGGGAACGGTGTGTGAGAGTGTTAATGGGGAACGGTGTGTGAGAGTGTCAATGGGGAATGGTCTGTGAGAGTGTCAATGGGGAACGGTGTGTGTGAGTGTCAATGGGGAACGGTGTGTGAGAGTGTTAATGGGGAACAGTGTGTGAGAGTGTCAATGGGGAACAGTGTGTGAGGGTGTCAATGGGGAACGGTGTGTGAGAGTGTCAATGGGGAACGGTGTGTGAGAGTGTCAATGGGGAACGGTGTGTGAGAGTGTTAATGGGGAACGTGTGTGAGAGAGTCAATGGGGAATGGTGTGTGAGAGTATTAATGGGGAACGTGTGTGAGAGTGTTAATAGGGAACGGTGTGTGAGAGTGTTAATGGGGAATGGTGTGTGAGAGTGTTAATGGGGAATGGTGTGTGAGAGTGTCAATGGGAACGGTGTGTGAGAGTGCCAATGGGGAATGGTGTGTGAGAGTGTTAATGGGGAATGGTGTGTGAGAGTGTTAATGGGGAATGGTGTGTGAGAGTGTCAATGGGAACGGTGTGTGAGAGTGTCAATGGGGAACGGTGTGTGAGAGTGTTAATGGGGAACGGTGTGTGAGAGTGTCAATGGGGAACGGTGTGTGAGCGTGTTAATGGGGAACGGTGTGGAGCATGTTAATGGGGAACAGTGTGTGAGAGTGTTAATGGGGAACGGTGTGTGACCGTGTTAATGGGGAACGGTGTGTGACCGTGTTAATGGGGAACGGTGTGTGAGAGTGTTTATGGGGAACGGTGTGTGAGAGTGTCAATGGGGAATGGTGTGTGAGAGTGTTAATGGGGAACGGTGTGTGAGTGTGTCAATGGGGAATGGTGTGTGAGAGTGTTAATGGGGAACGGTGTGTGAGAGTGTTAATGGGGAACGGTGTGTGAGAGTGTTAATGGGGTACGGTGTGTGACAGTGTTAATGGGGAATGATGTGTGAGAGTGTTAATGGGGAACAGTGTGTGAGAGTGTTAATGGGGAACGGTGTGTGAGCTTGTTAATGGGGTACGGTGTGTGACCGTGTTAATTTGGTACGGTGTGTGAGAGCGTTAATGGGGTATCGTATGTGAGAACGTTAATGGGGAACGGTGTGTGAGAGCGTTAATAGGGAATGGTGTGTGAGAGCATTAATGGGGAACGGTGTGTGAGAGTGTCAATGGGGAACGGTGTGTGAGAGTGTTAATGGGGAACGGTGTGTGAGAGTGTTAATGGGGAACGGTGTGTGAGAGTGTCAATGGGGAACGGTGTGTGAGAGTGTCAATGGGGAACGGTGTGTGAGAGTGTATATGGGGAACGGTGTGTGAGAGTGTCAATGGGGAACGGTGTGTGAGAGTGTTAATGGGGAATGGTGTGTGAGAGTGTCAATGGGGAACGGTGTGTGAGAGTGTCAATGGGGAACGGTGTGTGAGAGTGTTAATGGGGAATGGTGTGTGAGAGTGTTAATGGGGAATGGTGTGTGAGTGTGTTAATGGGGAACGGTGTGTGAGAGTGTCAATGGGGAACGGTGTGTGAGAGTTTCAATGGGGAACGATGTGTGAGAGTGTCAATGGGGAACGGTGTGTGAGAGTGTCAATGGGGAACGTTGTGTGAGAGTGTTAATGGGGAACGGTGTGTGACCGTGTTAATGGGGAACGTGTGTGAGAGTGTTAATGGGGAACGGTGTGTGAGAGTGTCAATGGGGAATGGTGTGTGAGAATGTCAATGGGGAACGGTGTGTGAGAGTGTTAATGGGGAACGGTGTGTGAGAGTATTAATGGGGAACGTGTGTGAGAGTGTTAATGGTGAATGGTGTGTGAGAGTGTCAATGGGGAACGGTGTGTGAGAGTGTTAATGGGGAACGGTGTGTGAGAGTGTTAATGGGGAACGGTGTGTGAGAGTGTTAATGGGGAACGGTGTGTGAGCATGTTAATGGGGAACGGTGTGTAAGAGTGTAAATGGGGAACAGTGTGTGACCGTGTTAATGGGGAACGGTGTGTGACCATGTTAATGCGGAACGGTGTGTGAGCATGTTAATGGGGAACGGTGTGTGAGAGTGTCAATGGGGAACGGTGTGTGAGAGTGTCAATGGGGAACGGTGTGAGAGAGTGTCAATGGGGAATGGTGTGTGAGAGTGTCAATGGGGAACGGTGTGTGAGAGTGTCAATGGGGAACGGTGTGTGAGAGTGTTAATGGGGAACGGTGTTTGAGACTGTTAATGGGGAAAGGTGTGTGAGAGTGTTAATGGGAACGGTGTGTGAGAGTGTTAATGGGGAACGGTGTGTGAGAGTTTCAATGGGGAACGGTTTGTGAGAGTGTCAATGGGGAACGGTGTGTGAGAGTGTTAATGGGGAACGGTGTGTGAGAGTGTCAATGGGGAATGGTCTGTGAGAGTGTCAATGGGGAACGGTGTGTGTGAGTGTCAATGGGGAACGGTGTGTGAGAGTGTTAATGGGGAACAGTGTGTGAGAGTGTTAATGGGGAACAGTGTGTGAGAGTGTCAATGGGGAACGGTGTGTGAGAGTGTCAATGGGGAACGGTGTGTGAGAGTGTCAATGGGGAACGTGTGTGAGAGAGTCAATGGGGAATGGTGTGTGAGAGTATTAATGGGGAACGTGTGTGAGAGTGTTAATGGGGAACGGTGTGTGAGAGTGTTAATGGGGAACGGTGTGTGAGAGTGTTAATGGGGAATGGTGTGTGAGAGTGTTAATGGGGAATGGTGTGTGAGAGTGTCAATGGGAACGGTGTGTGAGAGTGTCAATGGGAACGGTGTGTGAGAGTGTCAATGGGGAACGGTGTGTGAGAGTGTTAATGGGGAACGGTGTGTGAGAGTGTCAATGGGGAACGGTGTGTGAGCGTGTTAATGGGGAACGGTGTGGGAGCATGTTAATGGGGAACGGTGTGTGAGAGTGTTAATGGGGAACGCTGTGTGAGAGTGTTTATTGGGAATGGTGTGTGAGCGTGTTAATGGGGAACGCTGTGTGAGCGTGTTAATGGGGAACGGTGTGTGAGAGTGTATATGGGGAACGGTGTGTGAGCTTGTTAATGGGGAATGGTGTGTGAGAGTGTTAATGGGGAACGGTGTGTGAGAGTGTCAATGGGGAACGGTGTGTGAGAGTGTTAATGGGGAACGGTGTGTGAGAGTGTTAATGGGGAACGGTGTGTGAGAGTATCAATGGGGAATGGTGTGTGAGAGTGTCAGGGGGAACGGTGTGTGAGAGTGTTAATGGGGAACGGTGTGTGAGAGTGTTAATGGGGAATGGTGTGTGAGAGTGTTAATGGGGAACGGTGTGTGACCGTGTTAATGCGGAACGGTGTGTGAGCATGTTAATGGGGAACGGTGTGTGAGAGTGTCAATGGGGAACGGTGTGTGAGAGTGTTAATGGGGAACGGTGTGTGAGAGTGTTAATGGGGAACGGTGTGTGAGAGTGTTAATGGGGAAAGGTGTGTGAGAGTGTTAATGGGGAACGGTGTGTGAGAGTGTTAATGGGGAAAGGTGTGTGAGAGTGTTAATGGGGAACGGTGTGTGAGTGTGTCAATGGGGAACGGTGTGTGAGAGTGTCAATGGGGAACGGTGTGTGAGAGTGTTAATGGGGAACGGTGTGTGAGAGTGTTAATGGGGAACGGTGTGTGAGAGTGTTAATGGGGAACGGTGTGTGAGCATGTTAATGGGGAACGGTGTGTAAGAGTGTAAATGGGGAACAGTGTGTGACCGTGTTAATGGGGAACGGTGTGTGACCGTGTTAATGCGGAACGGTGTGTGAGCATGTTAATGGGGAACGGTGTGTGAGAGTGTCAATGGGGAACGGTGTGTGAGAGTGTCAATGGGGAACGGTGTGAGAGAGTGTCAATGGGGAATGGTGTGTGAGAGTGTCAATGGGGAACGGTGTGTGAGAGTGTCAATGGGGAACGGTGTGTGAGAGTGTTGATGGGGAACGGTGTGTGAGAGTGTTAATGGGGAAAGGTGTGTGAGAGTGTTAATGGGAACGGTGTGTGAGAGTCTTAATGGGGAACGGTGTGTGAGAATTTCAATGGGGAACGGTGTGTGAGAGTGTCAATGGGGAACGGTGTGTGAGAGTGTTAATGGGGAACGGTGTGTAAGAGTGTCAATGGGGAATGGTCTGTGAGAGTGTCAATGGGGAACGGTGTGTGTGAGTGTCAATGGGGAACGGTGTGTGAGAGTGTTAATGGGGAACAGTGTGTGAGAGTGTCAATGGGGAACAGTGTGTGAGGGTGTCAATGGGGAACGGTGTGTGAGAGTGTCAATGGGGAACGGTGTGTGAGAGTGTCAATGGGGAACGGTGTGTGAGAGTGTTAATGGGGAACGTGTGTGAGAGTGTTAATGGGGAATGGTGTGTGAGAGTGTTAATGGGGAATGGTGTGTGAGTGTGTTAATGGGGAACGGTGTGTGAGAGTGTCAATAGGGAACGGTGTGTGAGAGTTTCAATGGGGAACGGTGTGTGAGAGTGTTAATGGGGAATGGTGTGTGAGTGTGTTAATGGGGAACGGTGTGTGAGAGTGTCAATGGGGATCGGTGTGTGAGAGTGTCAATGGGGAACGTGTGTGAGAGTGTTAATGGGGAACGGTGTGTGAGAGTGTCAATGGGGAACGGTGTGTGAGAATGTCAATGGGGAACGGTGTGTGAGAGTGTTAATGGGGAATGGTGTGTGAGAGTATTAATGGGGAACGTGTGTGAGAGTGTTAATGGGGAACGGTGTGTGAGAGTGTTAATGGGGAATGGTGTGTGAGAGTGTTAATGGGGAATGGTGTGTGAGAGTGTCAATGGGAACGGTGTGTGAGAGTGCCAATGGGGAATGGTGTGTGAGAGTGTTAATGGGGAATGGTGTGTGAGAGTGTTAATGGGGAATGGTGTGTGAGAGTGTCAATGGGAACGGTGTGTGAGAGTGTCAATGGGGAACGGTGTGTGAGAGTGTTAATGGGGAACGGTGTGGGAGCATGTTAATGGGGAACAGTGTGTGAGAGTGTTAATGGGGAACGGTGTGTGACCGTGTTAATGGGGAACGGTGTGTGACCGTGTTAATGGGGAACGGTGTGTGAGAGTGTTTATGGGGAACGGTGTGTGAGAGTGTCAATGGGGAATGGTGTGTGAGAGTGTTAATGGGGAACGGTGTGTGAGTGTGTCAATGGGGAATGGTGTGTGAGAGTGTTAATGGGGAACGGTGTGTGAGAGTGTTAATGGGGAACGGTGTGTGAGAGTGTTAATGGGGTACGGTGTGTGACAGTGTTAGTGGGGAATGGTGTGTGAGAGTGTTAATGGGGAACAGTGTGTGAGAGTGTTAATGGGGAACGGTGTGTGAGCTTGTTAATGGGGTACGGTGTGTGACCGTGTTAATTTGGTACGGTGTGTGAGAGCGTTAATGGGGTATCGTATGTGAGAACGTTAATGGGGAACGGTGTGTGAGAGCGTTAATAGGGAATGGTGTGTGAGAGCATTAATGGGGAACGGTGTGTGAGAGTGTCAATGGGGAACGGTGTGTGAGAGTGTTAATGGGGAACGGTGTGTGAGAGTGTTAATGGGGAACGGTGTGTGAGAGTGTCAATGGGGAACGGTGTGTGAGAGTGTCAATGGGGAACGGTGTGTGAGAGTGTATATGGGGAACGGTGTGTGAGAGTGTCAATGGGGAACGGTGTGTGAGAGTGTTAATGGGGAATGGTGTGTGAGAGTGTCAATGGGGAACGGTGTGTGAGAGTGTCAATGGGGAACGGTGTGTGAGAGTGTTAATGGGGAATGGTGTGTGAGAGTGTTAATGGGGAATGGTGTGTGAGTGTGTTAATGGGGAACGGTGTGTGAGAGTGTCAATGGGGAACGGTGTGTGAGAGTTTCAATGGGGAACGATGTGTGAGAGTGTCAATGGGGAACGGTGTGTGAGAGTGTCAATGGGGAACGTTGTGTGAGAGTGTTAATGGGGAACGGTGTGTGACCGTGTTAATGGGGAACGTGTGTGAGAGTGTTAATGGGGAACGGTGTGTGAGAGTGTCAATGGGGAACGGTGTGTGAGAATGTCAATGGGGAACGGTGTCTGAGAGTGTTAATGGGGAACGGTGTGTGAGAGTATTAATGGGGAACGGTGTGTGAGAGTGTATATGGGGAACGGTGTGTGAGAGTGTTAATGGTGAATGGTGTGTGAGAGTGTCAATGGGGAACGGTGTGTGAGAGTGTTAATGGGGAACGGTGTGTGAGAGTGTTAATGGGGAACGGTGTGTGAGAGTGTTAATGGGGAACGGTGTGTGAGCATGTTAATGGGGAACGGTGTGTAAGAGTGTAAATGGGGAACAGTGTGTGACCGTGTTAATGGGGAACGGTGTGTGACCGTGTTAATGCGGAACGGTGTGTGAGCATGTTAATGGGGAACGGTGTGTGAGAGTGTCAATGGGGAACGGTGTGTGAGAGTGTCAATGGGGAACGGTGTGAGAGAGTGTCAATGGGGAATGGTGTGTGAGAGTGTCAATGGGGAACGGTGTGTGAGAGTGTCAATGGGGAACGGTGTGTGAGAGTGTTAATGGGGAACGGTGTTTGAGACTGTTAATGGGGAAAGGTGTGTGAGAGTGTTAATGGGAACGGTGTGTGAGAGTCTTAATGGGGAACGGTGTGTGAGAGTGTCAATGGGGAACGGTGTGTGAGAGTGTTAATGGGGAACGGTGTGTGAGAGTGTTAATGGGGAAAGGTGTGTGAGAGTGTTAATGGGGAACGGTGTGTGAGAGTGTTAATGGGGAAAGGTGTGTGAGAGTGTTAATGGGGAACGGTGTGTGAGTGTGTCAATGGGGAACGGTGTGTGAGAGTGTCCATGGGGAACGGTGTGTGAGAGTGTTAATGGGGAACGGTGTGTGAGAGTGTTAATGTGGAACGGTGTGTGAGCATGTTAATGGGGAACGGTGTGTAAGAGTGTAAATGGGGAACAGTGTGTGACCGTGTTAATGGGGAACGGTGTGTGACCGTGCTAATGCGGAACGGTGTGTGAGCATGTTAATGGGGAACGGTGTGTGAGAGTGTCAATGGGGAACGGTGTGTGAGAGTGTCAATGGGGAACGGTGTGAGAGAGTGTCAATGGGGAATGGTGTGTGAGAGTGTCAATGGGGAACGGTGTGTGAGAGTGTCAATGGGGAACGGTGTGTGAGAGTGTTGATGGGGAACGGTGTGTGAGAGTGTTAATGGGGAAAGGTGTGTGAGAGTGTTAATGGGAACGGTGTGTGAGAGTCTTAATGGGGAACGGTGTGTGAGAATTTCAATGGGGAACGGTGTGTGAGAGTGTCAATGGGGAACGGTGTGTGAGAGTGTTAATGGGGAACGGTGTGTGAGAGTGTCAATGGGGAATGGTCTGTGAGAGTGTCAATGGGGAACGGTGTGTGTGAGTGTCAATGGGGAACGGTGTGTGAGAGTGTTAATGGGGAACAGTGTGTGAGAGTGTCAATGGGGAACAGTGTGTGAGGGTGTCAATGGGGAACGGTGTGTGAGAGTGTCAATGGGGAACGGTGTGTGAGAGTGTCAATGGGGAACGGTGTGTGAGAGTGTTAATGGGGAACGTGTGTGAGAGAGTCAATGGGGAATGGTGTGTGAGAGTATTAATGGGGAACGGTGTGTGAGAGTGTTAATGGGGAATGGTGTGTGAGAGTGTTAATGGGGAATGGTGTGTGAGAGTGTCAATGGGAACGGTGTGTGAGAGTGTTAATGGGGAACGGTGTGTGAGAGTGTCAATGGGAACGGTGTGTGAGAGTGTCAATGGGGAACGGTGTGTGAGAGTGTTAATGGGGAACGGTGTGTGAGAGTGTCAATGGGGAACGGTGTGTGAGCGTGTTAATGGGGAACGGTGTGGGAGCATGTTAATGGGGAACAGTGTGTGAGAGTGTTAATGGGGAACGGTGTGTGACCGTGTTAATGGGGAACGGTGTGTGACCGTGTTAATGGGGAACGGTGTGTGAGAGTGTTTATGGGGAACGGTGTGTGAGAGTGTCAATGGGGAATGGTGTGTGAGAGTGTTAATGGGGAACGGTGTGTGAGTGTGTCAATGGGGAATGGTGTGTGAGAGTGTTAATGGGGAACGGTGTGTGAGAGTGTTAATGGGGAACGGTGTGTGAGAGTGTTAATGGGGTACGGTGTGTGACAGTGTTAATGGGGAATGGTGTGTGAGAGTGTTAATGGGGAACGGTGTGTGAGAGTGTTAATGGGGAACGGTGTGTGAGAGTGTTAATGGGGAACGGTGTGTGAGCATGTTAATGGGGAACGGTGTGTAAGAGTGTAAATGGGGAACAGTGTGTGACCGTGTTAATGGGGAACGGTGTGTGACCGTGTTAATGCGGAACGGTGTGTGAGCATGTTAATGGGGAACGGTGTGTGAGAGTGTCAATGGGGAACGGTGTGTGAGAGTGTCAATGGGGAACGGTGTGAGAGAGTGTCAATGGGGAATGGTGTGTGAGAGTGTCAATGGGGAACGGTGTGTGAGAGTGTCAATGGGGAACGGTGTGTGAGAGTGTTAATGGGGAACGGTGTTTGAGACTGTTAATGGGGAAAGGTGTGTGAGAGTGTTAATGGGAACGGTGTGTGAGAGTCTTAATGGGGAACAGTGTGTGAGAGTGTCAATGGGGAACGGTGTGTGAGAGTGTTAATGGGGAACGGTGTGTGAGAGTGTTAATGGGGAAAGGTGTGTGAGAGTGTTAATGGGGAACGGTGTGTGAGAGTGTTAATGGGGAAAGGTGTGTGAGAGTGTTAATGGGGAACGGTGTGTGAGTGTGTCAATGGGGAACGGTGTGTGAGAGTGTCCATGGGGAACGGTGTGTGAGAGTGTTAATGGGGAACGGTGTGTGAGAGTGTTAATGGGGAACGGTGTGTGAGCATGTTAATGGGGAACGGTGTGTAAGAGTGTAAATGGGGAACAGTGTGTGACCGTGTTAATGGGGAACGGTGTGTGACCGTGCTAATGCGGAACGGTGTGTGAGCATGTTAATGGGGAACGGTGTGTGAGAGTGTCAATGGGGAACGGTGTGTGAGAGTGTCAATGGGGAACGGTGTGAGAGAGTGTCAATGGGGAATGGTGTGTGAGAGTGTCAATGGGGAACGGTGTGTGAGAGTGTCAATGGGGAACGGTGTGTGAGAGTGTTGATGGGGAACGGTGTGTGAGAGTGTTAATGGGGAAAGGTGTGTGAGAGTGTTAATGGGAACGGTGTGTGAGAGTCTTAATGGGGAACGGTGTGTGAGAATTTCAATGGGGAACGGTGTGTGAGAGTGTCAATGGGGAACGGTGTGTGAGAGTGTTAATGGGGAACGGTGTGTGAGAGTGTCAATGGGGAATGGTCTGTGAGAGTGTCAATGGGGAACGGTGTGTGTGAGTGTCAATGGGGAACGGTGTGTGAGAGTGTTAATGGGGAACAGTGTGTGAGAGTGTCAATGGGGAACAGTGTGTGAGGGTGTCAATGGGGAACGGTGTGTGAGAGTGTCAATGGGGAACGGTGTGTGAGAGTCTCAATGGGGAACGGTGTGTGAGAGTGTTAATGGGGAACGTGTGTGAGAGAGTCAATGGGGAATGGTGTGTGAGAGTATTAATGGGGAACGTGTGTGAGAGTGTTAATGGGGAACGGTGTGTGAGAGTGTTAATGGGGAATGGTGTGTGAGAGTGTTAATGGGGAATGGTGTGTGAGAGTGTCAATGGGAACGGTGTGTGAGAGTGCCAATGGGGAATGGTGTGTGAGAGTGTTAATGGGGAATGGTGTGTGAGAGTGTTAATGGGGAATGGTGTGTGAGAGTGTCAATGGGAACGGTGTGTGAGAGTGTCAATGGGGAACGGTGTGTGAGAGTGTTAATGGGGAACGGTGTGTGAGAGTGTCAATGGGGAACGGTGTGTGAGCGTGTTAATGGGGAACGGTGTGGGAGCATGTTAATGGGGAACAGTGTGTGAGAGTGTTAATGGGGAACGGTGTGTGACCGTGTTAATGGGGAACGGTGTGTGACCGTGTTAATGGGGAACGGTGTGTGAGAGTGTTTATGGGGAACGGTGTGTGAGAGTGTCAATGGGGAATGGTGTGTGAGAGTGTTAATGGGGAACGGTGTGTGAGTGTGTCAATGGGGAATGGTGTGTGAGAGTGTTAATGGGGAACGGTGTGTGAGAGTGTTAATGGGGAACGGTGTGTGAGAGTGTTAATGGGGTACGGTGTGTGACAGTGTTAATGGGGAATGGTGTGTGAGAGTGTTAATGGGGAACAGTGTGTGAGAGTGTTAATGGGGAACGGTGTGTGAGCTTGTTAATGGGGTACGGTGTGTGACCGTGTTAATTTGGTACGGTGTGTGAGAGCGTTAATGGGGTATCGTATGTGAGAACGTTAATGGGGAACGGTGTGTGAGAGCGTTAATAGGGAATGGTGTGTGAGAGCATTAATGGGGAACGGTGTGTGAGAGTGTCAATGGGGAACGGTGTGTGAGAGTGTTAATGGGGAACGGTGTGTGAGAGTGTTAATGGGGAACGGTGTGTGAGAGTGTCAATGGGGAACGGTGTGTGAGAGTGTCAATGGGGAACGGTGTGTGAGAGTGTATATGGGGAACGGTGTGTGAGAGTGTCAATGGGGAACGGTGTGTGAGAGTGTTAATGGGGAATGGTGTGTGAGAGTGTCAATGGGGAACGGTGTGTGAGAGTGTCAATGGGGAACGGTGTGTGAGAGTGTTAATGGGGAATGGTGTGTGAGAGTGTTAATGGGGAACGGTGTGTGAGAGTGTCAATGGGGAACGGTGTGTGAGAGTTTCAATGAACGATGTGTGAGAGTGTCAATGGGGAACGGTGTGTGAGAGTGTCAATGGGAACGTTGTGTGAGAGTGTTAATGGGGAACGGTGTGTGACCGTGTTAATGGGGAACGTGTGTGAGAGTGTTAATGGGGAACGGTGTGTGAGAGTGTCAATGGGGAACGGTGTGTGAGAATGTCAATGGGGAACGGTGTGTGAGAGTGTTAATGGGGAACGGTGTGTGAGAGTATTAATGGGGAACGTGTGTGAGAGTGTTAATGGTGAATGGTGTGTGAGAGTGTCAATGGGGAACGGTGTGTGAGAGTGTTAATGGGGAACGGTGTGTGAGAGTGTTAATGGGGAACGGTGTGTGAGAGTGTTAATGGGGAACGGTGTGTGAGCATGTTAATGGGGAATGGTGTGTAAGAGTGTAAATGGGGAACAGTGTGTGACCGTGTTAATGGGGAACGGTGTGTGACCGTGTTAATGCGGAACGGTGTGTGAGCATGTTAATGGGGAACGGTGTGTGAGAGTGTCAATGGGGAACGGTGTGTGAGAGTGTCAATGGGGAACGGTGTGAGAGAGTGTCAATGGGGAATGGTGTGTGAGAGTGTCAATGGGGAACGGTGTGTGACAGTGTCAATGGGGAACGGTGTGTGAGAGTGTTAATGGGGAACGGTGTTTGAGACTGTTAATGGGGAAAGGTGTGTGAGAGTGTTAATGGGGAATGGTGTGTGAGTGTGTCAATGGGGAACGGTGTGTGAGAGTCTTAATGGGGAACGGTGTGTGAGAGTTTCAATGGGGAACGGTGTGTGAGAGTGTCAATGGGGAACGGTGTGTGAGAGTGTTAATGGGGAACGGTGTGTGAGAGTGTCAATGGGGAATGGTCTGTGAGAGTGTCAACGGGGAACGGTGTGTGTGAGTGTCAATGGGGAACGGTGTGTGAGAGTGTTAATGGGGAACAGTGTGTGAGAGTGTTAATGGGGAACAGTGTGTGAGAGTGTCAATGGGGAACGGTGTGTGAGAGTGTCAATGGGGAACGGTGTGTGAGAGTGTCAATGGGGAACGGTGTGTGAGAGTGTTAATGGGGAACGTGTGTGAGAGGGTCAATGGGGAATGGTGTGTGAGAGTATTAATGGGGAACGTGTGTGAGAGTGTTAATGGGGAACGGTGTGTGAGAGTGTTAATGGGGAATGGTGTGTGAGAGTGTTAATGGGGAATGGTGTGTGAGAGTGTCAATGGGAACGGTGTGTCAGAGTGCCAATGGGGAATGGTGTGTGAGAGTGTTAATGGGGAATGGTGTGTGAGAGTGTTAATGGGGAATGGTGTGTGAGAGTGTCAATGGGAACGGTGTGTGAGAGTGTCAATGGGGAACGGTGTGTGAGAGTGTTAATGGGGAACGGTGTGTGAGAGTGTCAATGGGGAACGGTGTGTGAGCGTGTTAATGGGGAACGGTGTGGGAGCATGTTAATGGGGAACAGTGTGTGAGAGTGTTAATGGGGAACGGTGTGTGACCGTGTTAATGGGGAACGGTGTGTGACCGTGTTAATGGGGAACGGTGTGTGAGAGTGTTTATGGGGAACGGTGTGTGAGAGTGTCAATGGGGAATGGTGTGTGAGAGTGTTAATGGGGAACGGTGTGTGAGTGTGTCAATGGGGAATGGTGTGTGAGAGTGTTAATGGGGAACGGTGTGTGAGAGTGTTAATGGGGAACGGTGTGTGAGAGTGTTAATGGGGTACGGTGTGTGACAGTGTTAATGGGGAATGGTGTGTGAGAGTGTTAATGGGGAACAGTGTGTGAGAGTGTTAATGGGGAACGGTGTGTGAGCTTGTTAATGGGGTACGGTGTGTGACCGTGTTAATTTGGTACGGTGTGTGAGAGCGTTAATGGGGTATCGTATGTGAGAACGTTAATGGGGAACGGTGTGTGAGAGCGTTAATAGGGAATGGTGTGTGAGAGCATTAATGGGGAACGGTGTGTGAGAGTGTCAATGGGGAACGGTGTGTGAGAGTGTTAATGGGGAACGGTGTGTGAGAGTGTTAATGGGGAACGGTGTGTGAGAGTGTTAATGGGGAACGGTGTGTGAGAGTGTCAATGGGGAACGGTGTGTGAGAGTGTCAATGGGGAACGGTGTGTGAGAGTGTCAATGGGGAACGGTGTGTGAGAGTGTCAATGGGGAACGGTGTGTGAGAGTGTTAATGGGGAATGGTGTGTGAGAGTGTCAATGGGGAACGGTGTCTGAGAGTGTCAATGGGGAACGGTGTGTGAGAGTGTTAATGGGGAATGGTGTGTGAGAGTGTTAATGGGGAATGGTGTGTGAGTGTGTTAATGGGGAACGGTGTGTGAGAGTGTCAATGGGGAACGGTGTGTGAGAGTTTCAATGGGGAACGGTGTGTGAGAGTGTCAATGGGGAACGGTGTGTGAGAGTGTCAATGGGGAACGTTGTGTGAGAGTGTTAATGGGGAACGGTGTGTGACCGTGTTAATGGGGAACGTGTGTGAGAGTGTTAATGGGGAACGGTGTGTGAGAGTGTTAATGGGGAAAGGTGTGTGAGAGTGTTAATGGGGAACGGTGTGTGAGAGTGTTAATGGGGAAAGGTGTGTGAGAGTGTTAATGGGAACGGTGTGTGAGAGTGTTAATGGGGAAAGGTGTGTGAGAGTGTTAATGGGGAACGGTGTGTGAGTGTGTCAATGGGGAACGGTGTGTGAGAGTGTCAATGGGGAACGGTGTGTGAGAGTGTTAATGGGGAACGGTGTGTGAGAGTGTTAATGGGGAACGGTGTGTGAGCATGTTAATGGGGAACGGTGTGTAAGAGTGTAAATGGGGAACAGTGTGTGACCGTGTTAATGGGGAACGGTGTGTGACCGTGTTAATGCGGAACGGTGTGTGAGCATGTTAATGGGGAACGGTGTGTGAGAGTGTCAATGGGGAACGGTGTGTGAGAGTGTCAATGGGGAACGGTGTGAGAGAGTGTCAATGGGGAATGGTGTGTGAGAGTGTCAATGGGGAACGGTGTGTGAGAGTGTCAATGGGGAACGGTGTGTGAGAGTGTTAATGGGGAACGGTGTGTGAGAGTGTTAATGGGGAAAGGTGTGTGAGAGTGTTAATGGGAACGGTGTGTGAGAGTCTTAATGGGGAACGGTGTGTGAGAGTTTCAATGGGGAACGGTGTGTGAGAGTGTCAATGGGGAACGGTGTGTGAGAGTGTTAATGGGGAACGGTGTGTGAGAGTGTCAATGGGGAACGGTGTGTGAGAGTGTTAATGGGGAACGGTGTGTGAGAGTGTTAATGGGGTATGGTGTGTGAGAGTGTTAATGGGGAATGGTGTGTGAGAGTGTCAATGGGAACGGTGTGTGAGAGTGCCAATGGGGAATGGTGTGTGAGAGTGTTAATGGGGAATGGTGTGTGAGAGTGTTAATGGGGAATGGTGTGTGAGAGTGTCAATGGGAACGGTGTGTGAGAGTGTCAATGGGGAACGGTGTGTGAGAGTGTTAATGGGGAACGGTGTGTGAGAGTGTCAATGGGGAACGGTGTGTGAGCGTGTTAATGGGGAACGGTGTGGGAGCATGTTAATGGGGAACAGTGTGTGAGAGTGTTAATGGGGAACGGTGTGTGACCGTGTTAATGGGGAACGGTGTGTGACCGTGTTAATGGGGAACGGTGTGTGAGAGTGTTTATGGGGAACGGTGTGTGAGAGTGTCAATGGGGAATGGTGTGTGAGAGTGTTAATGGGGAACGGTGTGTGAGTGTGTCAATGGGGAATGGTGTGTGAGAGTGTTAATGGGGAACGGTGTGTGAGAGTGTTAATGGGGAACGGTGTGTGAGAGTGTCAATGGGGAACGGTGTGTGAGAGTGTATATGGGGAACGGTGTGTGAGAAGTGTCAATGGGGAACGGTGTGTGAGAGTGTTAATGGGGAATGGTGTGTGAGAGTGTCAATGGGGAACGGTGTGTGAGAGTGTCAATGGGGAACGGTGTGTGAGAGTGTTAATGGGGAATGGTGTGTGAGAGTGTTAATGGGGAACGGTGTGTGAGAGTGTCAATGGGGAACGGTGTGTGAGAGTTTCAATGGGGAACGATGTGTGAGAGTGTCAATGGGGAACGGTGTGTGAGAGTGTCAATGGGGAACGTTGTGTGAGAGTGTTAATGGGGAACGGTGTGTGACCGTGTTAATGGGGAACGTGTGTGAGAGTGTTAATGGGGAACGGTGTGTGAGAGTGTCAATGGGGAACGGTGTGTGAGAATGTCAATGGGGAACGGTGTGTGAGAGTGTTAATGGGGAACGGTGTGTGAGAGTATTAATGGGGAACGTGTGTGAGAGTGTTAATGGTGAATGGTGTGTGAGAGTGTCAATGGGGAACGGTGTGTGAGAGTGTTAATGGGGAACGGTGTGTGAGAGTGTTAATGGGGAACGGTGTGTGAGAGTGTTAATGGGGAACGGTGTGTGAGCATGTTAATGGGGAATGGTGTGTAAGAGTGTAAATGGGGAACAGTGTGTGACCGTGTTAATGGGGAACGGTGTGTGACCGTGTTAATGCGGAACGGTGTGTGAGCATGTTAATGGGGAACGGTGTGTGAGAGTGTCAATGGGGAACGGTGTGTGAGAGTGTCAATGGGGAACGGTGTGAGAGAGTGTCAATGGGGAATGGTGTGTGAGAGTGTCAATGGGGAACGGTGTGTGACAGTGTCAATGGGGAACGGTGTGTGAGAGTGTTAATGGGGAACGGTGTTTGAGACTGTTAATGGGGAAAGGTGTGTGAGAGTGTTAATGGGGAATGGTGTGTGAGTGTGTCAATGGGGAACGGTGTGTGAGAGTCTTAATGGGAACGGTGTGTGAGAGTTTCAATGGGGAACGGTGTGTGAGAGTGTCAATGGGGAACGGTGTGTGAGAGTGTTAATGGGGAACGGTGTGTGAGAGTGTCAATGGGGAATGGTCTGTGAGAGTGTCAACGGGGAACGGTGTGTGTGAGTGTCAATGGGGAACGGTGTGTGAGAGTGTTAATGGGGAACAGTGTGTGAGAGTGTTAATGGGGAACAGTGTGTGAGAGTGTCAATGGGGAACGGTGTGTGAGAGTGTCAATGGGGAACGTGTGTGAGAGTGTCAATGGGGAACGGTGTGTGAGAGTGTTAATGGGGAACGTGTGTGAGAGGGTCAATGGGGAATGGTGTGTGAGAGTATTAATGGGGAACGTGTGTGAGAGTGTTAATGGGGAACGGTGTGTGAGAGTGTTAATGGGGAATGGTGTGTGAGAGTGTTAATGGGGAATGGTGTGTGAGAGTGTCAATGGGAACGGTGTGTCAGAGTGCCAATGGGGAATGGTGTGTGAGAGTGTTAATGGGGAATGGTGTGTGAGAGTGTTAATGGGGAATGGTGTGTGAGAGTGTCAATGGGAACGGTGTGTGAGAGTGTCAATGGGGAACGGTGTGTGAGAGTGTTAATGGGGAACGGTGTGTGAGAGTGTCAATGGGGAACGGTGTGTGAGCGTGTTAATGGGGAACGGTGTGGGAGCATGTTAATGGGGAACAGTGTGTGAGAGTGTTAATGGGGAACGGTGTGTGACCGTGTTAATGGGGAACGGTGTGTGACCGTGTTAATGGGGAACGGTGTGTGAGAGTGTTTATGGGGAACGGTGTGTGAGAGTGTCAATGGGGAATGGTGTGTGAGAGTGTTAATGGGGAACGGTGTGTGAGTGTGTCAATGGGGAATGGTGTGTGAGAGTGTTAATGGGGAACGGTGTGTGAGAGTGTTAATGGGGAACGGTGTGTGAGAGTGTTAATGGGGTACGGTGTGTGACAGTGTTAATGGGGAATGGTGTGTGAGAGTGTTAATGGGGAACAGTGTGTGAGAGTGTTAATGGGGAACGGTGTGTGAGCTTGTTAATGGGGTACGGTGTGTGACCGTGTTAATTTGGTACGGTGTGTGAGAGCGTTAATGGGGTATCGTATGTGAGAACGTTAATGGGGAACGGTGTGTGAGAGCGTTAATAGGGAATGGTGTGTGAGAGCATTAATGGGGAACGGTGTGTGAGAGTGTCAATGGGGAACGGTGTGTGAGAGTGTTAATGGGGAACGGTGTGTGAGAGTGTTAATGGGGAACGGTGTGTGAGAGTGTTAATGGGGAACGGTGTGTGAGAGTGTCAATGGGGAACGGTGTGTGAGAGTGTCAATGGGGAACGGTGTGTGAGAGTGTCAATGGGGAACGGTGTGTGAGAGTGTCAATGGGGAACGGTGTGTGAGAGTGTTAATGGGGAATGGTGTGTGAGAGTGTCAATGGGGAACGGTGTCTGAGAGTGTCAATGGGGAACGGTGTGTGAGAGTGTTAATGGGGAATGGTGTGTGAGAGTGTTAATGGGGAATGGTGTGTGAGTGTGTTAATGGGGAACGGTGTGTGAGAGTGTCAATGGGGAACGGTGTGTGAGAGTTTCAATGGGGAACGGTGTGTGAGAGTGTCAATGGGGAACGGTGTGTGAGAGTGTCAATGGGGAACGTTGTGTGAGAGTGTTAATGGGGAACGGTGTGTGACCGTGTTAATGGGGAACGTGTGTGAGAGTGTTAATGGGAACGGTGTGTGAGAGTGTTAATGGGGAAAGGTGTGTGAGAGTGTTAATGGGGAACGGTGTGTGAGAGTGTTAATGGGGAAAGGTGTGTGAGAGTGTTAATGGGGAACGGTGTGTGAGAGTGTTAATGGGGAAAGGTGTGTGAGAGTGTTAATGGGGAACGGTGTGTGAGTGTGTCAATGGGGAACGGTGTGTGAGAGTGTCAATGGGGAACGGTGTGTGAGAGTGTTAATGGGGAACGGTGTGTGAGAGTGTTAATGGGGAACGGTGTGTGAGCATGTTAATGGGGAACGGTGTGTAAGAGTGTAAATGGGGAACAGTGTGTGACCGTGTTAATGGGGAACGGTGTGTGACCGTGTTAATGCGGAACGGTGTGTGAGCATGTTAATGGGGAACGGTGTGTGAGAGTGTCAATGGGGAACGGTGTGTGAGAGTGTCAATGGGGAACGGTGTGAGAGAGTGTCAATGGGGAATGGTGTGTGAGAGTGTCAATGGGGAACGGTGTGTGAGAGTGTCAATGGGGAACGGTGTGTGAGAGTGTTAATGGGGAACGGTGTGTGAGAGTGTTAATGGGGAAAGGTGTGTGAGAGTGTTAATGGGAACGGTGTGTGAGAGTCTTAATGGGGAACGGTGTGTGAGAGTTTCAATGGGGAACGGTGTGTGAGAGTGTCAATGGGGAACGGTGTGTGAGAGTGTTAATGGGGAACGGTGTGTGAGAGTGTCAATGGGGAACGGTGTGTGAGAGTGTTAATGGGGAACGGTGTGTGAGAGTGTTAATGGGGTATGGTGTGTGAGAGTGTTAATGGGGAATGGTGTGTGAGAGTGTCAATGGGAACGGTGTGTGAGAGTGCCAATGGGGAATGGTGTGTGAGAGTGTTAATGGGGAATGGTGTGTGAGAGTGTTAATGGGGAATGGTGTGTGAGAGTGTCAATGGGAACGGTGTGTGAGAGTGTCAATGGGAACGGTGTGTGAGAGTGTTAATGGGGAACGGTGTGTGAGAGTGTCAATGGGGAACGGTGTGTGAGCGTGTTAATGGGGAACGGTGTGGGAGCATGTTAATGGGGAACAGTGTGTGAGAGTGTTAATGGGGAACGGTGTGTGACCGTGTTAATGGGGAACGGTGTGTGACCGTGTTAATGGGGAACGGTGTGTGAGAGTGTTTATGGGGAACGGTGTGTGAGAGTGTCAATGGGGAATGGTGTGTGAGAGTGTTAATGGGGAACGGTGTGTGAGTGTGTCAATGGGGAATGGTGTGTGAGAGTGTTAATGGGGAACGGTGTGTGAGAGTGTTAATGGGGAACGGTGTGTGAGAGTGTTAATGGGGTACGGTGTGTGACAGTGTTAATGGGGAATGGTGTGTGAGAGTGTTAATGGGGAACAGTGTGTGAGAGTGTTAATGGGGAACGGTGTGTGAGCTTGTTAATGGGGTACGGTGTGTGACCGTGTTAATTTGGTACGGTGTGTGAGAGCGTTAATGGGGTATCGTATGTGAGAACGTTAATGGGGAACGGTGTGTGAGAGCGTTAATAGGGAATGGTGTGTGAGAGCATTAATGGGGAACGGTGTGTGAGAGTGTCAATGGGGAACGGTGTGTGAGAGTGTTAATGGGGAAAGGTGTGTGAGAGTGTTAATGGGGAACGGTGTGTGAGAGTGTCAATGGGGAACGGTGTGTGAGAGTGTCAATGGGGAACGGTGTGTGAGAGTTTATATGGGGAACGGTGTGTGAGAGTGTCAATGGGGAACGGTGTGTGAGAGTGTTAATGGGGAATGGTGTGTGAGAGTGTCAATGGGGAACGGTGTGTGAGAGTGTCAATGGGGAACGGTGTGTGAGAGTGTTAATGGGGAATGGTGTGTGAGAGTGTTAATGGGGAATGGTGTGTGAGTGTGTTAATGGGGAACGGTGTCTGAGAGTGTCAATGGGGAACGGTGTGTGAGAGTTTCAATGGGGAACGATGTGTGAGAGTGTCAATGGGGAACGGTGTGTGAGAGTGTCAATGGGGAACGTTGTGTGAGAGTGTTAATGGGGAACGGTGTGTGACCGTGTTAATGGGGAACGTGTGTGAGAGTGTTAATGGGGAACGGTGTGTGAGAGTGTCAATGGGGAACGGTGTGTGAGAATGTCAATGGGGAACGGTGTGTGAGAGTGTTAATGGGGAACGGTGTGTGAGAGTATTAATGGGGAACGTGTGTGAGAGTGTTAATGGTGAATGGTGTGTGAGAGTGTCAATGGGGAACGGTGTGTGAGAGTGTTAATGGGGAACGGTGTGTGAGAGTGTTAATGGGAATGGTGTGTGAGAGCGTTAATGGGGAACGGTGTGTGAGAGTGTCAATGGGGAATGGTGTGTGAGAGTGTTAATGGGGAACGGTGTGTGAGTGTGTTAATGGGGAACGGTGTGTGAGAGTGTCAATGGGGAACGGTGTGTGAGAGTTTCAATGGGGAACGGTGTGTGAGAGTGTCAATGGGGAACGGTGTGTGAGAGTGTTAATGGGGAATGGTGTGTGAGAGTGTTAATGGGGAACGGTGTGTGAGAGTGTCAATGGGGAATGGTCTGTGAGAGTGTCAATGGGGAACGGTGTGTGAGAGTGTTAATGGGGAACGGTGTGTGACCGTGTTAATGGGAACGGTGTATGAGAGTGTTAATGGGGTATGGTGTGTGAGAGTGTTAATGGGGAATGGTGTGTGAGAGTGTCAATGGGAACGGTGTGTGAGAGTGCCAATGGGGAATGGTGTGTGAGAGTGTTAATGGGGAATGGTGTGTGAGAGTGTTAATGGGGAATGGTGTGTGAGAGTGTCAATGGGAACGGTGTGTGAGAGTGTCAATGGGGAACGGTGTGTGAGAGTGTTAATGGGGAACGGTGTGTGAGAGTGTCAATGGGGAACGGTGTGTGAGCGTGTTAATGGGGAACGGTGTGGGAGCATGTTAATGGGGAACAGTGTGTGAGAGTGTTAATGGGGAACGGTGTGTGACCGTGTTAATGGGGAACGGTGTGTGACCGTGTTAATGGGGAACGGTGTGTGAGAGTGTTTATGGGGAACGGTGTGCGAGAGTGTCAATGGGGAATGGTGTGTGAGAGTGTTAATGGGGAACGGTGTGTGAGTGTGTCAATGGGGAATGGTGTGTGAGAGTGTTAATGGGGAACGGTGTGTGAGAGTGTTAATGGGGAACGGTGTGTGAGAGTGTTAATGGGGTACGGTGTGTGACAGTGTTAATGGGGAATGGTGTGTGAGAGTGTTAATGGGGAACAGTGTGTGAGAGTGTTAATGGGGAACGGTGTTTGAGCTTGTTAATGGGGTACGGTGTGTGACCGTGTTAATTTGGTACGGTGTGTGAGAGCGTTAATGGGGTATCGTATGTGAGAACGTTAATGGGGAACGGTGTGTGAGAGCGTTAATAGGGAATGGTGTGTGAGTGCATTAATGGGGAACGGTGTGTGAGAGTGTCAATGGGGAACGGTGTGTGAGAGTGTTAATGGGGAAAGGTGTGTGAGAGTGTTAATGGGGAACGGTGTGTGAGAGTGTCAATGGGGAACGGTGTGTGAGAGTGTCAATGGGGAACGGTGTGTGAGAGTTTATATGGGGAACGGTGTGTGAGAGTGTCAATGGGGAACGGTGTGTGAGAGTGTTAAAGGGGAATGGTGTGTGAGAGTGTCAATGGGGAACGGTGTGTGAGAGTGTCAATGGGGAACGGTGTGTGAGAGTGTTAATGGGGAATGGTGTGTGAGAGTGTTAATGGGGAATGGTGTGTGAGTGTGTTAATGGGGAACGGTGTATGAGAGTGTCAATGGGGAACGGTGTGTGAGAGTTTCAATGGGGAACGATGTGTGAGAGTGTCAATGGGGAACGGTGTGTGAGAGTGTCAATGGGGAACGTTGTGTGAGAGTGTTAATGGGGAACGGTGTGTGACCGTGTTAATGGGGAACGTGTGTGAGAGTGTTAATGGGGAACGGTGTGTGAGAGTGTCAATGGGGAACGGTGTGTGAGAATGTCAATGGGGAACGGTGTGTGAGAGTGTTAATGGGGAACGGTGTGTGAGAGTTTCAATGGGGAACGGTGTGTGAGAGTGTCAATGGGGAACGGTGTGTGAGAGTGTTAATGGGGAACGGTGTGTGAGAGTGTCAATGGGGAATGGTCTGTGAGAGTGTCAACGGGGAACGGTGTGTGTGAGTGTCAATGGGGAACGGTGTGTGAGAGTGTTAATGGGGAACAGTGTGTGAGAGTGTTAATGGGGAACAGTGTGTGAGAGTGTCAATGGGGAACGGTGTGTGAGAGTGTCAATGGGGAACGGTGTGTGAGAGTGTCAATGGGGAACGGTGTGTGAGAGTGTTAATGGGGAACGTGTGTGAGAGGGTCAATGGGGAATGGTGTGTGAGAGTATTAATGGGGAACGTGTGTGAGAGTGTTAATGGGGAACGGTGTGTGAGAGTGTTAATGGGGAATGGTGTGTGAGAGTGTTAATGGGGAATGGTGTGTGAGAGTGTCAATGGGAACGGTGTGTCAGAGTGCCAATGGGGAATGGTGTGTGAGAGTGTTAATGGGGAATGGTGTGTGAGAGTGTTAATGGGGAATGGTGTGTGAGAGTGTCAATGGGAACGGTGTGTGAGAGTGTCAATGGGGAACGGTGTGTGAGAGTGTTAATGGGGAACGGTGTGTGAGAGTGTCAATGGGGAACGGTGTGTGAGC
Source organism: Hypanus sabinus (assembly GCF_030144855.1). Lineage (NCBI taxonomy): Eukaryota > Metazoa > Chordata > Chondrichthyes > Myliobatiformes > Dasyatidae > Hypanus > Hypanus sabinus. Next base: position 2,267 of record NW_026778946.1, on the reverse strand, counting down.
GTGTTAATGGGGAACGGTGTGGGAGCATGTTAATGGGGAACAGTGTGTGAGAGTGTTAATGGGGAACGGTGTGTGACCGTGTTAATGGGGAACGGTGTGTGACCGTGTTAATGGGGAACGGTGTGTGAGAGTGTTTATGGGGAACGGTGTGTGAGAGTGTCAATGGGGAATGGTGTGTGAGAGTGTTAATGGGGAACGGTGTGTGAGTGTGTCAATGGGGAATGGTGTGTGAGAGTGTTAATGGGGAACGGTGTGTGAGAGTGTTAATGGGGAACGGTGTGTGAGAGTGTTAATGGGGTACGGTGTGTGACAGTGTTAATGGGGAATGGTGTGTGAGAGTGTTAATGGGGAACAGTGTGTGAGAGTGTTAATGGGGAACGGTGTGTGAGCTTGTTAATGGGGTACGGTGTGTGACCGTGTTAATTTGGTACGGTGTGTGAGAGCGTTAATGGGGTATCGTATGTGAGAACGTTAATGGGGAACGGTGTGTGAGAGCGTTAATAGGGAATGGTGTGTGAGAGCATTAATGGGAACGGTGTGTGAGAGTGTCAATGGGGAACGGTGTGTGAGAGTGTTAATGGGGAACGGTGTGTGAGAGTGTTAATGGGGAACGGTGTGTGAGAGTGTTAATGGGGAACGGTGTGTGAGAGTGTCAATGGGGAACGGTGTGTGAGAGTGTCAATGGGGAACGGTGTGTGAGAGTGTCAATGGGGAACGGTGTGTGAGAGTGTATATGGGGAACGGTGTGTGAGAGTGTCAATGGGGAACGGTGTGTGAGAGTGTTAATGGGGAATGGTGTGTGAGAGTGTCAATGGGGAACGGTGTCTGAGAGTGTCAATGGGGAACGGTGTGTGAGAGTGTTAATGGGGAATGGTGTGTGAGAGTGTTAATGGGGAATGGTGTGTGAGTGTGTTAATGGGGAACGGTGTGTGAGAGTGTCAATGGGGAACGGTGTGTGAGAGTTTCAATGGGGAACGGTGTGTGAGAGTGTCAATGGGGAACGGTGTGTGAGAGTGTCAATGGGGAACGTTGTGTGAGAGTGTTAATGGGGAACGGTGTGTGACCGTGTTAATGGGGAACGTGTGTGAGAGTGTTAATGGGGAACGGTGTGTGAGAGTGTTAATGGGGGAAAGGTGTGTGAGAGTGTTAATGGGGAACGGTGTGTGAGAGTGTTAATGGGGAAAGGTGTGTGAGAGTGTTAATGGGGAACGGTGTGTGAGAGTGTTAATGGGGAAAGGTGTGTGAGAGTGTTAATGGGGAACGGTGTGTGAGTGTGTCAATGGGGAACGGTGTGTGAGAGTGTCAATGGGGAACGGTGTGTGAGAGTGTTAATGGGGAACGGTGTGTGAGAGTGTTAATGGGGAACGGTGTGTGAGCATGTTAATGGGGAACGGTGTGTAAGAGTGTAAATGGGGAACAGTGTGTGACCGTGTTAATGGGGAACGGTGTGTGACCGTGTTAATGCGGAACGGTGTGTGAGCATGTTAATGGGGAACGGTGTGTGAGAGTGTCAATGGGGAACGGTGTGTGAGAGTGTCAATGGGGAACGGTGTGAGAGAGTGTCAATGGGGAATGGTGTGTGAGAGTGTCAATGGGGAACGGTGTGTGAGAGTGTCAATGGGGAACGGTGTGTGAGAGTGTTAATGGGGAACGGTGTGTGAGAGTGTTAATGGGGAAAGGTGTGTGAGAGTGTTAATGGGAACGGTGTGTGAGAGTCTTAATGGGGAACGGTGTGTGAGAGTTTCAATGGGGAACGGTGTGTGAGAGTGTCAATGGGGAACGGTGTGTGAGAGTGTTAATGGGGAACGGTGTGTGAGAGTGTCAATGGGGAACGGTGTGTGAGAGTGTTAATGGGGAACGGTGTGTGAGAGTGTTAATGGGGTATGGTGTGTGAGAGTGTTAATGGGGAATGGTGTGTGAGAGTGTCAATGGGAACGGTGTGTGAGAGTGCCAATGGGGAATGGTGTGTGAGAGTGTTAATGGGGAATGGTGTGTGAGAGTGTTAATGGGGAATGGTGTGTGAGAGTGTCAATGGGAACGGTGTGTGAGAGTGTCAATGGGGAACGGTGTGTGAGCGTGTTAATGGGGAACGGTGTGGGAGCATGTTAATGGGGAACAGTGTGTGAGAGTGTTAATGGGGAACGGTGTGTGACCGTGTTAATGGGGAACGGTGTGTGACCGTGTTAATGGGGAACGGTGTGTGAGAGTGTTTATGGGGAACGGTGTGTGAGAGTGTCAATGGGGAATGGTGTGTGAGAGTGTTAATG